>NC_140181.1:64532004-65124197 GCF_963971535.1 Notolepis coatsorum
TACGGTTTCACCCTGTAAAAACGCCGTTTCCGTATAAACGAAAGGCACATCTGAAAAAATATTTTTGCGGATTCACCTGCTAGCGTTTCCGTCTAAACGGGGCCTTAGTCTGTCAACTTGTTTCTGTCCCCATGTGTGCCTCGTTGTTAATTAGTCTCTCTATATATGCTGTGCTTCCCTGTTACCCCATTGTCGGTTTGTCGTTAGTGTTTCCTGTATCCTGTTATCCTGTCTCTGGTCTGTACCCTGTATGCTGCTTAGCTGTTTGTTCCTGTCTCATTCGTTCCTAGTGTCAGTCGTGTTTTTCCCCGTGCTAATTAGTTTTTGTATTTTGTTCTCTGCCAGCACTGCTGAGGTTTTGGTTCGTGTTTTGTAGTGTACCTTGTTGCTGCCTTGTGTTTACAAGTAAAGCCTTTCTTTGAACTACATCCCGTCGTATCCTGCCTGCCTCTCTCTCCTCGTTCTGTTCTGCATCTGGGTCTTCACCACCCCCACACCATAACAAAATCGTGCTGAGCCATGGATGCACTCATAAATACTGACCGCTATGAAAACCAGAGACAAAAAATGCTCTGAACTTCATAAAAGTCAGTCAAAGCTTGCCAAAAGCTCAAACAGTGATCTCCAAGCCCACGTGGTTGAACTCAAACTACAAAGAAACAGACTAAGAAATGATGTAAACGCCATGATCAAATCTGCAAAAAATAATTGCATCAATGACAAAACGGAGAAAAACAAAAACAAACCCTGTGAGCTTTGGAAATTACTCAACAACCAACTAGGCCGCAGCAAAAAACTAAAAACCAGATATACAAACATAAACATAAAGACAGAAAACACTCTCATCACAGACAAGCTGACTGTGGCCAAATACTTAAACATTTTCTTTACAAACATAGCCACAACACTGGTTAATAAACTACCCTCCCACTCAGGGCATTTTGGGGTAGAACACATCCTAGCCTACTACAAAAACCTAGGGGTCCGCAAAGACGACTTCAAACTTGAAATGGTAACAACAGTTGAGGTACTCAAAAAACTGAGCGCCCTCCAACCTAACAAGGCCACTGGCCATGACAATATCCCCTCCAAATTCCTCAGAGACTCAGCAGCCGCCATCACCCCAGTCATCACACTTAATAAACCTCTCCATAAAACAGGGACACGTCCCCAAATACTTCAAAATTGCGAGAGTGACCGCCCTGTACAAAAAAGGCAGCAAATTAGACCCAGGCAACTACCGCCCTGTTTCTATTCTTACCTCCATCTCGAAAGTCATGGAAAGAATAGTCTACAAACTGGTCGAAAAGTACCTTGCGGAAAAATATCTAATCTACGAATTCTAATCTGGCTTCAGAACATCCCACTCCACTGACACATGCCTTCTCTATTTGAACGTCCACATCAAACAAGAGGTGGACGCGGGCAAATACTGCGACATGGTCATGCTGGACCTCCAAAAGGCTTTCGACACTGTCAATCACTCCATTCTGATTGACAAGCTAAAAGCAATTGGTTTTGATAGTTCATCAGTGAGCTGGATGCAATTCTACCTGGAGGGGAGAGAACAGATGGTGGAGGTAAATGGTACACAAATTTTGTTTGTTGTGTCTTTGGATTCATAAATAAAATCAATCAATCAATCTACATACCTGGGTTCCATCCTAGAGGCAAATCCTTCCTGTGACAAAATGGCAACCAATGTAATCAAAAAAGTCAACCAACGAACAAGATTCTTGTACCGGATCTCCTCTCTGGAACAAGAATACCCTGAAGACTCTAACAGGAGTCTCATTCAAGGGTACTGCAACTATGCTTGCACCTCATGGTACCAAAGCACCTCAAAGGCAAACTGGTCAGACTACTGCTTGACCTTACTCCTAAAACCCACCTCACCCCTGCCCATTTTGACAACCTAGAATGGCTTAGAGTAGACGACAGAGTACAGCAACATGCAATGGGCCTGGTCTACAAGATACACTACACCAATAAGGTACCCATGTGTACATGTCGAAATACTTCCCAAAGGTCAGTGAATACCACAACCACGACACCAGAGGGAGTTCCACAAATCATGTTCAACCCAGATTCGGCTCAAACAAGGGACTAAACACGTTTTCGCAAGTGGAACGCCCTACACAGCCGTAAAATAATGTGAATCCCTACCCACCTTCAAAACCGCTCTCAAAGAGCACCTACGGCAGGCTGCAATTCGAAACTGGCCCCTGTAAAGTAGTAGTCTGACCAGTTTGTTTTGTGTATTGAGCCGTACTGTATTGTACCCATTCTGCAATCTGTTAATACAGTTTTCAATCAATCAATCAATGGTTAAGTTCATCACTGGGTGGCAGCGCGGAGCGCATAGGTTTTTGGATATAGGCACAGCACAGGTGTAGGCTATTGCGCACAGGTATGGGCGACGGAGAGGTCTCGGTTTTTACCGTATTGACCCGTACTTTATTGTACCCATTCTGCAATCTGATCATAACGTTTTCATTCGTTCATTCATTCATTCATTCATTCACAATTTTTTTTTTTTTTTATCTACTTTTTTCTCCCATTTTCTATTTTTCTCCCATCCCAATTTCGTATCGTCCAATTCTACCCTCCCCTGTCTCGAACGCTGTTAGACCATGCCTCCCACAAGCCGGCTGCAATGTGGACAAAGCCTTACATCACGTGTCCCCTCCGGTACTCGAGGAAGCAGCCGTCGCATCTTTTAACCTGCACAGCGCGATCTCTCAGCGGCGGGGGTCTGCGTGGGAGGGACACGCCGCCCCCGTCGCTTCCTGATTCTGCTGCGCAGGCGCTCCAACCGACCTGTAGGAGTCGCTGTCCACAACGTCCGATCCCCACCCATCAGCTTCCCACCCCCTAATACTGCCAATTGTATTAGTATGAACGACCAGCCAAGCTGATAGCAATGCGGAGAGCTCGGCTCGAACCCAGCGTATCCTGCATTGGTGGTGTAAGATCCTGATCAAACTGGCCAGTATCACGTCTTCGTCTGTTTGGCCCTCCATCCAATTCCTCTGCGTTGTGTCATTTTAATGGTCCTGACGTCTCCGATACTGGTAAGTTTCAAGTTTCTTTAATAGTTGTCATACAGAAGTACAGAATACTTTCATACAAAATGCTTCTTACTGTTACGCTCCAGAGACTGTGCTAGACAAGATAGTATCAAATAACATAGTATAGCATGTAATTTAGAAGAAGAAAATGAGGTCACAGTGTTCGGTATAGACATATGTACAATGTTCTGAGTTACCATATAATATACAATACTATGCAGTGTACTAATGTACAGTACTATCTAGTGCAAAGCAGAAATGGGATGAGGTACAATTTAGGTACAATTTACAGTAAGGTGTACGAGTAAGGTGTACGAGTTGTAGTGCAATCCTTCATCAATAAATATAAAGTGTGGGGAGTGGGTGCTACAGTGTGTTTGTTTAAAGTGGGTGTGTGCTATAAAGTGTGTGGAGTGGGTGCTACAGTGTGTTTGTTTAAGTGAGTGTGTGCGTGTGGATGTGTGTGCTATGTGCGTTTGGTGGTTGTTGTTGTGTAGTGTTCATTCATTGTTCGTTTAGCAGCCTGATGGCCTGGGGATAGAAGCTTCTTCTGAGTCTTTCTAAGATCCTTATCTCCCCCGTTAGTGCAATCCATAAACCATACTAATTCTCCACCTCCGTAAGAATTCGACACTTCGACACCGTGAGATACCTTATGAGGAAAAGCGTTGTTTTATTGCTATAAACAGAACCTCATAATCAGATGTTGTCAGATGTTATCAAATTGTATCGTCCTTGAAGAGTCTATTCTAATGATCTTTCGGTGTGTTCGTCTATCGTCCTTTTGTTATTCAGTCCAATAGTGGTCAGGCCGGTTCGTTAGCCAAGACCATCCTCGTGGTAGCCGAAGCTACTGGTGATGTGGCATTCTCCCCCCCCCCCCCCCCCCCCTCTCTCTCAATGAGAGGAGAGAGTGTCTGTGTGATCTCAGTCCTACTCGCTCTTGGTCGGATTCTAGTCTGAGTCAGATTCTAGTCTGCTCAACACCCGGAAACACCGTTCGACTTATAGATGTTCGTCGTCGCAACGACGGCCCCGCCTTCTGGTTGTCATGCGACGTGTTGTCATGACAACTGCGTTTAACCTTTACACACACTTCAAAACGTTTCTCTACTGTTGCATTAAAGAGGTCACCCCTCTCCCTCGCTCTGGGCCTACAGTACACTTGCTCTTATCTGTGTTCTTCCAAGGAATGCAAAACAAAACATTCTCTCGCTGGCAGTGTGGCTCACAACAATCACCCTGCTACTGAACCACCGTCTCCTGCTTCCACCGTCCGCATGCACTTCGACCTCTCTGACCCGGCACCGTTTTAGCTGTGGTCACTCCCCCCAATCTATACATCACATACATTGAAAAAGCACCCCAAATCTCTCATTCCCCCCTTTGATTCTTAATCAACCTTCAGAATCATAAGACTACTTGGTTTTTCAATTAATTATACCCAAAAATAGACTCATAACAATTAGGGCCCCGCCGTCTGCTGTTTTGCTTTTGTTTTCCATTACCCGCATCACACCCAAACCAGAAAGGATAAACCACGTCATGGAGGAGAGAGAGAGAGAGAGAGAGACAGAGAAAAACACAGATTGCAACTTTTCAGACGACACACCTAAACCTTTCGGCCCCCCTATTAGGTACCCCACGTCCAAATCAGAGCGCTCCCTTCCCTCTTACAGTACACCTCCCATCTTGGGCCGGCCCTGTCTTCTAGGGCAAGGGCCCCTTTCAGTGACGGCTCCTTTCCTGAGCTGGTCCCCCTCCCAGGGCGCGGTCCCCTAGGCAAAAATGTCTCCCCTGGTCTGCTCCTGCTCAGTGTCTCTGGCTGTCCTCTCCACATCTGCTCCTCCACCGCCGCCGTCTCCTCCCTCTCGTCGTGGATCATCTGTGTACCAGGCTGCGGTGCCTGGCCCCTGCGGCTTCCTCCTCCTCCAGTCTGTCTCCTGGCCATCTCCATCGCTGTCTGTGTCATTCCCCCCTTGAAAGCAGAAACACAACACCGGCAGTCGTCTGTACATTTGACTCCCCTTGTTTTGCTATTAGTCTATGTGGTAAATTCCCACAGACTTTCTACAATAATTTGAGGTTATTGTAGTACAATACAATGAGATTGATTAACTGGAAGGAGGAGAAAGGGATCATACTTGATAGAATTGTTGATCTCCTCATCTGACTTAAGCAGATGAGGAATAAACGTGTACGCCAGACAAACCAGAACTGTAGTTCAACTCAGCTGATTTATTTGAGCCAGGGCCAAGAGTGAATAAAAGGTTGCCTTTCACATACAAAGGATCAGAAAACATTAACATGGCTGCTGTGTACAGGAATCAACAAGGTTTGCATCTCAAACCCCAACATGTACATGAAACAGTCACTCGTTAACATAATTTGAACATACATAGTTTACTGTAGGCCCCTTTTTGCATATAAGTAAGCCTGGTTTCTAAGCTAAGTTACATTCTATTCTAACCAAACATAGTGGTTCCATCCAGCTTACTTACATCAAAAGCAGCACAGTCTCTCTGGTGGGAGGAGCGGTGGAGCCCAACAGACCCCTGGGGTTGTGTCTGGTCTGAGAGCTCCCGAATTACCAATTTGTCTCCTCCTATATACTACAATTTCTAGCCAATAATAGAATTCAGTTGGTCCGTGGGCGTCTTCTGTGAGCGGTCTCCTGTGGGCGATGGCAGCCCCCACCTCCGGGTTTCTCTGTGTGTTGTCTCACGGGTGGGGGCTGGCCTGATGTCCTCTGGTGGGGGGGTGTGAATACACTTTGACCCTTTGGGCCAAATTACCATACAGTACTAATCTGGTCACATAGTGGGGGTGGAGAATAGCTCTCTGTCACCCCTGTTCCATCCATCCATATTTAGCACTGAAAACCCACTCTGCTAGTTGGCAGAGTAGCTGTGATGATCTCTAATTATTCACACATATTATTTATGAAATTCAACTCAATATTTACCACATTTCCCCGTTTTGACGATTCTTATCGTCACATATGATATATTGACTTGATTTTCTATACATACTAACCATACAAAGGATTAATTTTTTCTAAAATTAAAATTCATTTTTTCAAAATGTCTCCATTTTTTCTTTTAAACAAAAACTTTGAATATGCTAACAACAATTAAAAATAATTTTAATCTACACATCACAAATTGAATCTAAAAATCACAAATTTAAAACCCAATTATCTTAATCTACAGGAAAGTTTGTTCCCACACTCTTTTAGATGATCTGGTTGAGAGAAAACATACATTAGTATCACAATATTTTCATTTTTACATTCATTCAATAATCCCTTCTTTCTGCTAATTTATTCCTTAAGATAGTACAATCACATCTGCATAATCAATTCAGTTGGTCTTCTCACCTCTCCCCCCTTTTATGAACATACCATGGACATAACACCTACCACCTCAGCGCACAGTCGGACAGGGAGGGCGGAGCATCACTCAAGGAAAAAAAAATTTTCACCACCTCATTTCGGCCACAATCTACACCTAATTTTCTACCTATGTGCATGTGTTCAGATTCTAGTCTGCTCAACACCCGGAAACACCGTTCGACTTATAGATGTTCGTCGTCGCAACGACGGCCCCGCCTTCTGGTTGTCATGCGACGTGTTGTCATGACAACTGCGTTTAACCTTTACACACACTTCAAAACGTTTCTCTACTGTTGCATTAAAGAGGTCACCCCTCTCCCTCGCTCTGGGCCTACAGTACACTTGCTCTTATCTGTGTTCTTCCAAGGAATGCAAAACAAAACATTCTCTCGCTGGCAGTGTGGCTCACAACAATCACCCTGCTACTGAACCACCGTCTCCTGCTTCCACCGTCCGCATGCACTTCGACCTCTCTGACCCGGCACCGTTTTAGCTGTGGTCACTCCCCCCAATCTATACATCACATACATTGAAAAAGCACCCCAAATCTCTCATTCCCCCCTTTGATTCTTAATCAACCTTCAGAATCATAAGACTACTTGGTTTTTCAATTAATTATACCCAAAAATAGACTCATAACAATTAGGGCCCCGCCGTCTGCTGTTTTGCTTTTGTTTTCCATTACCCGCATCACACCCAAACCAGAAAGGATAAACCACGTCATGGAGGAGAGAGAGAGAGAGAGAGAGACAGAGAAAAACACAGATTGCAACTTTTCAGACGACACACCTAAACCTTTCGGCCCCCCTATTAGGTACCCCACGTCCAAATCAGAGCGCTCCCTTCCCTCTTACAGTACACCTCCCATCTTGGGCCGGCCCTGTCTTCTAGGGCAAGGGCCCCTTTCAGTGACGGCTCCTTTCCTGAGCTGGTCCCCCTCCCAGGGCGCGGTCCCCTAGGCAAAAATGTCTCCCCTGGTCTGCTCCTGCTCAGTGTCTCTGGCTGTCCTCTCCACATCTGCTCCTCCACCGCCGCCGTCTCCTCCCTCTCGTCGTGGATCATCTGTGTACCAGGCTGCGGTGCCTGGCCCCTGCGGCTTCCTCCTCCTCCAGTCTGTCTCCTGGCCATCTCCATCGCTGTCTGTGTCATTCCCCCCTTGAAAGCAGAAACACAACACCGGCAGTCGTCTGTACATTTGACTCCCCTTGTTTTGCTATTAGTCTATGTGGTAAATTCCCACAGACTTTCTACAATAATTTGAGGTTATTGTAGTACAATACAATGAGATTGATTAACTGGAAGGAGGAGAAAGGGATCATACTTGATAGAATTGTTGATCTCCTCATCTGACTTAAGCAGATGAGGAATAAACGTGTACGCCAGACAAACCAGAACTGTAGTTCAACTCAGCTGATTTATTTGAGCCAGGGCCAAGAGTGAATAAAAGGTTGCCTTTCACATACAAAGGATCAGAAAACATTAACATGGCTGCTGTGTACAGGAATCAACAAGGTTTGCATCTCAAACCCCAACATGTACATGAAACAGTCACTCGTTAACATAATTTGAACATACATAGTTTACTGTAGGCCCCTTTTTGCATATAAGTAAGCCTGGTTTCTAAGCTAAGTTACATTCTATTCTAACCAAACATAGTGGTTCCATCCAGCTTACTTACATCAAAAGCAGCACAGTCTCTCTGGTGGGAGGAGCGGTGGAGCCCAACAGACCCCTGGGGTTGTGTCTGGTCTGAGAGCTCCCGAATTACCAATTTGTCTCCTCCTATATACTACAATTTCTAGCCAATAATAGAATTCAGTTGGTCCGTGGGCGTCTTCTGTGAGCGGTCTCCTGTGGGCGATGGCAGCCCCCACCTCCGGGTTTCTCTGTGTGTTGTCTCACGGGTGGGGGCTGGCCTGATGTCCTCTGGTGGGGGGGTGTGAATACACTTTGACCCTTTGGGCCAAATTACCATACAGTACTAATCTGGTCACATAGTGGGGGTGGAGAATAGCTCTCTGTCACCCCTGTTCCATCCATCCATATTTAGCACTGAAAACCCACTCTGCTAGTTGGCAGAGTAGCTGTGATGATCTCTAATTATTCACACATATTATTTATGAAATTCAACTCAATATTTACCACATTTCCCCGTTTTGACGATTCTTATCGTCACATATGATATATTGACTTGATTTTCTATACATACTAACCATACAAAGGATTAATTTTTTCTAAAATTAAAATTCATTTTTTCAAAATGTCTCCATTTTTTCTTTTAAACAAAAACTTTGAATATGCTAACAACAATTAAAAATAATTTTAATCTACACATCACAAATTGAATCTAAAAATCACAAATTTAAAACCCAATTATCTTAATCTACAGGAAAGTTTGTTCCCACACTCTTTTAGATGATCTGGTTGAGAGAAAACATACATTAGTATCACAATATTTTCATTTTTACATTCATTCAATAATCCCTTCTTTCTGCTAATTTATTCCTTAAGATAGTACAATCACATCTGCATAATCAATTCAGTTGGTCTTCTCACCTCTCCCCCCTTTTATGAACATACCATGGACATAACACCTACCACCTCAGCGCACAGTCGGACAGGGAGGGCGGAGCATCACTCAAGGAAAAAAAAAATTTCACCACCTCATTTCGGCCACAATCTACACCTAATTTTCTACCTATGTGCATGTGTTTAGTACTCTTGCGTTGTGTCATAATCTATACCAGTTGTTACCGTTCAGTCACCTCCCGTTCAACATACCAATCAATCAC
This sequence comes from Notolepis coatsorum, assembly GCF_963971535.1. NCBI lineage: Eukaryota > Metazoa > Chordata > Actinopteri > Aulopiformes > Paralepididae > Notolepis > Notolepis coatsorum. The sequence continues at coordinate 64,541,262 of NC_140181.1, forward strand.
ACAGAGGCCCTTGTTCAACGCTTTGGTTGCACAGTCTCTGACCGTTTTCGCCCCCCCCCCCTCCACCCCATGTCGGCCAGCCTCAGCTGAAGCCAATGTTTGTAGGCCTGTGACCTCGTCATATTTTGTCCCATGACTGTATTTCCATGGATCTACAGACGACTCTGTCAGTCTGGAGGTTTGTCCCAAACCTCCGGCCTCTGTACTCGGGGCTATATTGAAGGAGGAGCCAGCGTCTACAAGCGACCTCTCTTCACAATCCAACAATCTCCCACAGGAACTGACTGAACGGGTTCACACCATTGTGTCATAATCTAATGAAATGTATTCCTACACATCTTCCATGATCCCTCCACCTGTGACGGTCCATCCTCCCCCTCGACTGACACTGCGAGCGAACAAAAACACAAAAAAAATTTCTTTACACAATATGTCAAATATTCTCAAGAGAAGCCAAATGTTTAACCATTATGCAAACGTGATGGGACCACTTAACTGTCATCGATCTGACCCAATGCATCCCAGCCTCCATCTGTTCCAATGTATCCCAGCCTTCAACAGTCCTCTCCCCAGATCATGACAGAGAAATAAGAAACAAAAGGCAAATAATAAAAAAAAACATTCCAACAGATGTGAAAGCAGATCAATGAAATTAACCAGCTCCAACCGCAGACCACCTTAATGGTTATTTAGAAAGAAAAGAAAAGAAATCTAAAACCCTACATCCAAACCTCATCACACCTATCATTGTGATTTTGACACCTTTCAAGCCCGCACAGTCTCTCTCTACAGGCTCCATCCACACCCATACCAGACATTCAAAAGAAATCAAACCAAAATGAAAGTAATAAAACAAACTCCTTCAGTAAAACAAATGATATGAAACAAATGATAAGCGACAATAATTCCCAGGTCTATTTGTGGTATAACCCAAGTGGTTTGATACACTCCTTACTTAAACACATCTTGTTATTTTTAAGACTAGTTTCACCTTAAGTGAAAGCTAAGTTGTGTGTGTGTATGTATGTGTGATCAGATTGTGTGAATGTGTGTCTGTGTGTGTCTGTGTGTGTGTGTGTCTGTGTGTGTGTGTCTGTGTGTGTGTGTCTGTGTGTGTCTGTGTGTGTGTGTCTGTGTGTGTGTGTGTGTGTGTGTGTGTGTGTGTGCCTGTGTGTGTGTGTGTCTGTGTGTGTGTGTGAATGGGTAATTAAGGCTTCCTGGCCCCCACCCCCAGCTCAATCATTCACTGAAATCAAAAGGACATAAACAGACAACATCTCAATCTCACACATACATACAAAAATTAAATTTAAATAAAAAATATTATCTGTACCAACTCAACCAAAAAATATGACCTAAAGTAAACGCACTCATCCAATTTCACAGCGTCACAACACATTCAATCCTGAACCTTAGAGTTTTTTAAAAAAGAAATAAAAGCAAAACCCAATCAAACCTCACAATTCAACATCATCCACCCATCATTCATATTATAAACATATACCACACTCGTTAATCACTCCACATCTTTGACAAACAAAAGGTTAGTTCTTCTGCGCTCAACTCTTCTGCTCTCAATCTTCTGCTCTGATCTCAGGCTACTCTGATCTCAGGCTAATACAGCCTCTCCTCACATCAGCTCCTCTACTCTCACTTCAAAGACGGACTGGAATCCATCTTTAATTCAGACCTATCCATGCCTTCCAGTGCACAGACAGATCCAAATATTCCCTTATCAAAACAGTTAACATTCATAAGTCATAACCCCAAATGAATGCCTACTCCCTTGATTGTCTCACTCACTCACCCAGCTGTTCCCTGACAAACCTTCCCCTGTCTCACCTTCCTGTCACTTCCTGGCTCAACATTTCCCCCGTCATAAAAATAACTGCCAACTGTTTTCTCACTCTACAACTGTCTCCTGCATCTTCACCTCTGACCTCTCTCCTGTTGCATCTAATCTCACGCCATCCTGTCATAAAAGAACAGCCATTGTAAGCAGCTGTACATCTCGACCATTTTGACCTGCCTCAAAAGGATTCCTACCCCCCTTGGGCCCTCCTGTAAACACCAAAAAAGGGTCAAACTCACACATTTCATCCCCCAGAGGCAGCTGTCCCCTAGAGTCTAAAAGTAATACATTTTCCTGTCCCTAACAGCCAAACACAGAAAAATTACAGACTAAACAGCAAATCATTACAATTACTGCAAAAACACAATCATACAGTCATCAAAACAGCATATAAACAAGTCCCTCGTCAGTAAATTATCCTGCTCCACAACTGGGCTTGTATCAAATTCCACTATAAAACATTTAGCTTATGCAAATCAACAGTGTTACAAAGATTTAACCAATTACGCAAGCATCAACAGATTCCAACATTGCAATGCAACAAAATATACCCCAACAAGCCTACATCATTAAATTATCATCCCCATGATCTAAAGACTTGCAGCAAACATTAATATAAACATTATCCTATTTAAATCAACAGTGTCATTAAAGCAAGCATCAACGTATCCTACACATTTTAATTCAAGCTACATTTTAACTCCAGTCAAACACAACATCATTATTAAACAAATTCGTAATTCAACACAGCAAGCCTCCATCAATAAATTATAATCTCCTACAAGTCGGAGGCTTGTGTCAACATTTTAACAGTGTATTAAAGACTTACCATTCTAAAATAAGCATAAACACATGTCCTAACCACATTAACAGTGTATTAAAGATTTAACAATCTAAAACAAGCATAAACAATTGCACTCTAAACAGATTTTAAAAATCACATCTTCACAAAACAATATTTATGCATACTACAAACACAAGCATCTTTCATTTAGAAAAACATATTACAAATATAAGCATCACTCATTTAGAAAAACATTATTAGTGGTTAGCTCCAACATGCTCCTTTCTTCATACACGTGTGATAAATTGATCTTACTGCAAGCAACATGTAACTCTAGCGTAGAGCATCTTTCCAAATTCAGCCTATAGCTACTCTCAAACTCCCCCCTTTGGCCAAGAATATACACCTGTGTCCAATGTGTATATGTATGTTCCTAATATTAATAATACAATCACCCAGAGTAGCTAGTTTGTGAACTCCAGATTTATCATAGGCAATGTATCCATTATTTCATTTCTCCCCAATAGGCTCACTGTATTGTTTGCAGCCTAAGTAAACCCTTATTGACTATCTCCCCTAACCTAACCACCATACATGTTACATCTCTTCCCCTGTTTACACAAAAATACAATGTACAACATACAAATACAACCATATAACACAAAGCTAATTATAAACTCACCCGTTTTCCCTGGCCCCGAGCGAACTATCACGAATGCACTAGACCCAATCCACGCTGTACCGCGCATGCGCAGTGGCAACCGATGCGACTGTTATAACGTTGCCACGACAACCAAAATCTGCCACGACATTCTAAACCTGCCACGACATTCATAAAAATGCCACGTTCTCTAACCCTACCCCAACGCAAGCTAACTAGCTTAGCCAGCTCTAATGCGACGTTCAAGGCCCTCACGGGAGCCGTGCCTTTCAAGATCCGTTCATCCACGCAATTCGCTCAGTACCAATCAAAGCATAAACAACTCACACAAGCTTAAAACAACCAACCACTCTAACAGAAAATAATTTTTAAAACATTCACACAAACCAACGCCGCACACATAGTTCAACACGAATCCTTTCTCCTACCTACTCCGCCTCACTTCATAGCACCGCGAACGTTACACACTCTCCACAACACCATGACGTCATCAAGCAGCGACTTCTTAATACCATACACTATCGCCACCGCATCAATAATAACCCTCAAAACGGCCACAATCTCGCCAGTCTACGTCTAGATTCGCCTCTTACCTGCAATCGCCGCCACAGTGTTTAATCAATTCTCTCATAACGCCATCGTAACGTCCCCAGTTTCACCGCGGACTTTTCCACAGAGCTAAGCTAGCTAGCCCCAACCACCAGTAGGACTCGCCTCAAACCTATGTTCGTTGGTCATTAAAATATCATAACAAAACAACAATAAGCTCCCACGTTTCGCCAATCATTCCTAACCACAGCCATAGTCCCCCATACAATTCCTAACCATAGCCACAGTCCCCCATACAACCATTAAGTACTTATCAGTCATTTCGACCGAATTGTTTTTGTATCACAGCGAACGTAATCGAATCAACAGGCCGGTTTCGCTCAAGATTAAAAAGGACCCCCCGATCCGTTCGATACTATGCCTAAGGACGGCAAATATATCTTCATTTAAATTAGGCCGATTGGTCCCTGACTTCAGTTTGTCCATTATCGAGCCTCGTCTTGAACACGCCGGCACCCTTATCTTCTATTAATTCGCTTTGACCCTTTTAACCTCCTTCCAGTTAAGAGTACCCTCCTCCCGTTCGGATGCACTCCTTCCCCTACTTAGATGCACCTCTCCCCGTAAGGTTTAGGCAGTCCGCTACGACGCAACAACCAGCTCCTTTCTTAGGACTGCCTTGTCCGACGTCGGCCCCTCTCCCCCAACAGAGATGCAGGTCTCCACTTCCGGCGGTAAGGTCTCCTCACATGAACGGAAGAAGTCCCCTTATTTTACCTTCAGGTGCAGTTTAAGGCTGGGTCCCTTTCCAATCTTAGGAGAGACAATCCAGATTCCTCTGAATTGACACCCCTCATCCCTCTGCTTCCCAGCATTTTCTTTTCAAAAACACTGATCACAGAAGCACAACTCGCCTACTAACCCTGTATCGGCTAGTAAGGTTACTGTGGCCTGACTGTACATTGAGCCAGGTGCATTTATGGTCTCTGCCATAACGCTCTCCCAACCGGCTGGCGACCCAGTCGATAGCGACCTCATAGTCCGTCATCAAGTCAGGACCCCAAGCAGCTGACTGTCCGTAGTACCTGTCAGCCACTCAGTTTAGAAACCGACGGTCTTGTCCCCACCCCGCTTGCTCTGGGCATGGAAATATTGACCGTTTTCGCCAGCCTAGCCTGTTCACGGCAGGTGCTGTGCCCCCTCCGGTGCACTGCCCTGCTCCTAGGTGTGGACTGTCGCCCACGTACCACCCAGTGCCCACACCAACTTACGTGCGACGTTTCCTGGGCCGACTAGACGGTACCACAGTGGTATGTTAATGCATACCTCGTTACGCACGAGGGCCTTCAGTTTCTCCCCAGCACTATAGGATTGTGTTTAACGTGCGCCCAGACTCTTGCGAGCCCACTGCCGCCTGTTAGTGGCTAGAGGTTCGGGGTGCCTAATCCCCTCCCTAACCACGTTTTAATCCTGCAATCGCACAGACCCCCTGCGCTGATCATGCCAGGTTCCACTCATCTTTACCATACCGACTTGCATGTTCTGAATAGTTAACAGAGCTCTTCTTTACATCGAGCCCGACGCATTTATGCCCATACCGTCCTCACTCACGGTCCCCGTCCCGCTATCTGTGACTATAAGCAGGGTCATAACGCTCATCGGACACAGCTCTCTTTCCATTACAGAACAATCAAATCTCCCCAACTTACCCGCGCCCCCTTCCTGAGAACAATTTCGGGCAATTATATACTCAGAACGCGCCCCTGTCGTACACACCAGACAACCGTGCTTCCTAGCCAGAAAAGCCTTTTATCTGCCGTCATGCGACGCCACCACCATTACATCATGATCAGATAGTCTGTGCGCCACCAATACGCAAAATCCCACGACATGCCGTCTCTTCTTGGTGCAACCCCCCCCCGTATAGTTCATAAAGTATATTCCATACGAGTCCCAACTCAACCCCCGTGGCCCGCATAGGCCGAGACCGGCCTCCTGTGTCTGAACAAACATACAAACATAAAAAGCCCACGTTTGCATGTTCACTGCACAACAAGCGCGATCTTCATACCTCCGGACATCCTAACCTAAGTCACCGCTCCCCCAACCCTGCATGCAAAAGCCATATTCACTGTGGGTCCCAACAAGTGGCGTACACAACCAACCTTCATCCTGTCCCTCTCTCCTTCATTCAGACAACAAGCCCCTCGCCTATAACTCCAAACGCAGCAACACCCCAGCTCTTTGCACCGTGTCCCCAACACACAGCAAGGTCCAGATTTGATATGACAAGACCCTACCGCACCTTTTCAGGGGGAGACACAAAGGGTGGGAAGAACGGCACCATTTCTGTGGTAAATTCCCACAGAACGTCTACAATAATTTGAGGTTATTGTAGTACAATACAATGAGATTGATTATCTGGAAGGAGGAGAAAAGGGATCATACTTGATAGAATTGTTGATCTCCTCATCTGACTTAAGCAGATGAGGAATAAACGTGTACGCCAGACAAACCAGAACTATAGTCCAAATTCAACATTTATTTGATCAGAGCCAGGAGACCAAGGTGAATAGGACAAAAGATTATCAGAGAACATTAACAGGGCTATCTGTGTACAGGAATCAACAAGGTTTGCATCTCAAACCCCAACATGTACATAAAACAGTCACTCGTTAACATAATTTGAACATACATAGTTTACTGTAGGCCCCTTTTTGCATATAAGTAAGCCTGGTTTCTAAGCTAAGTTACATTCTATTCTAACCAAACATAGTGGTTCCATCCAGCTTACTTACATCAAAAGCAGCACAGTCTCTCTGGTGGGAGGAGCGGTGGAGCCCAACAGACCCCTGGGGTTGTGTCTGGTCTGAGAGCTCCCGAATTACCAATTTGTCTCCTCCTATATACTACAATTTCTAGCCAATAATAGAATTCAGTTGGTCCGTGGGCGTCTTCTGTGAGCGGTCTCCTGTGGGCGATGGCAGCCCCCACCTCCGGGTTTCTCTGTGTGTTGTCTCACGGGTGGGGGCTGGCCTGATGTCCTCTGGTGGGGGGGTGTGAATACACTTTGACCTTTTGGGCCAAATTACCATACAGTACTAATCTGGTCACATAGTGGGGGTGGAGAATAGCTCTCTGTCACCCCTGTTCCATCCATCCATATTTAGCACTGAAAACCCACTCTGCTAGTTGGCAGAGTAGCTGTGATGATCTCTAATTATTCACACATATTATTTATGAAATTCAACTCAATATTTACCACATTTACCACCTTCTCCACACCTATTATCCATCTTACAGGGCGGTTCCCTGTTTGTTGTCTTCCGGCGTGACACTTGCAGTTTCCGATACCCACTCCGCGCAACTCTTCATCCCAGTTTGACCCCCAGCGCGTGCCAGTTCTTCTGGTGACGTGTCTTCTGAAGACCCTGCCTATCTATTAGGTGTGAGAAGGCCCCACTGGAATTCAAACTCCCTCTTTAATTCCATAATTAACCCATTCAAATAACTGCACCATCTTTCTGTGCAATTCTTATTTAATCCATTGTCTAATTAAACTCTATATCTAATATTATTATTATAATAATAATCCACTCTCTGTGCTCATTAGATTGACTATTGAATCACTCCCCCACTCCGCCACTAGATGGTAGTACAGGCCTATATCTAAATATTCCCCTATGGGTAATGAAAACTCCCCAGCACTACCCCCCCTCCGCCACTAGGTGGCGACCTACTCCTCCTCCATGGTGTTTTAGTTGACGTGTCATTTCCTGGTTCTTTATCTGTTGTTATCTCCTCGTGGCTCACTGCCATCTTGTATCATCCCCCTCGTGGCCCCTTTTGCGGCCATCTTGTCTCGCTCATAATGGCTACTCAAACAAACGGCCGCTGCCCTCCTTTTTCAAGGCCTAACAACAAAACACCTGTTTCTTAGAGTCTCGTCGGCCAAACAGGTCATAATGATGTCTGCAGGTCACATGACAATAGATGATCTACTAACATGCAAGTACTGAACAGGTCAAAAATAAACTGAATGCCAAATGACGGTAGGTCTGAAAAACGTAGGTAGATTCTCCCGACTCACAGTCCCGCGTTCCCGCCTCTTGCGAGGAAAACAACCCTTATATTACAGACCAACAAAAATGGAATTAACCCCTTAGAACACCGCCTTCCTTCACCGGCCCGTTTGTTTTTCATTCCCTGTAGATAAAACCCATCTTGGTTTTTCAAAACACCATGGCTCTCTGCTCATATTATTACAGCTGGCTTCTCTGTCGCTACTTATTTACGGATGCACTATCTTCGTTCGTTTTTATTTGGCTTAAAAGATCAAAACAACCATGTGTGCACAGTGAACTCACATCTTTCTCCGGAGCGCTGTTTCTCCTACAGCGCTGGTCCGCCTCATGACCGCTCGACTCGCCGCTCTCTCCCAGGGCTGGCCGGCCTTGCTTCGATCATGATTCTCCCACACATTGATGACTGTTGTCCACTGTCGCCCCATTATTGAAAAAGTCTTTATCCGTTGTTCTTATCTCTTGCAAATCCGGCTGTCATCAACAACCAACTGTTCCCGTTGTTTTAATCTCTTGCAAATCCGGGTCACGGCACCAACTGTAAGATCCTGATCAAACTGGCCAGTATCACGTCTTCGTCTGTTTGGCCCTCCATCCAATTCCTCTGCGTTGTGTCATTTTAATGGTCCTGACGTCTCCGATACTGGTAGATAAGATCCTTATCTCCCCCGTTAGTGCAATCCATAAACCATACTAATTCTCCACCTCCATAAGAATTCGACACTTCGACACCGTGAGATACCTTATGAGGAAAAGCGTTGTTTTATTGCTATAAACAGAACCTCATAATCAGATGTTGTCAGATGTTATCAAATTGTATCGTCCTTGAAGAGTCTATTCTAATGATCTTTCGGTGTGTTCGTCTATCGTCCTTTTGTTATTCAGTCCAATAGTGGTCAGGCCGGTTCGTTAGCCAAGACCATCCTCGTGGTAGCCGAAGCTACTGGTGATGTGGCATTCCCCCCCCCCCCCCCCCCCCCTCTCTCTCAATGAGAGGAGAGAGTGTCTGTGTGATCTCAGTCCTACTCGCTCTTGGTCGGATTCTAGTCTGAGTCAGATTCTAGTCTGCTCAACACCCGGAAACACCGTTCGACTTATAGATGTTCGTCGTCGCAACGACGGCCCCGCCTTCTGGTTGTCATGCGACGTGTTGTCATGACAACTGCGTTTAACCTTTACACACACTTCAAAACGTTTCTCTACTGTTGCATTAAAGAGGTCACCCCTCTCCCTCGCTCTGGGCCTACAGTACACTTGCTCTTATCTGTGTTCTTCCAAGGAATGCAAAACAAAACATTCTCTCGCTGGCAGTGTGGCTCACAACAATCACCCTGCTACTGAACCACCGTCTCCTGCTTCCACCGTCCGCATGCACTTCGACCTCTCTGACCCGGCACCGTTTTAGCTGTGGTCACTCCCCCCAATCTATACATCACATACATTGAAAAAGCACCCCAAATCTCTCAGTGGCGAGCGCCTTGCCCACTACACCACCTAGCCGCCCTCACACACACAATTGTTAAGGGGATGCAGACCAGAGAAAGACATGTCTTGTTTACATCAGGGTCCCCCATTTTCAATCAATCAATCAAACCGCATTCACCACACTCGTTTCACTATCATAATGTCAATTTATATAATCTATTGTTTTGCACAACAACCATGTATTTACTTGAATTAAATGGGAACTTCACCCAAGGCAAGTGACAACGACTGGGCATTACTTTTATTTTTAATTGCGCGGCAAAGACGAGGATTTCCCGCACCTAGCCGAGCGCCTATACCAGGACAGCAGGATAGTCGCTATACAGTACATCAATTCTTTAAATTACTACCGTCCTATCTCCAAGTTACCCTGCTTAGCGAAGGTCTCTCTTCTTCTCTCAAATCACTCTGTACTAAGCCCCCACCAATCCGGGGGGACAGCGTTATACGTTTGATTTGAAATTCCATAGCAACGATAGGCATAGGCTACAATGCTACATCATTAGGAACTATTTTTCTACGCCAAGTTCACTGAAATCGATATAAAATACCCTAGAATTGTCTGTATTCATCCTATATTTTTTCCCGACGATGCAACTTGCTGTATAAAAGCAATAATACACAAGAACCAGTGGAATATCAGGAATATTGCCACTCGGGAGACTGGGACTGTGATGTTTACGCCACTCGCATCACAGCCGTGGCAATATTCCTGATATTCCACTGGTTCTCGTGTATTATTTCTTAATTGTATAGCACCTTTCTTACAGGGGATTGCAGTTCAAAGTGCTTTACATCAGTAAGATGATTTTTTTTTAAATACATATTCAGTCCAATAAAATTTTATGAAATGAAATGAAATAAAACCAATAGACTTCAGTGGCACCACAGGTGGAGCTATTTTCCGGTTTCAGATTGGGCCTTTAGGTACTTTACTTTACTGCAGGCCTGTGGGGACAGGAGGAGTGGAACACAAACTGTGTAATCAACCTATGAGTCCAGAAGAAGAGCCATATGCAAGAGTCCCTGGAGTTCTATGAACAGTGCTGCGACTGCGAGAGTGAGGACTTGCTAGACATGTGAGTCTTTTCACAAATGGTACTCCTCAAAGTGCAATGCCCTTTGATTGAAATAATGCCTGTCAGGCCTCCGCACAATGGATAATATTCAGGAAATCTACATATTTCCAAAGGAGCTTAATTGAGAAATCGGTGGTGGTTTTCAATGTATGTGATGTATAGATTGGGGGGAGATGACCGCATCTAAAGGGGCCGGGTCAGAGAGGTCGAAATGTGCATGCTGACGGTTTGAGCGGTAGAAGAATAGCGGTCTAGTGGCTGGCAGTCAGTGTTAGCCAGCAGAATGTTTGCATTCCGATCAAGAACACAACAAGCTGATACAGCGGCAGGAGACACAGGAGCGAAGGGGAGAGGTTTGACATCATGAGAAACTGCGTTTTGAAATGTGTGAAAGGTTATTAGCAGTTGTCATGACAGCGCGTCGCATGACAACCAGGAGAGGGGCGGGGCCGTCGTTGCTATGACGAAGATCTATAAATCGAACAGTGTTTCCGGGTGTAAGGCAGACTAAGGGCAGACTAGAATCTGACTAAAGGCCTCTGCATGCTACAGAAACTTCAGAGCAACTGCAACACAACATCGGCGCGATTTCAGCGCGGTTGTTTTAGAGGGTCTTGTAGACTGTGTTGCTTGGACGTTGCGTACATGTCCCTCAAATCTAACCTAAACAACCGTTGCGTTGATATTGCGTAGCAGTGATTGGTTGGTTAGCGAATGGGGGCGGGGCTGTCATAGAATAATATTAGTCCCGCAGAGAATATCATCCTCCATTGTTGTTTCCAGCGTTGGCGCTAAATAATTAGCGTCACATAGCTCGCCTTTTTCTGAAAACCAACCCAAGCACATATTGTTCCATAGCATACGCCTTCAGTTGATCATGACAAATCCTCTCTTACCTTGACGATTAAAAAGCCTCCATAATTTAGTAAATAAAGCTGTAGCCAGCCAGCTAGCATTGGGTCTATTCAAAATGCTATCCACATTAGCTACATAGCTAACCAAGTAAATACAATGGTATCCGTCCTGAGGTAACGTTAAATACAACGTTTGCTAGTCGAAATGACTGGACACACACAGGGACAAGTTAAACATCAATCAATTAATTTATTCCAATAGGTAGTTTGAGCTGCATGTGAGCCGAGGTCCTCTCCATTGGAAACTAATGATGTTACGGTAGGGTAACGTTAGCTCGAAAAGCACAGAAAGTTAAGCTGCTAGCAACAGACACTATAACACTTCCGGCCGGGGGTTTTCAAAATAAAAGAGCGACGTCTAAAATCACCGGAAATACGTTTATTTTGTACATTATCTAAAGTTAACACGAACCTAAATTAACTTTAGTTAAACTAACTTTGCGCGTCGATGTTGCAGAAGCATAAAGGCAGAGTGTCTAAAACACCGTTGCTTTGTCGATGTTGTGTTGCAGTTGCTTTGAAGTTTCTGTAGCATGCAGAGGCCTTAAGGCTGAGATCACACAGAAGAGACTCCCTCCTCTCATTACAGAGAGGGGGGGGGGGGGAGGATGCCACATCATCATTAGCTTCGGCTAACACAAGGAGGGTTTTGGCTAACGACCAGGCCTGACCACTATTGGACTGAATAGCAAAAGGACGATAGCAAGGACAATACAATTTGATAACATCTGATTATGAGGTTCTGTTTATTTAATAAACAACGCTCTTCCAAGAAAGGTATCATGCTGTCAAGGTGTCGAATTCTTACGAAGGTGGAGAATACTTATGCTGCAGATTGCACTAACGGGGAATGATAAGGTTTTATCAGCCGGTATGAGGAGACGTCGGGGGAATCAAATACACAACGCAGAGTCAGTGGATGGAAATGAGAACACAAGCCAAACAGACGAAGACGTGATACCGGCTGATTGATCAGAATCTAACACTAACATGCCTTTCCTAAATTCCCAGCTTAACTCCACAAGCTACCAACATAAGACCTTAGTATTGGGACCTTTATTATGCTCCACATAATGGCATATTGTATAATAATTTAGCTATGAACTGAATAATAACTGAGGAATCTAAAGAGTCACTGCATTCTGGGGCGATTATGTTTTTCTGATTAAGTACTAGTATTTGATATCCCAATACCAGTTAAGGGGGTGCTTCACCAAAAAACAATGCTGATTTATTTTGCACATAATCTCACACACATCCAAAACCTCTAAACAGTTTTACACACATTAATTTAGTTTGTCAGTTATTGAGAGTAAATTAGTTTGAATGTGGCCACCAGTGATCCTTGTGTTGTGTGTTTTTGTGTGTGTAATTACAACTCAGTGAAATGATGAAATAGCAATATATTGTCTTACAGGGACTGCTACCATATACTTTCATTGAGCTGTGTGGTATAATATGTCCTCATGTAAATATGTTCCCCTTACCTGTGCCCCCCCCCTCTCTGTGGAATCACCCCCCTCCCCTGTGTCCCCAAACCTGTACCCCCTCCCCCCCATCTGACCTATCAAATGGGACCACACACCCCCCTTGTTGAACTATAAAGGGCTCCTCCCGACCACAACCGGGGTCGCTTTACCTGGGTCATTTCAGCTGATCACCTGGGGAGAGCCCCTCAGCCATTCTCTCTATGTATTCTATCTGTTTGGTTAATAAACCCTTGTTATTATCCAAGCCTCGGTTGACTGAGCACATTCTTCATCAGGATATCTACAAATATCCCACAGCTGTAACAAGTGTCATGGTGCATGTTGTGACCCTGTCCTCTTTCCCTTCAAAGGGCAATGTGGTGTTTTTGTATCGGTTCCAACAGTCATCATGACACATTTATGAACAGTCTCTGTTATGAATAAGGGCGTTCTATTAACATGGCTGATGAATGGTCATCTCTTGCGTTAGAACCATCAACCCCCGCTGCCCAACCTTGGAACTCAGAAGTTAATGAATTAAGTGGACAGGGAGCCAACAGGGCGCAAATTCACCATCCTGTTTTGCTGTGTTAACCCTGTTTCAATGTCAGCCAAATATCCAACCCAATACGATGGATTCACTCTTGCAGAAAATGCAGTATTAGCTGTATGTGTCATTCCACAAAATACAGTGTGCCGTGTCCTTAAGGACAAAAATAAATGTTTGCTCCTGTCCCTTTTTTTTGACGTCATCAGCATAAACAAGCCTCACATCCTCCATCATCCCAGACACGGTGTCCTGTGTGCTGCTAGTGTTACTGGGTGGTCATAGGAAGGTCACCTGCACTACACTGCATCACTGGATCTCAGATAAAACAATACTCTATTATATAAAAGAAACATAGTTTCTCTAAAATAATGACATCTAGCCTTGTCTTTCATCAAGGGAAATATCTTAGCATATCTTTATAAAATGTAACTGTGTCACTACTAACTGTCCTCATCATATCATAATGCAAACAGTGTTGCTGCAGTATACAAAGTCTGTGGTGAGCAGAATGAGCATGACTCTATGAATTTGCAAACATAATTTGCTAAACATCTTGCTTCAGAAAATGGTTTTCCATACTGTACTGCACACTTACATGGCCTAATTCATCACAAACAGACACCTTGAAGGATCCAAAAATCCACTTACCATTCCCCTAAACAAGGGACTTCTGAAATTAGCACCTGACCTCTGAGAGGGTCACATAAACAATACTCTTCTTGTGGATAAAGGAAAACAGACCCTGCAATGCAGCACAGTGGAATTCCCCCTTTCTCCTCCCCAACCTATAAATTAATCTCATGGATTGTCGCTTGTTGTCAGCATAGATACAGGATTTCATTCACACTCCTCACTCACACTGCAGAGAGTTGGACGACATTCCACTGCGTTCCACTGTCAAACATCTCTGCCCAAACAGGAAGTAAACTAACCGGTGCTACCTTTTATCATATTATTTCCCCTTATTGTTCCTCCCATATTTTGTAGTCTCTTTTATAAATAAGAACCGAAAATCTGTTGAAAAATGTGAAATGATTTAATTTCACGGTGTCTGTGCAGCCTTTTTTATTTCCCGCATTCAGGGAAAACATTGATGAATGCAGCCATAAAGGTATGGTTTTCTGCAGAAAAGACATAGCACTAATAGTCTGTTTACTTTTCTGATAAATACATCACTGCATAACTCATAGAGGTCCAGACAAGCTTAATTTATTAGTGATACACTGTGGACACCCAATTCAACATTTCCTTCAAACTATTTTGGTTGCGGATGTCGCGATTTGGTACTCCTCTAGCATTGAGCAGCAGGAGAGATGCAGGCCAGGGTCAACAGGGTTGAATGCATTCACACTGTACTCATTGGTATGTGTTCTGCCTGGTCTGATGGGCGAGAGCGAACAACTGAAGGGGTCAAAGGAGAAGTGAGAGAATAGAGGAAGGGCGCGTCACTTGACACCCGGGCCGCATCGTTGATGATGACGAGTTGTGTCGAGTTGAAAGTTGATGAGTTTTTGCAGCCGCTGCAAAAAAAAGAAAAAAACACATTCACATAACCTTTTACATATCTGTAGATACTATATCTGTACTTACCTACCTACTCTTACTAGTTACGCTGCTGGGCAGTATGACTACTACCCTATACTGTCTTTAAACCTGTATCACTGTACATAGTATACTACAACTCTGTACATACACTCAGTAGTACAACGCATCAACGAAATGTCAGAAAATATCAGAGAACAGCAAACAGCTGGATTAAAAGATGCTCCGGTGTGCAGCTTAAAGTGACCAACTACAGCCAACACAGACCACATCCACAAAAAAGCCAATCAAAGACTCTTCTTCCTCCGCAAGCTAAAAAAATACAGAGTCAGAAAACATCTCCTGCTCCGCTTCTACCAGGCCATCATTCAAAGCATCCTCACCTTCTCCATAACAGTTTGGTACAGCAGTCTGGACATTCACTCCAAAAACAAACTCCAAAGAATAATCAATAAATCCTCCAAAATAATCCGCACCCCCCTCCCATCTCTCGAATCACTCCACCGCCAAAGCACAATCAGAAGAGCTAGGAAAATTATCTCTGACCCCACTCACCCAGCACACCACATCTTCCAGCTGCTGCCCTCCGGGAGGCGCTACAGATCCCTGACCACCAAAACATCCCGCTTTAAAAACAGCTTCTTCCCCACTGCCATACCGACACTGAACTCCCTGTATATCAAGGAGGCTTTTCTCTGTAGCTCAGATGTTTTGTTTAAAGGCTTAATGTATCTTCTCAATGATTCTATGTTATAGCTATATGCTCGTTCTCTAATGTATAGTGGAATAGCTTACTCTGCTCGTTGTATTTCCCGTTAAAGTAACAGTTCATTCAAATATGGTCTGCTGGAAATCACGTGGAGGCGGAGACAGCGCTGCGGGTACAAAGACAGTCTGGCCGTCGTTTATTGGAAGATCCAAACAGCTTAAAGTTCTTGTCAACTTTTCTATGTCTAATCAGCGTCTGCAGCACGTCTCGATTGGATAGTTTTCAGCGTAGGTTTTGGGGGTCGTCTCAAGATGCTTTCTCCGTTTCGTCCTCGTGGTCTGCTCCTGGCCTCCGTGGTGGTTTTTTTCAGGTCTCAGATCTGTGGTAAATATATGGACTAGAACAACCCCTCCCCCATTGATCGAGTCCTTGAGATGTGATGTCACATGCCAAGGACTCCAATGTGATTGGTTTACCACTCTAGGAGACTGTCTCCCTCTCCAAATAGGGAGGTGAAGTAACTTATTTCGGGCCTGTTTTTTCAAAGACTACACAGTTCTTGTTTGATCAAAATATATGAGTGAATACTTTTGTTTAACAGATTGCAGAATGGTTATAACACAGCACAAGCACACCACTTTGCCAAAGGGATTTAGATTTGCAAAATCCCTCTTTCAAAAGTTTACATCAGGATCACCCATTTTCATTTCATAGTATTTAGCATTTTTACTAAATGAACACACTCTACTTTGCTAAATGCTTTTTACTGTTTTACTGTTCCATTCCAGATTGTGCTAGACTATCTAAATCTTATAGTATAATTCAGATTTAGATCATTTTGGCCACAGTTTCCTTATATAATGTTTGATGCAAAACTCTATTATCTAATTAATGTTTTAGGAGAAAGGATAACAGTTTGTTTTAATCTTACTTTGTCTTATTTTAAGTTTCTAAATCCTGTTTTATTTAATTTAGTCTCTCGCTGGTAATGGTCTTTAACTATTATTTCCTAAATTAACTAGAATTCTATTTATGTAACAATGATATGTTTTCTCCAAATTTGAGAGGAACCTCTGTGGTTTTTCCCTTTAACAGTGATCAATTAGTCTCCTCTTTAGTGTCATTGTGCTTGTACTGTCTTGATTTGTTCTCTACTTTATCTTTTAATTAATAATTCTTTATAGTTTTTGGAGTTTAGTCTTTTGCTTCCTAATCTAAATACTTAATCTCTACACAGCTGCGCTCTGCTATTTCCTCTTACGGCCCTGCTGACGGCCCTAAACGCCCTCCGACCTTCCTGTCTGTTGGTTCTTGTTTAAGTAATGTGACCAGAAGGTTCCAACTGTAACAGGGGGGAAGGTTTGCACAAATGCTCTGGTCTATCTTTGAACTGATCACCCACAACCTTCAGTTCTATCATTAGCATATAGTGGAGGGACTTCGTTTATGACTTTAGCAAACCACTTTGTTGGATGTCACCAGAATATCTGCCCCTCGTCCCAAGTCTATTATTAACCAGCCAGGGTATTACACTGAATCCTATTTTCCTTAGAGATGCTGTCTCTTAAATTCATTACTTAGCACTATTGTACATTTTTTATTCAATTAATTTACGACAAAGGCTTGCCAAACAAAGAGACAATCAAATCAAGGATAAAAGATATCCCCATGTCAGCTTGAAGTGTCGAGTGACGCATCAACAAAATGTCAGAAAATATCAGAGAACAGCAAACAGCTGGATTAAAAGATGCTCCGGTGTGCAGCTTAAAGTGACCAACTACAGCCCCCAGATAACGGAGCTCAGTAAAGCAAAACTGTTTGTCTGCATTGCACCCCCGCCCCAACTCAGATTTAGGGTTGATACAACCATCATAATAATATTGTTAATAATAACAATAACAATAATGATGTAATAATGTAAAAATTATCATTAAAAATACCTGATTATGAGAAATGTTTTTTACGATGCATGGAATATTGTTGAGGCACACTAGTTACAACTATATTTCAAACAGGCACTTCATGTCAAAAAGGTTGCTGACCCCTGCTCTAGACTGTATGACGTAATGTTGAGTTTCCCCCCCCAAATGTATCCAAGAGTAAAGACCCTAACCATGTCACAACAGCAGTCATAGTGTATATTTTCAGCAATACATTTGTTTACCAATAGGTTAAAGTGTTATTAGTGAGATTTTTGTTTATGGAATGTCTTTATAATTTAGCGAATATCCACAATTTTTTTATTAGCGTCGCTAAAAGTTTTGTAGTCATATGCGGAGAGGGCATCCAGAGCTCTCAATGAGAGTTGACCTTTTTAAAAACGACCTTTCCCAGCCGATTCCAGCTTCCTGCAAGCAAATTACTTCCTGATTATTATTTTTATTTCTCTTATTTCATGGGATTATCTACCACAAAACTGAACGTATTGGCATAGATTGGAGTCTACCTTCTGTGAACATTTAGCAACAATCCCCATTGCAATCCGATCCAAAATGGCGGAGCCATATCCATTATAAGAATGGAACTGTACATACAGTAGATTTCATTTTCGGTTCTTCCTTCACGCCTGGTGATACTAAATCCAAATTGAACTCAGGCATTGGAAAGAGTAGATTTGTCCCGATCCATAGATGTGCAAGTTGGCTATAATAAGTTATTTATAGGCCTGATATTCTATATTCTATAATAATATTTCAAATAGCATGTGTCCGGATGGCAGAATTCAGTACTGTATCTACAAAATCTTCTGTTTAATCATCTTCCCTTTATTCATTTCCTTAGATATTTTGTACACGTGATCTCAAGAAGGTGCTGAATGTGCTCAGTGGCAGTTTTTCATGTCTGGTCATTTTTAGCATGGTGTTATTCACTGTCAAAGATGCAAAGAAAATTCTTCTATTTTAGGCGGATTTTCAGAAAATAGGGCTAGGGCTTAACACGTAAAATAATCTGCCAGTGCAAATTCTTCAGGCAAAGCCGTTGCAGTGTCTTAAATGAGGAAATATTGTGCACTTCACAAGTTTTTTTTTATCCACTTTTTCTCCTTATTTTTCTCCCATCCCAATTTCGCTGTTTCCAATTCTCCCCTCCCCTGTCTTGAACGTTGCTCGCATATGCCCCCCACAGGTCGGTCGTAGGGAGGATAGAAGCCTTGCCTCACGTGTCCCCTCCGGTACACGAGGAGGCAGCCTGTCACATCTTTTCACCTGCCAGCGCGGACTCTCATTGGCGAGGTGTAACGTGTGGGAGGCTCACACTACCCCCGCTATTTCCTGTCTCTGCTGTGCAGGCGTCCCCCAACCGACCTGTAGGAGTCGCTGTCCACAACGTCCAGATTACCACCCATCGACTTCCACCCGCTGACTCTGCCAATTGAGCCAATATGACGGCCGGCCCAAGCCGGAGGCAACGCCGACAGCCGGATTTTTACCCGGTGTCTCTTGCGTTGGTGACTGCGCCACCCAACTTCACACGTTTCTATAATTGTTTTGTCGAAACCGGAAAGCCTGTAGCCTGTACTTCTGGAATATCTTTACCAGCCTAGTTTACTGCAGAGCTGAGGGACTGAGAGACTCATGTTACTGACCAAACACTCTATATCAGTGATGGCTATCAGAATGTATAGAGCTATTTAGCACTTATTTGAACAAATAAATACAACTTACAGCACCTTTAAGAAGCCTATCTGGCTTATTACAAACCGGGAGTCCATTCAGTCCATCCAAGGGTATGAAGCATGAATATTGCTTAGCTACATAATTTAGAATGCTTCATTTCCCCCCTTGATTTCATCTAATAGTGTCACTTTCATACACACACACCATTTATGTATACAATCAGAAGAATCACATCTCCATTTATCCACTTATCTCACAGGCACAGCTGTATCCATTGGAGCAATCAAGTACCGTAGTTAAAATTATTTGTGCACAATACTTTTTAGGTTACTTCCACATTCATCAAATCAAGTAATGAAATGCATCACTCAAGTCAGGCCTGTGTCCCCACCTCTGGTAATTAGCACCAATGGATAAACCTCCCGAACATTTCAGCTGCACAAAGGAACCATACAGGGTTGCCATTATCCCCAGCGCTATTTGAAATATTTATCTAAACCCTTGCCTCTGCCATACATCGGAACAGAACATTTCAGGAATAGGTACAAATAAACACAAAATCTGTTTTTATACAAACTAAACCACATTTTGTTTGTAACTTTGTTGCAGCCTGTACTATGAGATCTGGAACATGAACAATCCGACAATAACTAGTTTCTACTGCATCTCTTTCTAAATGTATTTTAATAGCAAAAACACTGGAAAAGCAGGAACAACATCTCAATGACTACCTGGTTCAACTTATTTAATGACCATAACATAAGATGATCTATACATGATTGAATCAACTTGTTTATAGAAATCCAGTAACTTTCAAAATGACATAAATAATTTTTTATTTTATTTAACCTTTGCCACTTAAATTGACATGCTAAAAATGAACTATATGCGAGACATCACCACACTAAGGAAACATCTCTTTCCATACAAAATTCTCTGAATTAATGTTGCATGGCTGTTGCATGTTTATATATTATAAGGAAAACAATAAATACATAAATACTAATGATGGAAAGAAACCCCACAAAAATAGACATTAAATCAGCCTCAAATTTATTGAATTTGATGCATTTATTAAGGTATATGTGATTTGATCAGTCTATTTTACTTCACATAAGTCGTTTGTAAACTGCTTTTAGGTAGAAGTAGAAAAAAAGTAGAAAGTAGGGGGGGAAAAACATACTACCTAATTAGTTGTTTTGCTTTGATTGACATTACACAGGGCTTGTGGTATCAGATCTTTCAATAGGAGAAATTCTCCAATACCGATATCCTGTTTTAACCTGATATCGGCTCAATATACAAACATTCACAAATAAAGCATGTGTACAAAACATAAAAAATGCAACACTGCTTCACAAAACACCAGTGGATGATCCAGCATGGGAACACTGCGCCCCAGTAACGTATGTGCTCCATGATCCTCATCACTCAAAGTGCAGGTCTATGTCTTTGTCCTGCGAGGCCGATGTGCACATGCCTGCAGAATTTCCCACCCTCTTTGCAGGCACTTGCTATAATGAGGCTGGTACAGAGGGGTAAGGCTTCCCCAATCTTGGGGTCAGGAACACGTGAGGCAGTCCCCCTGGTATTCATACGAGGTCCGTTGAATGATTGCTGACCAAAATAACTAATAATCAGAAACAGTCATATTGAAATTATTAACAACTGCTCGTGTTTTTTTTTGACACAGCCGAAAATGCAGTCTCACTAGCAAATACATAGTTGTCATTGACCAGCTCATAAAAGCAGCTTGAATTCTCTTCTCATGAGGAATGAAACATACTTACAATATATATATATAAAGTATATATACTGTATATTATATGCAGCTGGTACAGTTTGACAATTGCATGCGTTTTAAATGCTGGGGTTATAGGAATTTTAAACCTTAATAGGGATTGGGAATGAACGTTGTGTCGTTGCATTGTGCTGCCCTCTTGGGCAAATCCGCCATTTTGATCTGGATCAATTTTTTTTTTTTTACATACTTGTTGTTACAGAACATTGGCAACACGGCAAGAGAATGGTCAAAAGAGATTAGAGAAGGGATCACACCAGGACAAACTAATGAAGGATGCCAAGGAATTAGTCATTAATGATTTGGATCATTAGGAATTCCCAGACAAAAAGTAGACTACTGACCCAGAATTGCTGCCTCCTCTTACCTTCACAGATATTTTTGCATAATGTGTGTGGCTTGAGTGCTTATTTCTTTTGAGCCATTTAAGTCACTCAAAACTCATGTACAATTTACAAATAGACCCATCTATTTGTAAAGGATCTATAAATCTACAAATCAGTCAACTGTGATACAACAGTCATCTGCACAAAGGTGTGTATAGTCATGTTAGGCCTCCATGATTGTTTATCAATGATATATCTGGTATTATTTGGTTTATTTTATTTAAATCCTGTTCAAACTGTTAGGCCTTTGGTATCATTTCATTTTGATTAGCTATGTCAACAATTCAGAGAGGACAGAGCTATAGAGGCGAAGTGCCTCTAGTCAATTGCGACAGACAAATAATTTGTTGATCCTGTTTGAATTGTGCCATGACTTAAACATAATGTTTGTAAACTTAAAAGTGCAATTGTCAGCTAGCTAACCGTACATTATAGCAGCTAAAGCTATCAATAATGTTAGCCAACATTAGCCAACTTGCTTGTCAATCAACTCTCTTGACTTGCAGTATTATCTTTTAATTGTGTGTAATTCATGTGTAATTCGTGGCACAACTCAAATGGGATAAAAAAAATTATTTGTCTCTCACCATCGACTACTGAACATATTTTTTCTGAAATAGGGTCCTGTGGTGGCTTCTATGGCTCCCCTCATTTTGCATACATTCGGGAAAGCGGTGAAATGTTATTCCATTGTCCTTTTTTTTTTTTTTTTTTACTGCACATTTCATGGGAATGGCTTTGGCGGTTTTTAACACCCCCCCCCCCCCCAATAATTTATCCTACACTCAATGATCCTACACTCAAGGCAAATAATTACTGAACAATAAACACAAGCTGACCACAAGCCAATATAGCTATGTGCTACATGACAACAAACAAGCCTGTACAAAAAGTAGCATATGTAGGGCATTACTCCCAAGCCCTATATGGCATCACCTGCCAAAAAGGTTGGGAACCCCTCGTCTCCCCCTCCCAACCTCCCCACCTCCCCCTCTGCGCCCAGGGTCATCACTCATCATCCTGCCGGGAATGGCCGTTGCTGCCGGCGTCTCTCTGGGCGGCATTATCCCTCCCTAGCAGCGGTCTGCGGGAGGGGTCGTCGGAATTGGACCGTTCACAGCACTTGGGGCAGCTGGAGCAGCAACAGCAGAGCAAGGTGGAGAGGCGGGAGCGGATGGGCTGGGTGCACAGGACGAACATGATGCAGTTAGCCGCTCCCTGGAACGTGTTGCCGATGCCCTGGAGAGACAGACCAACAGAGTTTAACACCAATCATTCAGGGGACTAGTTAGGAGTCGGACTAATGTCCTTAACCGTCATTCATTAGTGCAAGCTCATTACAGTATGCAAACATACACAAGCTCAAATGTCTAATGCAGACACCCATAATAATATACACACACACACACACACACACACACACACACACACACACGGTTGCAGCCGAGTTTACAAGTCCAATGTGGATTATAGGGGATTATTGTATTGGACATTCTGTATACAGTTAGCACATTTACAATTTACATTTATGCAAAACTCACATGTAGAGTAACCAGGACGGGGTTCTGCCTGGCTGGGGAGCCGGCCAGCAGCAGCAGGAAGCGCACGGTGCTCCACATGCGCAGAACAATGAAGATGATGGGGATGACGGTTAGCTTCCTGTCAGCCATGGAAGAGTAGGACTGGGCCGGAGTAGTAGTGGCCAGGATGGGACGGTACTCTGACAGGGCAGCATGCTGCATCAGACACACAACATAGGGTTAATAAGTAACACTGTCAACTGTTTTGACACAATGCTGTTGGTGGATGAAAACCTTGTATTAGTAAAAAGACTACAAAGAGATGTCCGATTTCCCCATTAATGCTCTAGCATCATTGAAACCATACAATGGGTTTGGAATGGGTGTCACCTGCCTTTTTATCCATTAAAACTTACTCAGCAAAAGCCATGTTAAAAAATAATAATAATTCTGACTTTCCAATGCAACAGAGGACTTAATCAGTATATACAAGGCTAAGAGAATTATCAAAGACTCGAGCCACCTAAACAACTGCCTCTTTGAACTGCTGCGGTCAGGCAAGCAATACCGGAGTCTCATGGCAAGCACAGAGAGACTCAGAAGAAGCTTCTATCCCCAGGCCATCAGGATGCTCAACGAACAATAACAATATGTACTAACAACCATCAAATGCACTCACAGCACACACATCCACACGCACACACTCACTTTAAACATACAACTCACTGCAGCACCCACTTTAACCACTTTAGAACACCTAAGCACACTTTATATTTATTGGTAAAGAATTTGCACTACAACCCATACCTCATTACACCTTACTGTAAATTGTACCTAAATTGTACCTCATCCTTTGCACTGTATAGTATATTGTATGGTAACTCAAGTTACTTCTACTCTACATTGAGCATTGTATACATGTACAGTATATACTGAACATTTTTGTCTACGTACTTGACTTCTATTTTATACTTGCTATACTTATTTTATACTTATCTATCTTTGCCTAGCACAGTCTCTGGAGCGTAACAGAAAGAAGCATTTTGTATAAAAGTATTCTGTACTTCTGTATGACAACTAATAAAGAAACTTGAACTTGAAACTTGAGGTTATCGCCAATTGAAAGGAAAGGAAGGAAAAAGGCCCTAAATATCCCTTTAATGTCTAGTCTAGCTCCTCACCGCATTATGGATGTGTCTCTTGATCAGGATGTAGAGGACGGGGAGGGTGAGGTAGGCCAGGAACTCCCAGATCTTCCCTGTCAGCAGCATCCACAGCACATGGTCCGGTGCCTGGATCCTGATCCAACACCAGCCCACAGAGACCTCCGACGCATCGTAGCCTATCTTCTCAAGGAACAGGGCGGCGGCCGTGATGGCTAATGGAACACCCCAGCTGGGCCGAAAAATAGATGGAGAGTTCAGCGTCAAACACAGACAACTTCCTCAGATGTCAACTTCTCATTTCAGCTGACTTGTTGGCTGAATTGGCATATTGCAAAGGCTGTCATGTGGTTAATCACAAGTTGAGCTTGTGTGTGTGTGTGTGTGTGTGTGTGTGTGTGTGTGTGTGTGTGTGATGTCACATAGTGAATGCAATTATTTTCAGGCAGTTAATAAATGTTCAGCATATGGGTAACAGTATTGGTTAGGTGGTCCATTAAACATTTATGTCCCTCATTGTTACAAGTCTTTTGACATTTCAGAGCACATTATTCACCACCAGATGGTTCTAAATACTATCAAGCAGTAAGCCGTTATGAATGGCTCTTTTGTGTAGGCTTGAGTTCAGTGGGCCACTTAATACACAAAAACACAATTTAAAAGGAAAACAGACATTGCAGTGTGGGGGTCACCCAAGGGGGGAAATGTGCTGAATCTAAAAATAGAGCAACTAGACATGCCGCATAACCCTTTGATGATAAAGAATGACCTCTTTACATGCCGTTTACAACTTAATTTGGAGAATGGAAAATATTTAGCAATTGGTTCAGAAAATCTAAAGTCAGGTGTAGCATTCATAACTGTAAAATATGACTGGGCTTTGATTTGTGAGAAGAATACCACCCATTTTAAGAATTCATAGGACAGTTCAGTCAGTGTAAGTGAACACACATTACTCTCTTCAAAAGCAAGAAAAAGCTAGAGAACCCTCTGATCAATGATGCCACTCATTTTATATAGTTCTATGGTAAGATCATGGGGCTGCTCCACAATGAATGGGGCCATAAAATGTTTGTTACACCCAATTTAGGTTTATATTCTAGCATTGCTAGAAGAAGATCTGAACCATAATTAAACCCTCCTTTGGGTGTAAGAGCTCACACAACAATTGTATGTGTATGACATTTATCAGAGCATCATTCATGGAGCAGCCCCAGATTTTTACATCCCAGTAGTGGCATCATCACCGATTGGCGGGTTCTCGCTCTGATTTCAAGTTTTATGAGAGAGTGGTGCGTGTTCACAAAACTGACTGAACTGTCCCGGGGCACAGGAAGAAGAACATCGGTGAAGGTTACGGTTATTATGTTTAATACAAACAACGGCTTTAGGTGAAAATGATTACGAGTTAAGACATGCCATTGCCGATGATACTACCTTCTAGCCACGAACTAGCTGGATCTCGTGACACTTCTAATTACATTTAAATACAATTGTCCCTTTATTTATTTTATTTTTGTATTGTATTATTGAACGCACACACTCACCTGACCAAGTGGAAAAACAACACAAAGCTGTCGGCAAGTCTTTGATTGGACTTAACAATGAAAACATACAGGTAAATGGCGATGGCAACAGTCCAGAAGAAAGAGCTCGTGTTGGCGAAAGTAGATATTGCTCCTTGAACCACGCAGTCTATCGAGTCTGTTTGGAAAACATTCCACACTCCATATGCGTACGAGACTGCAGACAGAAAGTCAGACACGGAGAGGAAAAACAGAAGTTTCCGCGGAGTAGTCCTCAAATCTGGCCAAATGATGTAGGTGAAAATGATAAGTAAAGATCCCACAACCGACAGGGCGCACGAAAACAAAACAGCCACCTGTTCATAAAAGTATAGGACAGTCTGATTTTCAGCGTCCATAATTTAATTTTATCCGTGTTTCTTCGGTATTTTAGTTCATGGATACATTATTCAAGTACATGAAACAATGCCTACAATCTGTACACATAGACAATTCCATGGCATAATCTTCTTTTGGACTAAACATCATTCTTCCCGCATTACTTCACGCTCAAATTGTACTGAAAAATATAGTCGAATCTAGATGAGCCTATTGTTGACAAAGTTGGTCCGCATAATATAATGGCATTCAGTGAAGAGGGAAGCGAGGCATAAGTTTCTCCTAATGTTAACCCCTCCCTGCATCTCCTTTTTGAGACGTTCACCCGGAACCCAAAAGCGGAGTCAGCTGACACAGTACTTCAGTAGAGGAACACACACACTATTTTCGGCCGCACTGATCTCTGCTGGTTTTAGCCCATAATAGGTTTATGATGAACCCTCTGAGCGTATACTCACAAACTCACTGTATGTAACCAGTTGCTCACAGCAGATGACACCATAGGGTTATGTAATTTGTTCCACAGTCTACTATACAGGCCAACCAGTGATCAAAACATAAGCAAGTGGGTAGGCTATAGCCAATACTACCAAAATAATAAATAGGAACTAGGAAATAGGAATAAATATCAACTTAGCTCTTGATACAAGGACTAACACTACACTCTCTGGTAAACAAGAATACCATGAAGACTCTAACTCTAACAGGAGCACTCATTCAAGGGTACTACAACGATTGATTGATTGATTGATTGCAAACTTTAATTAACAGATTGCAGAATGGGTACAGTACAGTACAACTCAATACACACAATTGTTAAGGGGATGCAGACCAGAGAAAGACTTTCGTCTTGTTTACATCAGGGTCCCCCATTTCAATTCATAATGACATTATGACATACACAACATACAGATATACATACAAATCTAATCTACTCATCTAATCGAATCATAATCATGACCCATAATCATGACATTTATGACATACAGATAGATATACTGTACAGTAGGCCTACTGTTACATTTGTGACATACAAGATATGCAAATATACAGTACTGTTAAACAGAGATCCTAACAGTAAATATATACACGAGGGGGAGGGAAATGTACATTAGGAGGGGGTGGGAGGGTGTTCGGACATTTACGGGGGCCAGTTTCGAATTGCAGCCTCCCGTAGGTGAATGAATGAATGAAAACTTTATTTAACAGATTGCAGAATGGGTACAGTACGGCTCAATACTCACAATTGTTAAGGGGATGCAGACCAGAGAAAGTCGTTTGTCTTGTTTACATCAGGGTCCCCAATTTTCAATTCATAGTGACATTTATGACATACACAACAGACATCATGATATTTATGGCATAGGGACATACATGACATACAGGTATATAGTACTGTTACATTTGTGACATATACGATATGCAAATATACAGTACTGTTACCCATAGATCCTAACAGAGAATATATACATATGATGGGGAGGAGACTGTACATTAGGAGGGGGTGGGTGGGCGGGAGAAAAAATATACATACGGTGGGGAGAAAATATTCATACGGTGGGGAGGAGACTGTCTATTAGGAGGGGGTGGGGGTTTGGACATTTATGGTGGCCGGTTTCGAATGGCAGCGGCGACCGTCGGTTGTGTGATAGTAAAGGGTTAACCTTCTGTCGTGTGGCAGTGAAAGGGTTAAGAGCGGTTTTGAATGTGGGTAGGGATTCAAATTTTTTACGGCTGTGGGCGTTCCACATTGATGTGGCATAATTGCGAAACGTGTTTAGTCCCTTGTTTGTGCCGAATCTGGGTTGCACATGATTTGTGGAGCTCCCTCTGGTGTTGTGGTCGTGGTATTCACTGACCTTTGGGAAGTACCTCGACATGTACATGGGTACCTTAGTGGTATAGTGTATCTTCCACTTCCACTGTTACGCTGACGACACCCAAATATACATCAGTACACAATCCCCCCACAGCCCACCCCTCAGTCACATTGAATCATGCATCACCGAACTCCAAACTTGGATGACCCACAACTTCCTCAAACTGAACAGTGACAAGACTGAACTCCTCATCATTGGCACCAAAACCACCCTCACCAGATCCGGACCCATCACACTCACCATCAACGACTCCACCATCACCCCCTCCCCCCTAGTCCGCAACCTTGGTGTCCTCCTTGACCCCACCCTCTCATTTGACCCCCACGTCCGCTCCATCGTCAAAACATCCTACTTTCACCTCCGCAACATCGCAAAAATCCGTCACTGCCTCTCCCCCCCCGCTGCTGAATCCCTCATTCACGCCTTCATCTCCTCCCGCCTGGACTACTGCAACTCCCTCCTCACTGGTATCACCTCCCGCTCCCTCCATAAACTGCAAATGGTCCAAAATTCAGCCGCCCGCCTCCTCACTAACACCCGGTCCCGCGAACACATCACTCCTGTCCTCCACTCCCTCCACTGGCTCCCGATCAAACACCGCATTAACTTTAAAACACTACTCCTCACCTTCAAAGCCCTCCACAGCCTGGCCCCCCCCTACCTGACTGATCTCCTTCTCCCCTACCGCCCAACCCGTTCCCTCCGGTCCTCCTCCACTGCCTCCCTCACTGTCCCGACATCCAAGCTTAAAAACTTCGGAGATCGGGCCTTCTCTCGCACTGCACCCCGACTCTGGAACTCCCTCCCCCAGTCCATCAGAGACTCCCCTACACTCTCCACCTTCAAAGCTCGCCTCAAAACCCACCTGTTCTCCCTTGCCTTCAACCCCCCCCACCCCTAAACCCCCCCCTCCCCTCCAACCTGATCGATATGTCTCTAGTCTTTTTTTTGTGCCATCAGGCTGTCTCCCCCGTTCCCCCCATGGTCTCATGTTCCTTTGTTTTTGTTTCTTTGTTGTTTTGTTTTGTTTCTTTGCTTTCGCCTCTTTGTTTGTACCCCTGCTCCCGACTACTGTCAGCGACTTCGGGTTATTGAGAAGCGCTATATAAATTAAATGAATTATTATTATTATTATTATTATCTTGTAGACCAGGCCCATTGCAAGTTGCTGTATTCTGTCGTCTACTCGAAGCCATCCTAGTGATAGAAATGACCTTGTTTTTCATATAATGTAAATATCGGTAGATGACAGCATCTGCTATTAGATCTCAGATGAGGAGGACAGTATTAGTGGTGTGTGCTTTCAAGTTAGACTGGGAGGCCCAGGCGTGCGTTCCTGAAATCAACTGGGGTTGCACGCACCTAATGGCGCCATGTGCACGCGCGCTCCCGCGAATGCGCATAAATGTCCCCTCGCTTGAGCACAGACTACAGACAGTGCCTAATTGCCTCTATGAATGGGATGTAACACATGTCATTCACAACAGGTTAGGTGTGAATGTATCTGAGAACGTATTTAACACACCTGACGACCGGCGCTATATTGATATGCAAAGTAGCCCAGGTGGGCACTTATAGCGAGTACTTATCTTTCCCTGGGCCTGCACGGAGTGCAACCCCGTCTGTAACTGAGGGGTACAATTCCCTGACTGTATTACTAGATATGATACTTACTACCACTACCTTTGTACTTAATATTCGGCCACCCAGTACACGGCATAAATATATTATCATGAACACTCTCACGTAGATGAAACGGATCCAACACAAATGTACGAATTAGAAACAGGTCTTTATTTCCTACACAGCGATGGTGTGTAGAATAAACACTTAATCACTTAATTACATTTATGAATTGAAATAGTATGCACTTTTATGGCAAGGAGTATTCGTCGGTATATCAATAGAGAATGTCCAATCTCTGAAGGCGCAGGTGGTAAATATACGACCTGGAATAGTTAAGGAATAACAGCAATGATACTTTAATGATTATAGGCTGGATACACTAGAGGGGGTTAATCCAGTCGCTTGTAAGCCGACAGGAGTAGGAGGGGGGGGGGGTAGAATCCAGCTGCCTCGTCCGGCCAAGGGTATCCCAGGTGAACCCACTGTAGTGCCGTTCAATGCGCCGGCGATCCTTGGACCACAGATGAAAGCAGGTGGACTCTTTGTGGGCCGGCTCTCTCCGGTCCACGGGGGAGAGACGTGAAGAGACCTCGTCTTGCAGAGCGTCTCCTCACCTTGCGTCCTCTCCAGGGGGGGGGGTTCCAACACACGGCAGTGTCGGGGGTCTTTATCCATGGAATAATCAAAGTATCCAAAGCATAATCCGTGCCTGGGAAGGCGGGCTGTCGTCGGTAGAATAATCCGGTATACAGGTCCACTCGCTCGTCGGCTCTGGGGCTCCTCGGGTGCAGCTTCACATAGGGTCAACCACCCTGGGTAAGCAGCCAGTTCTCTGCCCGAAACGATGGGGTACTGACTACGGTAGTATTCTCACCGCACGAAGCACTATATATTAACAGACTATTATTAACTTAATAGACTACGTCCAACTCGACGATATAGTGCCAAATATGACTATTCAAATATTAATATACACGATGTCTCAATACCGATGGTAGGCGAACTTGGCCTTACTCCCACACGTGGCGTCGCGGGGAGGCTTTACGTCTGTGACTCTATTGGAGGGTAAGAAACTGGACTGAAAAGAAAGTCCTACTTTAGTAGCGCAGTATATATACGCACTATGAACAAATAGTCCCATTAGTGGTGCGGTAGCCAGATTCCTACGCGGAACTAGGACTTGTTCGTACATGTGGAGCGGTACGTTTGAACTGGGTCTGAGGGGTATGGCAGCCTGGCACCAAGGTCTCGACCAATAGTAGAATGGAGACTATTATGGGATGTTCAGTAGGCTAGAATGGATATTCAATGCATATTGTACAAGGAATATACAAGGGATATCAGGGAATATTAGAGAATATACAAATACAATTAAATATATATATATAAATAAATATATATATTCGGTTTAATCTGGCCCTTCACAACACCGTCCCATGACGAACGCATGCCTGGGGAAGCCACAGGCTAATAGCAGCAGATGAGCCATGGGCTGTGCTCCAAGGTCGGGTCGGCAGGTTGGTAACATCAACAACTGTTTTCCATCTGGTACAGAGGCTTTGTTTACGGAATAAACAACGTTTTCCAAGAAAGGTACCACGTTGCCAGTGTCGAATTCTTATGAAACGGATTGCATGGACGGGGTGATACAGTGTGTGACAGCCAATGTGAGATAACCGAGTATTGATGACAAACACAAGTTAAACAACACAGAGGGGAAAGTCACGGAGGAGCAGGTGACGAGATGAGATTGGCTGATTACCGGAGTATCCAACACTAGGTTGTCAAAATTGGCTGGGGTGAGGTGTGTTTTAGGAGTAAGATCAAGCAGTAGTCTGACCAGTTTGTTTTGTGATGTTTGTAATCTTGTTTTTAGTGCCTTTGAGGTGCTTTGGTACCATGAGGTGCAAGCATAGTCGTAGTACCCTTGAATGCTCCTGCTAGAGTCTTCAGTGTATTCTTGTTTACCAGAGAGGAGGTTGACGTCTTCCACAATAGCTGCTTACGTAGGATCTGCAACATCTTTTGGCCAAATAGAATCTCGAATGAGGAACTTTATAAGAAGACAGGCAGCTTGCATATGTCCCTTGAGATAAGGAGACGGAGGTTAAGATGGCTCGGCCATGTATTGAGGATGCCCAATGAAAGGTTACCCAAAGTTGCCTTGAGATGGACTCCAGTTGGGAAGAGAAAGAGGGGTAGACCAAAGAACACCCGGCGAAGAACAGTGATGATGGAGCTGAAGGAGATGGGTCTTTCCTGGGACGAAGCGCAGGCCAAAGCACGAGACAGGATTCAGTGGCAGTGTATGATTGCGGCCTTATGCCCCAACCGGGACGAAGAGGATAAGTAAGTAAGTAAGAGAGGAGATCCGGTACAAGAATCTTGTTTGTTGGTTGACTTTTTTGATTACATTGTTTGCCATTTTGTCACAGGAAAGGTTTGCCTCTAGGATGGACCCCAGGTATGTAATTTCATCTTTCCTTGTGACAATATTGTCACTCACTGTAACAGAGAAGTTGTTTGTCTTGCTGAGTTTGTTATTTTATCCGAAGAGAATGGACTCTGTTTTACCCAGGTGTAATGATAGTTTGTTATCTGCGAGCCAGGTGCAGATTCTGCCGAGTTCGGAGCTGAGGGCTTTTTCAACCTGCAACTTGTCCCTGTCAGAGACCAGCAGGGCTGAGTCATCCGTGAACAGGAACAAGTTGCAGTCACAAGCTGACATGTCATTTGCATAAATTAGGAACAGTAACGGTCCTAGTATGCTTCCTTGTGGAACACCACAGCTCACTGGGAGGGGGGGGATAGTGTACCGTTTACCTCCACCATCTGTTCTCTCCCCTCCAGATAGGATTGCATCCAGCTCACTGATAAACTATCAAAACCTATTGCTTTTAGCTTGTCAATCAAAATGGAGTAATTGACAGTGTCAAATGCCTTTTGTAGGTCCAGCATGACCATGCCGCAGTATTTCCTCTTGTTTAATGGGGTCGTTCAAATAGAGAAGGCATGTGTCAGTGGAGTGGGATGTTCTGAAGCCAGATTGGAATTCGTAGATTAGATTTTCTTCCGCAAGGTACTTTTCTACCTGTTCGTAGACTATTTTTTCCATAACTTTCGAGATGGAGGTAAGAATAGAAACAGGGCGGTAGTTGCCTGGGTCAGGGGGGTCACTATGCTTGCACCTCATGGTACCAAAGCACCTCAAAGGCACTAAAACAAGACTACAAACATCACAAAACAAACTGGTCAGACTACTGCTTTACCTTACTCCTAAAACCCATCTCACCCCTGCCCATTTTGACAACCTAGGATGGCTTAGAGTAGACGACAGAGTACAGCAACTTGCAATGGTCTACATTACACTACACCACTAAGGTACCCATGTACATACATCGAAATACTTCCCTAAGGTCAGTGAATACCACAACCACAATACCAGAGGGAGCTCCACAAATCATGTTCAACCCAGATTCGGCTCAAACAAGGGACTAAACACGTTTCGCAATTATGCCACAACAATGTGGAACGCCCTACCCTCAAGCGTAAAATAATGTGAATCCCTACCTACCTTCAAAACCGCTCTCAAAGAGCACCTACGGGAGGCTGCTATTCGAAACTGGCCCTGGTAAATGTCCACCCCCCCCCCCCCCCCTCCACTGTACAGTTGCCTCCCCCTCAAATGTATATATTCTCTTTTAGAAACGCTGTCTGTAAATAAACAGTACTGTATATTTGTATATCTTAAATGTCTGGATGTAACAGTACTGTATATTTGTATGTCGTGTATGTCATAAATGTTATCATGAATTGAAAATGGGGGACCCTGATGTAAACAAGACTAAAGTCTTTCTCTGGTCTGCATCCCCTTAACAATTGTGTATTGAGCCGTACTGTATTGTACCCATTCTGCAATCTGTTAATACAATTTTCAATCAATCAATCAATTAGCTGTGTTTTGTGGCTGTTTGTGTTGGTAATGTATGTAAACATTGGCTTATAACCATATTCTGCTTTATGATGGGTTAAGGAACTTCATAAAAGCTTGATTTCCATCTACAGATCAAAATCAATAATGCACGTGGATATGGGCCCATCTGGCCAAAAAGATTATTGATTGGGGCTTTAAATCCTTTCACAAAAAAGGCACAACATGATGGGTGTGTAAATGTAACAATCATTCAACATCAAAGTATTGTTGGCTACTGTCGTCCATACAAATGTGATTCCAAACAACTAAATGCAATGAATGCAAGTGTCCAACTGAATTAGAGCATAAAGTTATATTGATAAATTGGTAGTTGACAATCATGTTTCCATTGTATATCTCTAAATCAGTGAAGAATATTTGGAACATTATATTTCTCTGAGATAAATGAGAGTCTATACAGATCCATCATAGGCCTACATTTAATTTAAAATAGTAATGTCAGGGTAAAATACGGTCTTATCTACTTTGGATAACTATTACATAATAAGAACCAAAAAAAGTATTCAATGTCAAACAAGTATTACACTACTTTGAAAAGAAAACTATTTTTAAACATTTTAAATTCACGCCAACATTTTGGGAAAATAGCCTAGATACCAGTTTCCTCTCTGTGCGTTCAGTAGAAAGCTATCTGGCTGCACGTTAGCCTAGCTTAGCACAATGAATGGAAGCAGACAGTGCCGGTTAGCCTAGGCATTGTCCAACTAACACCTCTCCCGAAGGCTAACCGGCACTGTCCGCTTTCATTCATTGTGCTACGCTAGGCTAACGTGCAGCCAGATAGCTTTCTACTGAACGCAGAGAGGAAACTGGTATCTTTCTTATTGTCTCTCTCTGGAGAAGACGGTAAGCTAATTTCCCAAAATGTTGGCGTGTTCCTTTAAGAAGCTCATAGTTGCGTTTTCCTGCTCCAGTTAAATACAATTTGCTTCTTGTCAAGCAACTCATTGTACCCTCTGGTGTGCACTATGCTTTATGTGGAATCCAACCAATCAATAATATTTGATGTGCCTCCATCTCAAGCGTCACTCATCTGGTTTGCCTAGGAAATTTGTGATCCGCCTATGATGTATGACTCAGGAGGAGCCAGGAAGATTGAGAAGCTCTGTTAAACCGCTGACCTTGTGCGAGAGCAGACTGGTAAAAATGCAACCCCCTCTTGGTGCTTGGAGCAATGCAGTGGCGTACGTTAATGCAGACTGCAGTGTTTCATTTCACTTCAGTCTGCAGGAAGTGCATTATCATCATCATCCAAGGTCCAACATCTATGTTACATACATGACTAAGCGTTTATCTTGTATCCATAGCAGACAGTGTGCTGTATGCAGCTGAAACCCTGTGTGCTTTGTGTTTGTGCATTTATCCTTACAGTAACCTGACAGTCTAAATTAATGTGTTGGTGACCCACCCCCAATAATTACACCTATCACCAAAGCAAGCACACCTCAGGCATTTCAAGTGCGTATGTAAGTTATCCACATAATAAACAAACGGAATGAGCGAGACAAACAAATGAAAAACAAGTGTGTATGATTTTTTCTTCTTGTTTTATTACAATTATGCTCTTTGATATACAGACTGAAAACTTGAGACATATCATCACAGAGACATAGCTAGTGACATGAATGTCCGCGTAAAGACACTGGTGACTGACCACTACATGTTGCATGTAGACTGGTGCATGTTGGCAATGAGAAGACTGCTTACAACTCAGGACACATATAGACATGTCTGTTGGAGATTAGTCTACTACACTGACACAAATGACCATTCAGTTACCACCAGCGGTGATCAAAAGGTTTCTTTGAGTAATACATTTTTTTATGCGAACACAAAATAGCTTTGATAATTGCCGCAGCATTACACCAACATGGGTCTCATTCTCCAAGGACTTACGACAAAAAGGGCTTTCTCTTAGGGCCATTTGAGACCTTTTCGGGCCGATTTTGGGATTCACCAACAGTCCCAATAAAACATATACAATTAATATTATAATATATTGTCTATATTCATGTCTTGCCCGAAAAGGTCTCAAATGGCCCTAAGAGAAAGCCCTTTTTGTCGTAAGTCCGTTGGAGAATGAGACCCATGACATTAAGCTGTCTTGCAGGAGTAATTATCTATCACTAGATGGCAGTAGAGAATCATAAAACACACAGAACATAATATGAACACAGAGTTTGATCATTGTTGCTAGAGGTGCAAAATAAAGGCCAGACTCTCAGTAACAGGACTATACTCACTTCTGTACCAGCTCATCAGAATGTATCTCTGCTGTATCACAAATTAAAACCTTTGCAGGAATTCCAATGTTGCAGTGTAAAAAACATGTATTTTTCTCTTTTCCATCTCCTGTCCGTCTCTCTTTCTCTGTTCCTCTCTTCTCCGTCTCGTTTGTATTTCCCCCTCCTCGCCATGACGGGTCGGATCCCGGGGCCTCTTTAGTGCGGAGAGTTTCTGCGGCAGTATACTTGCTGATTGCTTCGTTCTCACTCCTCACAACAACCAGCTAAGACACTGCCAGAGAAACACCCACAGCAGGCACGTCCAGCTCCCCCCCCCCTTTAGGATCCATACCGATGATGTCCCTCCCTCCCGTGCGCTCCCACGGGTCAATCTGCCAGGGTGGGTGTTCACACATCCAGCTTCGGCTGTGGTGGTGGTTGTTGTCGGTAGACCAAGGTCTCCCACTGAAAGCCACCGGGGGTGGTCTGGCCCGGCTGTTCTGAAAGAGATGCAATAGATCATGTTTGAATTACGGGTCGTTCCTTAGAGACCATGGATTGAAGTCATTTTCACTTCCCTGTCAGAGTGATTTCTAGTATAACCACATAATTCCAGTATGACAGTTTTGATGGATTCGGCTTCCCAAACCTGATATATTCCTAGGAAATCTTTAATTATCGATACCCATTTCCTTGCCTGCCTCAGTTCTCGTATAGCTGTGATGCATGTATGAGTCTCCGATCTACGTACTAAAAGTGACTCAACGCCCGTTCCTAAACAGATTGTACTCCAGCCTCTTGTGGAGCACCACTGAAGTATACACACAACTTGGGCAAACACAAACACCCCCAGCGCTAAGAATAGATTTGCCACCATGACTCATAATTCTGCTACAAAAAAAGCTGTTTGACTTCGCTCTCTTATATTTGCATGGGACACACATGCACGTGGATATGTGAGAGAGTGTGTGGCTGTTTGTTCATAGGTGTGCCACACTGTACAATATGCAAGTGTCTTTTACTAATGACAAAAGCTGTAACCCTGCTATCGGCCGCGCTGCCTCACTGCAGTGTTATTTTGGGCCGGTTGACCATTCCATATGGTTCTCTCCCGGTGGAGCATGGTCTGCTGACGGGACAACATACAGTAGGTACTAGGGAGAGAGAGAGGTTCATAGCCAATCGCGTCTCATGGTATAACGCGGTTTAGAGTCCCTAGAAAAAGAGCGTAGAGAGAAAGTAGATGAAGCATTTACACAATCTTAAGAATGTATTACAGATCAGTCCAGGGCTAGTGCTAGTGTGTCTTTCGCCAAGTGAGTGTTGCTGTTTACTGGGTGGGGGGTTTTCTTGTGTTGCGTGTTCAGTTCATAACTAGAGATGCCGTCACGGCTTTGATACCAAGGAGATAATTTAGAGTCTCTTTTAAAAACCCATCTGTGATGGTTATCCGTGTCAATTAATTTTGGAATGGCATCACACTCACAGCATGCAAAACCCCTGCTTTCTCTCTTTCCCTTTCTCTTTCTCGCACACACACAGAGACAGACACATACACACACTTAATGTCCACACAAGCACACAGACACCTCGTGACCTGTTTTCTGCCGCAGTTGCTGAATGGCTGCGTGGGTGTCTGTCCCTGTGTCTTTGTGGCGAGGCAGACGATGGCTGCCATGACCACATGATGGTAGGAATTCCTTCCTGCTCGGGGCTTGATGTAATCCCTAATACAGGATCGCAGAATGCCTGTGAAAACAACAGCCTGCTTGCTAACCGAACGACTGGCCGGCCAGGCTGATTGAGACAGAACTCTGAACAGCAGCAGCAGAATAAGCCTCCACACACACCACGTAGCTGACACACTCCAATGATCTGTGTCAGGCCAGGAGGGTGGGCTACTGTAGGTTGGTGTTGGGAGAGCCTCCACCTTTCTCCACCTCTGAGTCAACAAAGGCTGAATGCTTCAGCAGAATTATCTGTGAGTTTGTTGCCGGCCCGGGTCACATGAATGTTCTAGACTCTAGAGGCTTTCTTTTTTTTTTTTTTTTTTTGGTCTTTTTCCCCCTCCATTTTCCTCCGATTTTCTCCCATCCCAATGTTAGTCGTATGCCAATTCCCAGTCCCTTCCTGGTCGCTGCGCACTTACCCCCCACAGTCAGATCATCTGGGAGAGTGGAGGCTACCACGTGCTTCCTCCGACACACGTCCAGCCAATCACCGCTTCTTTTCACCTGGCAGCGCGGATTCTCATCGAGAGGGCGTAGCGTGTGGGAGGACCACACTATCCCCCTCGAGTCCTATCCGCGCTTAGCAGGCGCCCCGACCGAACTGTAGGAGTCGCTGTTTACAACGACCCGGACCCACCCCGCCAGCTTCTCCCACCCTCTAATACAGCCAATTGTATTAGTGCAGACGGCCAGCCAAGCTGGTGACAACCCCGGAGCTGTGAGCTGGATTCGAACAGGCGAATCCAGCTCACAGCTCCGGGGCTGGTGACGAACGCAATCTCCGCTCGGCCACCTAACCGCCGACTCTAGAGGCTTTCTAATGGTTACAGAACGGAGTGTTTTTTTGAGGGATTGGGAGGTGCTGCAAAATCAGTGATTTGATATGTAAAGGCTACTGTATATCAGGATGGAAAGAATCACACTATTGGTCCTGCATGCCTCAAATTCTTTACATCTGTAATTTGCATGCAAGTGATGGAGTAGCCCACTCAGCCTGTTGTTAGCCTAAGGTGGGCCGATGGGTGAGATTTCTGTAGGCACAAAATGGTATTGGAGCTAGAGGGAAAAGCCCAGATGACATAACATAATTTATAGCAAGTCAATCGTTTCAGGTGTGTGAGCTAATTATATGAGATACGAATTTTGAGAACTGAGCATTTGGAATTCTGAGAAGACGTTCTAAATAACCGTGTTAAAGGTTCTACTGGACAGCACTGAAGATGGTTTCACAATTTATATCCAGCTGATTCTGAATGATTGACAATAGCTGTTTATCTATTCAGCTATGGACAGCAAGTAGGCTAAAGAGCCGTTATATAAAAAAAGAAAAAAAAAGTGTACAGGCGTATACAGTTGTAGTCTTTCATTTAATTAGATTGTTGCATCTCTGCTAATTGCTTTTGGAAAATCCATATCAGTGCTCACTTGTAATATTCACAGTGTCAGACCTGAGCCATACCAACACTTAGCATTTCCCTGGCATTTGTTTGAGTAACCATAGCGCTGCGCTGTAACAGGAGCACTAACTAATAATCCTATTGTTTGACACGTTCAACCTGTTCGGACAACAAGAACATGGGTCCTCAGCAACCACAAGGAAGGTAGATACAAACGCATGTGCTTGTCACATGCACACACACGCGCATGGCCACGCCGACTCACGTACCTGTCTGAATGTGGACGGGTCCTCCTCACCCCGTCGGGCCCCTGGTTACATGCTAGAAAGAAACACAAAGGAGATGAGCCAATACTTCTCTACAGGCCTCCACCTTCCCTCCCGCTCTCTGCATGTATCGGTTGTTCCTCCAAAATGGTCATGCTTCCATGCCCCACTCCCCATTCCACAGACCTAATCATTCTTATGGAGAACAACAGCATCTAGTATTTACTGTAGAGCCACGCCATGGAACGACACTGCATGGTGCGCAACCTGGCGTTTATTTCATTCACGTGTGGCTTTTCCACAGTACAAGGACATCCATGTGACATCTTGTTCTGGACAGGTTACTTTTTCTACTTTACATTCTCAGAAAGGAGACGGTGATTAGAGGAGAGAGGTGAACACCGCGTGTCGATCGTGATGTTTCATCCTTGCTTTCAACAACAACAACAACAAAAAAGGACCTTCCCTGTTCATTTACAAATGATCTTTTCTCGCTTTCATGTGTGAAATGTGCTCAGGAATGTTTCCATTTGGTGCGTCTACTCGCCGTGCGATGGTCCGCGCAGGAACCGTTTGGAGAAAGGTGTGAATCAGGGGCATCAGTCCTGGGCCTGTCAGTATTGTGTGTCAAACTGTCATGTGTTAATAATTCAAAGGTTTTACATCATCACCCTCAGGCAGAGGCTTCTATCCCGATT
The DNA here is from genome assembly GCF_963971535.1 of Notolepis coatsorum. Taxonomy (NCBI): domain Eukaryota; kingdom Metazoa; phylum Chordata; class Actinopteri; order Aulopiformes; family Paralepididae; genus Notolepis; species Notolepis coatsorum. The sequence continues at coordinate 64,581,145 of NC_140181.1, forward strand.
CCCTAGTTACCAGAAAACAGAGTTGCCCCAGTAACTATCGTGTATACGTTACCTAGACCACACGCACAGGTAAAACACACACTAATCATAGTGCACACAGTACACCAAACAACTATTACTTGACTTTAGGACTGTCCTTGACTAAAGAAACTCTCAAGTCGACTAATAGCCATGGACTTTGTCGACTAATAGATTAAAGATTTACATATTTGTAAAATGGTGCTTCCCACATGCAGTCATGGAGAAGGACCTCTTTAACAGAGATGTATGGTACTTATAATTTTTCAGGATATAACAACTAATTGACTAACAAAGTCACATCCAACTAATTATTAGATTAGATTAGTAGTTGTAATATAAAAAATGACCCAAGTAGGTTTTTATTTGTATAGCACCTTTTCCAACAATGTTGCAAAGTACTTCAAATGTAACCTACTCATCGACGAAGAGGGGACAGTCCCACTCGACTTGGGTAATTAATGTGCTAGAGGTTTGATGGGTGACACGAATATCGTTTTTTACTGTACAGCTAATCATTAACAATATCGTAGATAGTGACATGCGGTTATGGATGTATTTATGCGGTTGTCATGTGTACAGTATGTGTTGTGTGTCATAGTAAATTTCCCACCGCAGAGAAAAATTACACAAACTGACTGTGATGTCACCTCTTCTCTGGGACTCGTTTAAATCTCCTGTCACACTGAGTCGTGATTGACTTTCGTTTTCATTTTTGCAAATAGAAAATGATGAGCGCGCCTCTTCTTGCCTTTTTTCTATTTTGCAATAGAACAATTTTTTTTGGAGAACTGGAGAAATCTGAACTCTTACCCCAGTGTCTTCTCTGGGCCCCTAGCTCCTCAGGTAGAAAGGAAGGGCCCTGCTGTATTTATTGATGGTAAAGAGGCTCTTTCTGCGCTGAATGGAGGAGAGCACAATGACAAAAAATAAATAGTTGTTATTCTTCAGCTCATATCAGCTCACACTGTGTGTTGTGAACTTGTGATGATCACTGAGTCCGCAGAGACTGAGAACGTAACGGTAGTGCAGGGTCTCTCTGTCTGTGATGAGGTTACAGCCACTGTGTGATTGGTAACTATGTATGCTGTGTGTGTGTGTGTGTGTGTGTGTGTGTGTGTGTGTGTGTGTGTGTGTGTGTGTGTGTGTGTGTGTGAGAGAGAGAGAACCTCGCAATGTTGCGTTTAGTAAGTTGTGTATCATAGTTACTATGGTATCATCTTAAAGAACTTTGATGGATGCACAAACAGATTAGAGGTCAAAGTAGTAGGCATATTTTATAATTAGTATAGCAAGACAGCATAGTGAGCATACAGGCTTTTCTGAGTTTATCTAAAGACAAAGTAGACTCTAATAGACTAGACCCTAATATAACTCAGGGACGCACCGTTTTATTTCACCCTAGCAAATTAGTGTTTTGGATTGGAGTCGGAGATATAGGTAAGCGTCCCACACTCCCACTATGCAATGAGAATAAATGTATAGACATTCAGTCACAATATACATCTGTTATTTAAGACAGTTTACTGTTATGCTAAGAACATTTTAATCAAACACAATAATCAATATTTGCCACTTACCAGGAAATGAGACAGTGGTGGAACTCTGGCCCTGTGTCCCAGCGTGTGCACTCGTGTTGACACCAACAATGTGCTGTCTTCTATTGTAGCTAGGCTCCCTCTCTCTCTCTCTCTCTCTCTCTCTCTCTCTCTCTCTCTCTCTCTCTGTGCGTGTGCAGGTCACTTCACACTGGCCTCTGCTCACTGACGCTCTCTCTCTCCCCTCCGCCAGGCAGTACAAGTCAAGGCATGTTCCAACACGCCACCAACAGCCAGCTGGGTGTATGAGCCCGTTCCTAGAACACCACAGGGGGAGGAGCAGAGAGGGGGAAACACAGCATGACTCAGCCCCCCGAGTCCACTCACTACTTACCAGTGGTAAGCATAAGCACATAGCTATTTACTGGTTAATAGAACCTGCTAGTGTTTGCAGTGAGCTTAGAAGTATAAGGTTATATCTGCGGTCAGAGCACTATATAGAGATATCGAGCTTTAAAGTTTTCACATCCCATATTCGAGAAACAACTTTTAATTAGCATTTATTTTTATTTACCCGCTGAAACATCTTCAAAAATGACAAACAAATAAATAAATCTAACGTCAGATAAAACCTTATAATTACAAGGTCACATAGTATTTGTAACACGGTCTACTTGCATTTCTTTACAAGAGCAGATGTTATTAAAGTGTTGTTCTAATACACTTGTATCAGAAAATAAGTGTAAAAGAAAAACAACATTTTAAATTGATTCCATTTCTGAAATGATAACCCTAATGTTTAAATGTAACTCAAAAGGCAATTTTATCCATAGAGCACCTCCAGAGGACAAAGCTTAATTGAAGTTGCAACCTTGCAGAAAGCCATATACCGATAGCGTGTATGTGCCGTACTTGCCAGTTATTTAGCTATTGACTCGTAAAAACAGCCACGAAACCCAGTGTGCAGAATCATCAGCCCCTATAGGAGCTGATTATTCAGAGTTGCTCCGTGGCTAGATGTGTGTTACTTTTTTTTTCACTGGAGGAGGGGTAATGTGAGTTCACGGCTTGCTGTAGCGGAAGTTGATCACTAGGCAGATTCTGGATGCAGCAGTAGGAACCAGCTCAGCAAAAAAAAACTACAGCGCAGTGCCCAGACTGCCTCCCTTTAGTACTGTAGCGTTTCTGTAAAGCACTATAAGCACTATCACCGCTCTGTACTGCAGCTCCTCCACGCGGTGACAGACCCCTGTGACCGTATCGATGAAAGAGCAAAGTCACTCTGATGTGTCACTCGGAAGGAACCCCAAAAAAAAAAGAGCGCTCTGGGTCCCAGCGAGGAGGTCCCGGTTGACGGTGACTTAAAAAAGCAGAGTGACCCTCTTAAGAGGGCAGAAGAAGCGTTCTTTTGCCACCACTGCAGATGTTGGGAAGTGTGGCTGCTGCTGAATTGCACTGCATCGCACTGGCTGATGTTGCAAGAGAGAGTTGCCACTGGAGTTCCATGCAGTCATTTCCGCTAACCGAGTTTATCCGCCACTATGGATTGCATTGAGTTGTGCAAATCCCCTCTCTAAGTGCTTAACTTAAGTCACGGCGCCATTGCGGCGCATGAAATATCTATTTGTTCGGTAGTGAGATATGGACAGCCATTATCTTAACCCCCCCCCCCCCCCCACTTTATGGGAACTATTCTCCGCATTGCAATAACTAAGTCCTTCCGTAAAACTACAAGTTCCCTCCACACCTAGAACACACACTGCAGCCTTCCAGTGAGGCCTTACATGTGCATCTCTGAGGGTAAAATGTCAATGTCTGTGTATGTGTGTGTGTGGGGGGGGGGGGGGTGGAATCCTTACCCTAGCAAGTTCAAAGCTTGCTGCATTGATTACATCATCGGAACTGGAGTGCTGGAATGGGACAATGCACCATTAGAAGGGGGGGGGACAGGCAGCTAATCTCGCCGCTGGCTCCCTCCGGAGCTCCCTTCGCTAGGGCAGAGTGGATGTGTGTCTGTCTCTCTCTCTCTCCCTGCTCCGTCCCCCAAATGCTCCCTTCACTAGCACAGGGCAGGGGGGATGTGTGTCTGTCTGTCTGTCTCTCTCTCTCTTTTTCTGCTCTGTCCCTCAAAATCACCCTGTTCCTGACTGTTCCTTCACTGTTCTCCACACTCAATCACTCACTCATTCTCACACACACACACACAGACACACACAGACACACACACACCCTCTCTCTCTCCACCACTGCACCACGTGACAGACTGGCCTAGTGTGTCTGTGAGAGAGAAAACGAGATAATGTGTCTGTACTATATATTTTAGTGTGTGTGTGTGTGTGTGTGTGTGTGTGTGTGTGTGTGTGTGTGTGTGTGTGTGTGTGTGTGTGTGTGTGTGTGTGTGTGTGTGTGTGTGTATGTGTGTGTATGCGTGTGTATGCGTGTGTATGCGTGTGTGTGTGCCATGGTAGAGCGGCACTGCAGGAAGCCAGCTGCTGCAGGACACTGCAGGATTGTTGCTCTGCTGCCGGCTTACAGGCTCTCTTTTTTTTTTTTTTTTTTATCCCTCCTCTCTCTCTCTCCCTCTTCACTCAGGCAAATTGCTCAAGGAGGATGGTGAGACTATGTGCTGCATACTTTTTATCAGATGGGGAGGGGGGGTGGACGAGGGAAGAGGAGGAGGAGGAGGAGGTGTGTCTGTGTGTGTGTGTGTTTGCGTGTGTGTGTGTGGGGGGGGGGTTGCAGAATTACAGAGGTGCAATGCATGCTGGTGAGGCACTGTGCAGGCCAACTATACCTCTAATGAGTGAGCGAGATAGACTGAGTGTGTGTGTGTGTGTGTGTGTGTGTGTGTGTGTGTGTGTGTGTGTGAGAGAGTTAGAGTGAGAGTGAGAGAGAGAGAGAGAGAGAGAGAGAGACTAGAGTCAAGAGAAATTGGAGAGGGGAAAGGAGGAGGAGGGGAGTAGATGAGAGGGAAGAGGGGGGGGGTTGAACTGAGGTGCAAGGAACATCAGGTGAGTGCGGCAATTTGCTTGCTGGCAGTGCAGCACCCTCCCTCAGAGAAAGTTCAGAGCTGGAGAACTGCAGATGTTCCAAGATGATGTCAGGCTCCAGATCTGGCACGGACCTCGAGTACAGTGTGTGATCGTCCTGTTCCCTCTCTTACTTCTCTCCGTCCGCAGTGGCAGAAATCCTAGAGGCTCAGGGAGATGCTCCGGACCGCTGCTTCACCGCCGAGCCAGACACATGACAGCGCAAGGCCGGCTTTTTCAAGGTCTTAGCACAGTTACCTGAGGTGAACTCAGGACTGACCTAGCCCACTGGGTGAATTCACTGTTGGCCTTCTTAGACAGGTCGTCAGAGTAGATTCCAGATGGCGATTCACTTTTGTATGAAGGGTAATTTTCCCATAACCTGTTTTTTTTTTTATTTATTTCTTAGTTTAAACACGTGCTGTTTTTCTCGGCTCCGAGCTAAGCTCAGATGGTGCAGTGGCGTAATAGACAATGCACTAACATACCGTGGCCTCTGAGAGGGCTCAGAGAGCTGCACTGTGATGCAGCTACTGTGAGAGATGTCTAGGAGGAACAGTTCTGCAGCACTGAAAGAATTATGACCTGCTTTCCATCTCGGCCTCTTTCCAAGACACAGCTTGTCTAAAAGGACCCTTGTCTAAATACACACACACACACACAAAGCCTAACCCTCTTTTTCTATCTGTTCTTTTTTTATTTTTATTTTCTTATTTCTCCCTCATACCACATACACACACACACACACCCACACACCCGCCACACTTTGTGTCACACAAACTGTCCTATTGAAATAACTTTGAAAAGCATGCCTTTACATTCAGGATAGTGGAAAAGCTCGCTAGAGCACAACTTCATGACTGCACCACAGCTCTCTCTCTCCCATGCAGGCCACTGGAGCCTGACTCTTGCCCCCCCCCTCTCCCCCATTTCAGCACCCACCGACAGCACTCACCTGAGAGACTCACTCATACAACCCAGTCATCATCTCACCAACACCAAATATCCTCTGTATTGTAACACAACAAGAAAACATACCGACAACCAACACAGAGACACCAGTAAAGCCATAACGCCTGCACAAAGAGCCAAGTCAGCAAAGATAAAAGTCTCCTCTACTGTATGAAACTCAACATCCAGCCTCTCTCTCTTTCTCTCTGTCCTTGTGTCATTTCTAATGGCCGGTCCTATCAACTGTCCGTTATCTGACACGCCAGCTGCTATTTCCAGCCCATGCCATGAGTTAAACATGGATGAGAGAGCGGTGGAATGGACCGTCTGGCTGTCTGTTTGGCTGGCTGGCTGTCTGTCTGTCTGTCTGTCTGTCTGTCTGTCTGTCTGTCTGTCTGTCTGTCTGTCTGTCTGTCTGTCTGTCTGTCTGTCTGGCTGGCTGCTGGCTTCTGGCTGCCTGCTTGGTACTTGGTGCAGGGAAGGCTGATGAGCTGGGAGCTCCCACACTGCGGGCAGGCACACTGGCATGCATACATCATCTCTTTACTGTACGGCTCCGCTCAAGGAACATTAAAGACAGCATCCCTTCCGGAGAGGTAGACACAGAGGATGATAGCATGATACTATATAATAAGACTAGAGGAGAAGGAAATTATACATACCGACAGCTCTCAGGATGCATCAGACACGGAGGGAATGGGAGAGAAACTTCTCTGTGCTGTAGTCACTCTGAGCCTCCTCGCTGGTGGTGGTGCTCTCACGGCGCGGCAAAGTTGACTGCAGCATTGCCTCCTGAACAGAATGACATTGTTTGCTCACTCTCTCTCTCTCCTCCTCTCTCTCACTCCTCCTCCTCCTCCACTGTGCCGGCGCTCCCCCTCCTCCTCTTTGCACGCTCGCTGGCAGCACAAACTGCACCGCTCAGCAGTGTTCCCCCACTGCCGCAGCAGATCCTGCATGAAGCCCTGCGTATCTGAGTGGGACGGGACTTTTAAAGGGGAACGCAACCTCCAGGGTCGGTGTGTGTGCACATCCTTAGCCCCCCCCCCTCTCCTCCCCATTCTCCTCCCACACTCACCTCCCCTCCTCCCCACCTCACCTACACTCCCGCACCACCACCACGACCACCACCTTCAAGCAGCATCAGGAAAGGACTCCTCATGAGAGATACCCCCCCACCCCCACCCATGCCGGTTTATTCATTTTCACAGAGCAGCGAAAGCAGCCCTTAGAAGTGACTGTGTGCTGATCTCAACAGGGAGCTCTTTTATACCATCTCTGCTCGGCTCATCTGAGGCTTATGTCATAATCATCTCATTTCTGCTTTCATCTTAAAGCCCTCGTCAGGATGTCTCCAGGTATTAGGGGAACATTTAGGCCAAAAAGATATGGTAATTACTGGCTTAAAGAAAATATATGATAATATAAAATAAGAAAATATATATAATTATATATATAATTATATATATATATATATGTATTGTATATATATATGTGTGTATTGTATATATATATGTGTGTATATATATATATAACATCTTGTCCAAGGTAATCAGAGAAAGAAATCATGACTTTTAATTAAAATCATCAATCAAACATCACCCCCATCCTACAAGAAAAGACACACCATAAAAATGCTTGCTTGTGCAATAATCACTCTAGTCACTGTGTGAATATCACTATCTGAAGAGCTGCCCTCTCAAACTCCCACAGTGCTCATAGGTACAGTAGGCTACCAAGCAAAAGGGTCCTTAATCTGCAATCCCTGTCGCCTACCTCTCATTACCCACCATGCACCACTGTACTGGTGCTATTCTGCAGTGCGCTAAAATATAGAAATAACCTGACCAACCAAATTTCTCTTTTGTACATTGCACAACTCTGCACGGGAGACCATCCATCATGCAGTCAATCAATAAGGTTATACCTTCCCCCCTGCAATGTCCCCCCCACCAAAACATGCTTTCAAGGTTCCTCAAATAATGAGATTTGTAGTTCACGGCGTGAGTTCTGTGCAGATAATGGTGTCTCCATTTGAATTCCTATCTGTTTGAGCCAAGAGCTTCTTGGCTTTCCCCCCTCTGCAGCAGTGCAGCTCTTCTCGCTGCAGAAGCAGCTTTTTTTCCCTTCCTCACATGACTTCATTCTCCCAGGCCCCAAAATTGAACCCTGTGAACCTCCCCACTGGAGCACATATAGAGGGCTGCATGCGTCTCTCATTAACCCCCTGCATCCGACAGGACATGGTGTTGGCTTACCTGTAATCGCGCGCCAACATCCGTATGTCATGTGTGGGAGCCTGCGTTTAGGAGATGAGAGCCGCATTTGGTCCCGTGCGCTGAATCAGCGAAGCTTGCGTAATGGTTGTGTATTAAGTATCATTGACTATTGGAGGTCAGCCATGAGAGGTCATTCGTGGCAAGCAGTGCCAGGTATGTTGTGCATCATAACAGAAACTGTAATCCTGTTGGACTGAGAGGGCATCGGGACAGTAGTGTATCTTCTTAACCTGTTAAGCTCTAGCCCTATTTTCTGAAAATCCGCCTGAACGTACATGCTCAAGTAAATGGAAGATTGCTCCAGTTCTACAAGGTAAATTTGCATGTTCTTGGTATCTAGGAACATCTATGGGCCTCAGTGTCAGAAATATTGTGTCTGTTACTATGCTTGAGTAAATTGTGATGAAACAGAGGAGAATATTAATTATAATTTTTCTTTGCATCTTTGACGGTGAATAACACCATGCTAACATTGAGGTCGGAGGAATTTTGCTCACTGAGCTCATTCACCACCTTCTTAAGATCAAGTGTACAAAAGATCTAAGCAAATTACTAGAGGGAAGATGATTAAACAGAAGGATTTGTAGATACTGTACTGAATTCTGCCATCCGGACACATAATTTGAATGATAATGCATTTGAATATATAATATAGAATCAGTGTCATGGTTTTTGCTTTATTTTCACCTTTCTGTGAGGGACAGCTGTCCATTTCATCTCCTGTGAGGGATAGCTGTCAATCCCTGGTCTCTGTGGTTAATTGCCCCATGGGTCAGCAGGTGTGTGGGCTTGATTGCACCTGATTCAGTGCAGCTGTGCCTATGGTAATGCTGAGTCTATTTAAGTTTGGATCTTGCAGTGTCAACTGCTTATTCATTTCCTAGTGTTGGCTATCCTTTTGGCCATGCTTAATAGTGCTGATTTCTGATTCAGAATTTAGCCTTTATTGTAGTCATTCTTGTTTTGGGCTACTGGCGTTATTCTACACATAAACTCCCTTAGTGGAGGTTTATTGTTTTACGTTTTCAATATGAACTCCGTTATTAGGAGGTGCCTTTGTGGCTTATTTATTTTCTACTATACATCTTTATTGAGTGTAGTCCTGTTTTTTGGACTTGATTTATTTTCTTAAATACTCACTTTGAGGCTTCCACCTGTAAAGGTTGTTTTGTTTTGTGTTTTTTTTTTCTTTTTTTCTTCTTTAGTGGTTATTCGTTTCACAGATAACTTAAAGACTAACATTGGGATGGGAGAAAAATGGAAAAAGGAGGGGGGAAAAGATAATACAAAAAATAAAGATAACTTAAAGAGTCCCTATTGCTCGTGACCCACACACACACAGCCCTCACAATCAGGCCTATAAATTACCTTATTATGGCCAAGTCATACATCTATGGATAGGGCCAAATCTCCTCTTGCAAATGGCAGTGTTAAATCTGGATTTAGTAATTTCCTCGCGTGACTACTCAGCCTTTCCCGGTGCAATGCACAGAGAGTTCACATTATTCTGAGAAACTCTTATTTTTGGAAGATTTTTAAAACATCTGTAAACAAACCTAGTGCTGAAAATATACACTTTGACTGCTGTTTTGATGGGGTTATGGTCTTTACTCTTGGCTACATTTGAAAAAGAAACACAACATTAATAAATACGGTCTGTATTGATCGATTTATGACGAGAACAGCACCCCAATAGGGCTACATCAGAATGATGAACTGAGTGCAGCAGCAGCACCAGCAGCAGCGCTGCATCAGACCTCCTTCGAGGCCCACAGTATCTGTCCTGTTCGCTGGTCACATCGGGCGAAAATGCCCCCACTACAGATCCATCGCATAGCCCATTCTCAGTAATGGCATCCACTGTGATGAATAAGCCATGAGTAGGGGCCTTTTTACATGTCCTATCGGATTACCTCTCATATGCTTTACCTGGCGACGTGTCACTACTACTGCCTCTAGGCTCTCCGCTCTCTCTAATACTCTCAAACGCTGGCCCAGCCGAGGGCATGAGTAAATGACCGACAAAGGTTCATAGGCCATGTGAGCATGTGGATTTGGATTCTTGTTTGTCATTAAGGGATGTAACACTTCTATCAAATAACCATTCAATTTATGATGCACCATAAAATCCTATACTTTGACCACAGTTCTATTCAGTTTGATGAAATTACATTAATGTTGATACTTTTAGGTATACAACTGTGATGGGTCTGATTCAGTCAGCAATAACTGAATATATGCAATTAATATGTATGGCAAAGTATTTCATTAATTTCAAAGTAGTTTATAGTATTATATATTTATAAATTAATTAAATGAATCAACACATTCATGTACATTCATTATTCCAATGATCAGTTTTACAGATGCAGTTAGATTTCTGCATTCACAGTGAAATCTCCAGTCTGCAGTCCAGTAGCTGTGTGCTAGCTGTCACTATTGCTTAGGGTCACTTTACTTCTTTTAGAAAGCAGAGGGAGGTTCATACAATTTTTGAAAAAGTATTCCAGGGGGACATCCCATTTAAGTTGGAAAGTCTATATTTGGGCGCCAGGCCATCAGAAAATGGGGATAGATATATATTTCAGATATTAAGTGCGGCTAGCAGGAAAGCCATTACTAGAAAGTGGTTAAGAACAGAAATTCCTACAGTGGATGATTGGATTGATATTATTTATGATATTTTTAAGATGGAAAGAATTACTTTTTCTTTTAGGTTGCAACAGGATACGTTTCGGAAGAAATGGGAAAGATGGATAATGTACATTACACCGTTACGATCTTCATTTGTTTAAGGTATATAGAAATGATCATTCGGGATAATTGTTAAGTGAAACTTGTGTAAAGGGAGTAGAGTATCAGGAAGATGCACCCCAACATATTATTTTGTTATTTGTTTACTTTATGGTAAATGCAGATGTATTGGAGAGGTACCATAACATATAATTTTGTTATCTATTATTTCTTGTTATTGTTTTTGTTTGTCTAGAAAAAAAAGAAGTATAGGATGTTATTGACTGTATGGGTCCTCATGCATGTAATGGTACTTCTGCACTGCAACTTTTAAGTAAAGTAATAATTATTAACAATTGATGCAATTTGTACAGCAGAAGGCGAAGTCAAGATATTGTTTGTATGGACCATGGTGAAAATCAATAAAAAGATAATTTCAAAAAAAAAAAAAAAAAGCAGAAGGAAATCTTACACGTGCAGGTTATACTTAAGCATTACATCACGCGCAGGAGTGGTTTGTGACCAATAAACCATGCCTAGGGGTGGTCGTTAGGCCCGAGGCGCAGCCGAGGGTCGTTAGACCCCCCTAGGCATGGTTTATTGGTCACAAACCACGACTGCGCGTGGTGTAAAGCTTTTATACAACTGCCAGATTCATCCAACCTTATTTCTATACAATAAACACACATTAATCGAAGATTTATTGAAAAAACCATCCGCCAGAAAAAGTAGTTCCCACAACTACAAAAAAGACAAGTTGCCTCCATGTGGAAGCAGCTTGAAGTGCATCCAACCAAACTAACACATCCAACTGTGTATTATTGGAATGATTGAGAGAAGTTGCCTCATGTGGAAGCAGCTTGAAGTGCATCCAACCAACTAACACATCCAACTGTGTATTATTGGAATGATTGATTGAAAATTTTATTACCAGATGCAGAATGGGTACAATACAGTACGGCTCAATACACACAATTGTTAAGGGAATGCAGACCTACTTTCCATAGAACTTCATTCTTAGGTGCTTCTATATAAAGTAGGTAAAACAAATTAAAACGTTTTCTTTGCCCTATAGGAAAAAAACGTTTTCTTCGCCCTATTTTTTTATTTATTTCTTTTAGCCTAAACTTAACCAGTTGGAAACCAGGGGTACAGTAATAAAATTAGCAATCAACCAATCAATCAATTCAATAGACCATGCTCACTTAAAACAGCGCTGCTTCTCTCTCAGTCTGACTCCCCCGCTGTTGCAGACAGGAGTGTGTGTGTGTGTGTGTGTGTGTGTGTGTGTGCGTGTGTGTGTGTGTGTGTGTGTGTGTGTCACAGTGTGTGTGTGTGTGTGCGTGCGTGTGTGTGTGTGTGTGTGTGTATGTGTGTGTGTGTGTTTGTGGGTACGCCAGCGTCGGACAGTGTGAGAGAGAACGCTGCAGTCAGTAGAAAGTAGGAAGGAAGAAATTTAAATCAATCAATTAATCTATCAATCAAACCGCGATTTTTCTTTTGTTCTAGATTGACTCAAGACCCATCAATTACATCATCCAACATTGTTTAAAGGACTAACACATTCCCCTTGACAGAATCGCTTCATATTTAGTCGTTATGGTGCTTTCAACATAACCATTTGTTGTCCGCGATCTTGTTTTCTCCCGGAGTGAGCCGGGGAGGGTTATGTGATTCGGTTGTGGGCGGGTCCTGAGCCCAGGACCGTGGATTGTTGCCAATAAAGACGTGTGAATGGCCAATCAGAATCGAGAAATTTGCATGCCGTTGTATAACTATTCATAGCACATGATTGACCCAATATGTATCTGTTAGCCTGGGTGTGATATCAGGTGGTTACAAATGACAAACCTGTTCACATGAGAAAAGGGGCTCGTTTATCGTGCATGGACATGCCATAATGGAGCTGAACCTAACCAATAGTTGGTGGATTGTACCATAGTGTTTTGTGTTTTCTTTGCTAGCCCTGGCATCATTGCTCAGTACCATTGATCTGGCCTGTAAAGATAATAGACATATTGATTCACAGCTTCAGCAGCTTGCTTGGTTCTCAGTAGTCTTCAGTCGATGAGGAGAATTGCCCTGTCTGACTGACTCCTGGGCCTTGGAACCCAATGCAGCGGTGGTGAGTGTTTTCTCTTCTGCATGATCTGGGTGTTACCGCAGAGTAACATTTGCTGTTGGAAAATCTTAACAAGAAGGAAGAAAGAGGATCTTCAGTGAGTGTAATAAGCAAGCTGTTGGCTAAAAAGTAAAAACACATTTACCTTCTAAAAGGGGAGACCTAACATAGCCAGTGAGATGTAATCTCAGTAGACCATTGATGTTGACCTACAGTAAACCAATTCAAAAAGATATAGAATTTCCCTCTGCTTGATCACTGCAGGGATGGACCGTGCGCAGTATTTCACTGCTTCACTGCTTCTTTGTGACCTCATTCGGTGAAGCTGAGCAGATTTCTCCCAAGGCCAAGTAGAGCACACAAAAAAAGAGGGTCAAAGACAAAATGAGGTCAAATGGGGTTGTTCAGGAATTAAATTGTTGAATGACTGTAATCTCACCCAACAGTAGGACCGGATTAACATCTTGATCTGTGAAAGCAGCTTTAAGTACCTGGGGGTCCACATCTCAGACGATCTGACATGGACAACACACATAGACTCAGTCGTAAAAAAGGCGAATCAGCACCTCTACCACCTGAGACAGTTAAGGAAGTTCAGAGTATCTGGGAAGATACTCCAGTCCTTCTACTCCGGAGCTGTAGAGAGCATCTTGACTGGAAACATCACTGCCTGGTATGGAAACAGCACGGCACAGGACAAGAAGGCCCTACAGAGAGTGGTGCGCTCAGCCGAGTGTACCACGGGTATTGCACTACCACCCCTGCAGGTTCTATACAACAAGAGGTGCAAATCCAGAGCCTGCAGAATAATGAAAGACCCTCACCACCCCAACAACAGCCTGTTCATGCTGCTGAGGTCAGGCAGACGCCTGCGAACACCAGCTACTAGGACAGAGAGACTTTGGCTCAGCTTCTTCCCCCAGCCCATCAGAGCCTTGAACACTGAACTCTCCACACACAAGCACACATGAGCACACACACGACACACACACTGTACACGTTCACACACTAGCAGCCACTTTAACATGAGCAAACACACACTCATGCTGCACACGCTCACACTTATGGTCACTTTACAAAAGGAAAGGTCACTTTAAGAATAGTATAGTATAACTTGAGATTGTATAATATAGCATGTACATAAAGATCCAGTGCCTCATCCGTAGCTAACAGTGTATTGCACTACCACAGGACCTAGCATGTCCTACCATGCTCTGTAAATAACTCATGTACATATACCGATATGCCCTACTTTGTTTACTTGTTTTATTGCACAATGTCGTTCTATTGGATTCTATTATATTTACTATTGTATTATGCACATTGTTGCGGGCAAGTCCACCCGCATTTCATTGTATACTTGTATGCCGTGACAAATAAAACTCTTGACTTGACTTGACTTTAAACACAACAGAAGTAGTCTAGCCACAGGTCAGTATTATTTCCTTGCTGTCCTCAGATGTCAGCAGATTGCTCTTGGGCACTGAGGAATGCCCCAGTTTTGGATACAGAAGTCAAATTAATATTGAATACACTTTCGCCATCTCTTATTTGAACTGGAAATGATTGATTATTGAATTATTGATTGATACTTCGGAGCACCATATGTTAAGCATATGAAGTTCAGGGAGCGAGCGGTCATCACTTGCTCACTCTGCATCAGAGAGATTGGAGTAACAGATTCATGATGGATGGGCATTACGTTGAGTGGTTGGACACGTGATGACGGGCCGCTCCAGTGTAGTAAATGAGCACTGACGGCTATCAGGGCCAGCAGCAGTCATTCCATCCATTACAGTGGTGTAGTGGCACTGCATTAATGTACACGTCAGCCACAAATCTAGAAGATGGGAAATTAGAAAACTATATATGAAAGTACTCAAAGCAGAGTTAGAATAGAAATGTAAATCTCCAAGGTATATACAATATATATTGGTCCAGAGCTATTCGATTTCTTTTTTTTATCCTCATCATAGTCAATATCAATTGAGTATACATTCTATTGCAAGTAAAGTGGGTTATTTCCATAGGAATGTACTCTTACTGTATGTATTTGTGGCTGTGGACCGTGCCACATGCCATCCGTGTGGCATTCTGACACAGGGACACAGGCGAATATCGTAAGAACAGACTATTGAAGAGAGTGACTAGATGCCTACCAGTACCTACCCCACCTTTAAATGAGCTGTGCCCACACTACTTCATTACAGTACTTCATTAAGCCTACCCCACCTTTAAATGAGCTGTGCCCACACTACAGTACTTCATTAAGCCTACCCCACCTTTAAATGAGCTGTGCCCACATTACAGTACTTCATTAAGCCTACCCCACCTTTAAATGAGCTGTGCCCACACTACAGTACTTCATTATTAAGCCTACCCCACCTTTAAATTAGCTGTACCCACACTACAGTACTTCATTAAACCTACCCCACCTTTAAATGAGCTGTGCCCACACTACAGTACTTCATTAAGCCTACCACACCTTTAAATGAGCTGTGCCCACACTACAGTACTTCATTAAACCTACCCCACCTTTAAATGAGCTGTGCCCACACTACAGTACTTCATTAAGCCTACCCCACCTTTAAATGAGCTGTGCCCACACTACAGTACTTCATTAAGCCTACCCCACCTTTAAATGAGCTGTGCCCACACTACAGTACTTCATTATTAAACCTACCCCACCTTTAAATGAGCTGTGCCCACACTACAGTACTTCATTAAGCCTACCCCACCTTTAAATGAGCTGTGCCCACACTACAGTACTTCATTAAGCCTACCCCACCTTTAAATGAGCTGTGCCCACACTACAGTACTTCATTAAGCCTACCCCACCTTTAAATGAGCTGTGCCCACACTACAGTACTTCATTATTAAACCTACCCCACCTTTAAATGAGCTGTGCCCACAGTACTGCATTAAGCCTACCCCACCTTTAAATGAGCTGTGCCCACACTACAGTACTTCATTATTAAACCTACCCTACCTTTAAATGAGTTGTGCCCACACTACAGTACTTCATTAAGCCTACCCCACCTTTAAATTAGCTGTGCCCACACTACAGTACTTCATTATTAAGCCTACCCCACCTTTAAATTAGCTGTAAGTTCAAGTTTCAAGTTTGTTTATTATTTGTCAGAACAAAATACAGAATACTTTATAATGAAATGCTTGTTTCTGTATGAGCCCCTGAGAATGTGCTAGGGCCTACATACAGTAAAAAGAAAGTAAGTAAAAAAAATTAAGAAGTAAAAAGTAGGTAGTCAATATACATATATACAATATACAATACAGAGTAAAATGCGTAACAGGGTTGGAAACCCTGTCATGCTGGTGAGCAGCCACATGAAAGAGCTCCCGGTCGGTGAATATCAAGAAAAGGAAGTAAAACAATTCAAAGCGAAATAAAAAGTGAATGATTCAGACTAGCATGACGCAGTGGGCAGCTAGCATACAGACTGACATCCAAGTTAAAATGCAGATCGCCCAGGACATGCGGGCTAGCACATGGGCTATCGAGTTAGCTAACCAAGCTATCCAAGCTAACACACAGGCTATCCAGGCTATCCAAGCTAGCACGCAGGCCTGGCTGGAGGAGCTGCAAGCTAACATGGAAGTTAACAAGATGAATACGATGCAGGAAGTGATACAAGCTAATGTGGCGTTGGACCGCAGCGAGGCCTGGCTGGAGAAGGAGCTGCAAACTAACATGGAAGTTAACACGGTGAATGCGACGCAGCAGGGGATACAAGCTAACATGGTGTTGGACCGCAGCGAGGCCTGGCTGGAGAAGGAGCTGCAAGCTAACATGGAGGTTAACACAATGAATATGACGCAGCAAGTGATACAAGCTGGTTCGGGAGAGGTGAAACGGACGGCCCCCAGGGGAGGGACGGGGAGACGCTGGATACAACCGGATCAACCAGGACTCGGGCACCGAGGTCGGCCGGACCATCCGCACACGAGATGCAGGCGCGGAGGTTGCCCGGGCCGGCCAAGATGCAAACACGGAGGCCACACACACCAACCGAGATCTGAGCACCGAGATCAACCGGACCAACCAGAACTTGAATAACGAGGTTTCACACACCAAGCAGGACTCGAGCACTGAGGTCATACACACCGACCAAGATTCAATACCACATATGCATATAATGTGATAGTGAATGGAGGTTATGATTCGAGACACACTGCAGACAACACACAGACCACTGGGAATACAGACAGGGTAAACACATTAGATGGGGAAATTGGGACTTGATTTGGGACATATAATACAAATAACACGTACTAGACTAAACTGTAGACACAAACACACATGACGCACAACTAAGCATATTATTTGATAGTGAATGGAGGTTATGGTTCGAGACACACTGCAGATAACACACAGACCACTGGGAATACAAATGTAGCAACCTGGAAAATATGCCTATTATCCAGATGTGCTGACTTGCCTTTTATCTCCCCTTTGTGCACAAAGACATGTTGACTAGTTTCCATTGATATTCTCACGAACAATGATGCAAGCTTCTCCTTCTTCTATCGCTGGAATATGGATTATGAACAGGATTACTGGATTCTATTCTACAGTCTTTTCCCTGTGTGACTAGTTGGCGACCAGCAGGGGGCGGTGGCAGGCAGAGAGTGTCGGAGAGAGATGGAAGGACATATGGAAGCGGAAGAGGGGAGACGCTCTCTTCTGCTTGGGATGTTGATGTGAACAGTCGCAGCTGCAACGGGAGGTGCTATGGAATAGCCCCGTTAGAGAACCCCCAGAGAGCCCCGCCGGAGCGAGCGACGGGTTATCATAGGAGTATCCGTGATAGTGCGTGAGTAAGAGAGACTGAGCCACGGGACTGACGTCCATAGTTGTCGGGTTACAGTAGCAGTGTGACGGTATAATTAGCGTGCGGCTAAAGGCTATATCGACTCCAGTGCAACCCTAGCGCGAGGCGCTGAAGACGACCGGTGGTATAGTCCAGTGGTTCCCAAAGTCGGGGTCGCGACCCAAAGGTGGGCCGCGAGCAGCCACGGGAGGGCCGCGAGATGATTAAAATAACAAAAAATAAAAATTAAAAAAATTGATTTATTTTTATATTTTTTTTGTCAGGCCACTGAACTTAGAAGCAGGCCAGGACAGTGTTTCTAGTTGTATTCTAAAATTCTATTCTATTGCATTCTAAAATGTGACTATATGGTTTTATATTAACTTAATAAATAAACAAAAACGAAAAATCTACTTATTTCAACGAACATTTCAAACTAAATAACAGATTATGCACATAAAACGCTGAAAACAACCGAAGCAACAATAGTATTTTAATGAGGCTATTATTATTATCATTATTATTTTGCAACAAGTTAGCCCTCTCATAAATAGCACATATAAATGAATAACTAACTTGAACTAACTTAATAGGATTGAAGTGATATTTGGCTTAAAAAATCGGTCGCATGACAAAAAAAAAAGAAAAAAAAATACTGACAATGTGCATTGGGCCGAGGCTCTCTGACGGCTTATTTTCTGGGTCCCGGCCTGAAAAGTTTGGGAACCCCTGGTATAGTCAACCACGTTGCGCCACAGTATAATCGTGTAGCAGGTGGGCTGTTTGGGACCCAGAGTGTAGCTTCAGTGTGAGTGAGGGCAAGCTTACGAATGCGCGCCGTCGAGTCTGCACCGGCTGTTTACAACCGTTCTGCACCGGCTGACTTCAGGCCAACACGGGAGATCGTCCCGACCGGCAGAGGTCGCCAACACCCAGCACACGCTCTCAGCTCACTACTGCCCCTGCTCCAGCCCCGCCTGCTAGCACCCGCGACGAGAGCGTTTGACGCCATCTTGCCACCCGGACGGTGGTGGTGCGGCGCGGCCGCCATGTTGGTTGAGTACAATTGAGCATCTACGCTCCGGAGCTATTACACAGTACACAGTGTGGTGTGGCCCGCGGGCGAAGTTAACGTTGCTAACTACAGTTCCAGGGGTACCCCATTAACAATACATGCCGGCATTAGCATAGGGCTTTTGTAAAGGTATTTGTGGGCCCACCTTTTGATTTCTTTTCATTTTCTTTGAGTGTGATAACATGTTTGTGTTTGATGATAATTTCCCATCTAATTAATCCTTTCCCTGTGGGGAAGTTACAGACCTGGTGTGAGGTTTTGTCCGCTCCCCACCCACTCGCTCTGTTCCTTTAAGGTATTTTGTTAATTAATTGCATTCCCCGCCACACGCTTCTTTCCTGTAAGATGCCGTGTTGATTGGTGCTCTCCCCACCACACGCTTCTGGAGCAATGATCAATTTCATCCCGCAGCTGTCACAGCTTGTCATTAGCGCCCCGTGGCTTTATATACCCTGATCTCCCTAATATCGATGTTGGATCGTTTTGAATATTCCCTGCATCTGCCTTTCTTTCCCGTCGCTGTTCCCTGTCTGTTGCTCTCCAGGACTCTCGTGAAGTATCCCTGTTGGAGAACCTGATTCCCCGTACGAAGCTGCGCCTCGTTTATCTGCCCGCTTTACGCGTTGCGCTCTGGTGAGTTTTTGGAAACAGTTCTTTTTGGATCACCCGTTTTTTGTGTGTTTGTGAAACACCGAAGAGATCCCGTTTTTGTTATACTGTTCTCACCTATTTTTTGTTGTTGGATTTACACCTTGGATTACCGTATTGTTTTTTCTCTGGACTCTGCTAACTGTGTGTATCACAACGAAGATCAAGTCACTTGGATATTTGTTTGGATCAGTCACCTCTCTGTTTCTGTTGTGCGCTGAGCTAACTGGGATTTCTCTTTCTCCCTCCGTTTCCACATGGAGTGTATGCTGGGAGGATCTGCAGAGCGGCTCAGACATCACAAGCTAATTCCTCACCACCACCTACTGGGAGAATCTGCAGAGCCGCAAACATTCTTCACATGCCAGATTCCCCGTTTGTTCTGTTGCTCAACCTAATTCTATCTTGTGACTCTGAGAATAAATACGCCCTTGCTTTGGCTAACACTGAAACAACTCTCTCTGTGCCGTTGCGCTTGGGGTCGGTTACAAACCCTAACATTACGATCCAACCATGACGACCCCAGCCGACACAGAGAGTCAGAACAGCATTGGCAGGCCAGATAGAATTAACCAAGGGCCACAGCCTACTGCTAGATGCGGCTGCGGCTGCTGTACAGGAACTCCGAGAGCAGGTCCTGCCTATTCAGGGGTCCCTGGGCTCTCTGGCTAGCCAGAAGTCTAGTATTCTCCTCCACTTACACACGCTGAGTGAGACCGTTAACACCTTGCTTGTAACCCCACTTCCTTCAGGAGCCTCGGCCGGAGCATCACCTGCAGTCCTGGCTGGGCCCGCGCCTCCCGATCCCGCACCTCGGGAGCCCCGTCTCTCCGAACCACGGCTGTTCGACGGTAACTTCGAGGATTGTGCCACATTCATCATGCAATGTGAGTTGGTTTTTCGTCATCAACCCAGTCGTTTCACTTCAAGGGGAGCCCGAGTGGCCTACATGACTAACTTGCTCTCAGGCCGGGCAGCCCAGTGGGTCACTGCCTCCTGGGCAATGGAGGCAGACTTCTGTTTCTCCTACCCAGACTTCGTGGCTGAGCTCCGCAGGGTTTTCCACCATCCAGCCCGTGGTCAGGTCCCTGGAGCCCGGTTGGGTACCTTCCGGCAGGGCAGCGGCGGGGTTACCGACTACGTGCTGGAGTTCAGACTGGCGGCTACGGAGAGCGGTTGGAACGAGCAAGCACTTCGTCTTACCTTCATGAGGGGGCTCAACGACGCAGTCAGGGACCAGCTCGCGACCCGTGAGGAACCTGAGTCCCTCGAGGACCTGTTCAGCCTCGCCATTCGCATCAACGGACGCCTCCAGGAGAGAAGATGTGAGAGAACCCGACAGGGACCTCCAGAGGTACTCCGGACCCCCCGTACTCGTGACGGTACTGCTGGTCGCCCTGCTCCCAACACGACTGGTGGCTTTTTTCCCTCCCGTTCGGTACCCGAGGAGGAACCCATGCAGCTGGGACGTTCTCATCTGAGCCAAGCTAAACGGGAGGCGAGGTTCAGATCCGGCCTTTGCCTCTACTGCGGTCGGGAGGGACACCGTATCGCCAACTGCCCCACCCGGCCAAAAGACCAGGCTCGCCGGGACTCCGGGAGATCCTGGTGAGCCGTTTTTCTCGTTCCCAGAGCCGTGCACCACCTGGCCATCTGATGAGCATCACCCTGGCCTGGGCGGACCAACGGGCCACGGTGGAGGCACTCATTGACTCGGGGGCAGACGAGAGTTTCCTAGACTTCGAGTTTGCTACCCGGGCCAACATTCCACTTGAGGACCTAGTGAGGCCATTGGAGGTATTCGCATTGGACCAACACCGCCTGGCTGACATCACTCAACGCACCTGCCCTGTCCTGCTCACCATTGCTGGTAACCACGTTGAGAGACTCCAGTTCCTTATCACCAGATCCCCTCTTGTCCCAGTAGTCCTGGGCCGGCCCTGGCTCGCGCTGCACAAGCCCCACATCGCCTGGTCCTCCGGTACCATCAAGGGTTGGAGCTCCTCCTGTCATGCCCAGTGTCTTCAGGCGGCGTCCTGTCCCCCGCCCCGGAGATCCGTTGGTGAGCCGCCTCCGGACCTCTCGACCATACCCCCCGAGTACCACGACCTCATGGAGGTTTTCAGTAAGTCCAGGGCTCAGGCCCTTCCGCCTCACCGGCCTTACGACTGTGCCATCGACCTCCGCTCAGGGGCTCCCCTTCCCGGCAGCCGCCTCTACAGTCTGACCGTCCCGGAGAAGGCGGCGATGGATCAATACATCTCTGAGTCCTTGGAAGCAGGACTCATTCGGCCTTCCTCCTCTCCTGTGGCGGCCGGTTTCTTCTTTGTTGGGAAGAAGGACAGGGACCTTCGACCCTGCATCGACTATCACCAGCTCAACGAGATCACCATTAAGAACAAGTATCCTCTACCTCTCATGAACTCCACCTTCGAGCCTCTCACCCAGGCTACCGTCTTTACCAAGCTGGACCTCCGGAGTGCCTACCATCTAGTCCGTATCTATGAGGGCGATGAATGGAAGACCGCCTTCAAGACTCCCAGGGGCCACTACGAGTACCTGGTGATGCCGTTCGGCCTCACCAACGCTCCGGCGGTATTCCAGGCGCTCATGAACGACGTCCTTCGTGACATGCTGGAGGAGTTTGTGGTAGTATACCTAGACGACATCCTCATCTTCTCCAAGACCCTCGAGGAACACATCCAGCATGTCCGCCGTGTGCTGGAGCGCCTCCTCCACAATCGGCTCTTCGTCAAGGCGGAGAAGTGCCGATTCCACTCCGACTCCGTCGATTACCTGGGCTTCATTGTGGAGAAAGGCTTGACCCGAGCTGATCCTCGCAAGATCCAGGCCGTGGAGGAATGGCCGGAACCCACCTCTCGGAAGGAGTTACAGAGCTTCCTCGGGTTCGCCAACTTCTACCGAAGGTTCATCCGGAACTACAGTCAAGTGGCGGAACCGCTTACCAGACTGACCTCTCCCGCCCTGCCGTTCGACTGGTCCCCAGCGGCGTGTGCTGCGTTCCGCTCCCTCAAGAAGAGGTTCACTTCCGCCCCGATCTTGCTCCATCCAGACCCCAAGAGACAGTTCATCGTTGAGGTGGACGCCTCGGATACTGGACTGGGAGCTATCTTATCCCAGCGGTCGGCAACGGACCAGAAGGTAAATCCGTGCGCCTTCTACTCGCGTCGGTTCCTCCCTGCCAAGAGGAACTATGACATCGGCAATCGGGAGCTGCTGGCGGTTGTGGCTGCCTTGGAGGAGTGGCGTCATTGGCTAGAGGGGGCCGAGGAGCCGTTTACCATTTGGACGGACCACAAGAACCTGACGTACATCCGTGCTTCCAAGCGCCTCAATGGCCGGCAGGCAAGATGGGCCAGCTTCCTCAGTCGGTTCGACTTCTCGCTGACGTTTCGCCCTGGTTCCCGCAACACGAAGGCCGACTCCCTGTCCCGGTTACACTCCAAGGGGGCTCCAACCACTGAGGACCCGACTCCCATCTGGTTATCATCCCCAGACTTACGGACAAACGGAGAGGATGAACCAGACCGTGGAGTCTGCTCTTCGGTGTGTGGCTGCCGAGAGACCAGCTTCTTGGAGCCGTTTCCTTCCCTGGGTCGAGTACTCCATCAACTCCATGGTCAGTTCCGCCACCGGCCTCTCACCCTTTGAGGTATCCCTGGGCTACCAACCCCCTCTTTTCCCTGCACAGGAGACGGAGGTGGCAGTTCCCTCCGTACAGGACCACCTCGACCGGTGCCGTCGGGTCTGGGAGATCGCCAGGACCGCGCTGCTCCGGTCATCAGAGCGCGCCTGTCGTGGGGCTGACCGGCGCCGGGTTCCTGCGCCGACGTACCACCCTGGGCAGAGGGTGTGGCTTTCCGCGAGGGACCTCCCACTTCGGTCCTCGGCCAAGAAACTTAACCCCCGGTTCGTCGGACCTTTCGAGGTTCTGAAGGTACTCAGTCCGGCGGCGGTGCGTCTTAAGCTTCCTGCGTCCATGCACATTCACCCCGTTTTCCATGTGTCCCGGGTTAAGCCTGTCTCTCTCAGTCCCCTGATGCCTCCTGCTCCGGACCCACCTCCTCCCAAGATGGTGGACGGTCACCCCCAGTGGCAGGTCCACCGGTTGATGGGCGTTCGACGGCGGGGTCGGGGGTTCCAGTACCTGGTGGACTGGGAGGGGTACGGTCCGGAGGAACGGAGCTGGGTCTCCCGCCAGCTCATCGTGGATCCCGGCCTGATCACCGACTTCCATCGTGCCCATCCGGGCGAGCCGGGTCGGCCTGGTCGCCGGGTGGCTCCCGTGGAGGGGGGGGTACTGTGAGGTTTTGTCCGCTCCCCACCCACTCACTCCGTTCCTTTAAGGTATTTTGTTAATTAATTGCATTCCCCGCCACACGCTTCTTTCCTGTAAGATGCCGTGTTGATTGGTGCTCTCCCCACCACACGCTTCTGGAGCAATGATCAATTTCATCCCGCAGCTGTCACAGATTGTCATTAGCGCCCCGTGGCTTTATATACCCTGATCTCCCTAATATCGATGTTGGATCGTTTTGAATATTCCCTGCATCTGCCTTTCTTTCCCGTCGCTGTTCCCTGTCTGTTGCTCACCAGGACTCTCGTGAAGTATCCCTGTTGGAGAACCTGATTCCCCGTACGAAGCTGCGCCTCGTTTATCTGCCCGCTTTACGCGTTGCGCTCTGGTGAGTTTTTGGAAACAGTTATTTTTGGATCACCCGTTTTTTGTGTGTTTGTGAAACACCGAAGAGATCCCGTTTTTGTTATACTGTTCTCACCTATTTTTTGTTGTTGGATTTACACCTTGGATTACCGTATTGTTTTTTCTCTGGACTCTGCTAACTGTGTGTATCACACCGAAGATCAAGTCACTTGGATATTTGTTTGGATCAGTCACCTCTCTGTTTCTGTTGTGCGCTGAGCTAACTGGGATTTCTCTCTCTCCCTCCGTTTCCACCTGGAGTGTATGCTGGGAGGATCTGCAGAGCGGCTCAGACGTCACAAGCTAATTCCTCACCACCACCTACTGGGAGAATCTGCAGAGCCGCAAACATTCTTCCCATGCCAGATTCCCCGTTTGTTCTGTTGCTCAACCTAATTCTATCTTGTGACTCTGAGAATAAATACGCCCTTGCTTTGGCTAACTCTGAAACAATTCTCTCTGTGCCGTTGCGCTTGGGGTCGGTTACAAACCCTAACACCTGGTGCATTATAAATAAAGCCTAGAGAGGTATTATTCTTGCCGTATAATTAAAGCCTTTTGGAGGTATTATACAGGGTGAAGACCCAGACGTGGGCGATGAGTCAAACACATTGAAGTATATTATCCCTGATATTAACCCAGAGGTGGGTGTATAATATACGTGTTTATGAGGTATGGAGTTACCAACGGTACTATAGTGGGACTTCAGTCCAATTGGTCACTAGTAAATCATTGTAACTGACCAGTCTAAATAACATTAAAGAATTAGATGGGAGCTCTGTGTGCGTGTCTATCCATGAGCCGTTTAACAACTCTTTTGGTGTGGGTAACGTTAACATAATTAATCCCTTCCTATTCCACCTTTCCCTTTTCATTGTAAGGTTTCTAGGGTCATTGAGGGAGGGTACTGCTTGCGGGGGGAACCCAGGGTATTTATTTACAATTCAGTCACTAGGTGTGGGAGGGCTTAAGGAGCAATTGGGGGAAGTGGGAGCGTGTTGGGGAGTACTGCTGACCGCCCTGCTGCAGGGGAGGAAGACCAGAGTACCAGACCAGGTTGGTAAATCCCGGGCCCCATCCACTCACACTACCAGCCTCCAGTCGACGCTCCAGGCCCAAAGACGAGGGTGCAGTCAGACGGAGCTCTACTGTGTCCAGCTACCTTGTGACTGCCAGCAACCGTTCCCACGAAGCAGGGATAATCCACCCTGCTACACAGACAAGGTAAACGCATTAGTTGAGGAGGTTGGGACTTGATTCGGGACATATAATACAAATAACACGTACTAGACTAAACGGTAGACACTAGCACACATGACACACAAATAAGATGACAGGGAACATGGGGAATCACATTCGGAGACCGGACCGGGAGCTCTGGAAATGTACTAACTGAAAGTTAGTAATAAAAAAAAAATATTCAAATAAAATGTTGGACAATAATAGGGACATTAGAGAATCCCCATTGGGGATATCTACGTCGTTATAGGAGGGGCCCTCTCCAGGAGAGCCTTACCCCTCCAACCCGCCAACGGGGGTTAAACAGGGTTAAAAAGAATTACCTGGGAAGCGCCAATTGTCTTTAGTCTTCTTTTATATTATTTTCTTCTGAGTTATGTTAGAATAGCAGTTGCTTTAAATGTGCACATGGACAAATATGAAGGACAAGAATAAAAAATGTTGGACATGAAGAGAGGCTTGGAGAATCTCCTTTGGGGGGTATCTCTGTCTCTGGGGGGGGGGGCTTCTCCAGTGGGAGGGCTGAGCCCCCCCCAAACCGCCAATCGGGGAAAGAGTGCTAACCATATAACCATTTATGATCACTTAATTTTTTCTTATTGTGTTGTTAGTTTCTTTTTTCATAAATATATGCGGTGATGTCGGTGACATGGGAGGTACAGAGGTGGGCAGGCGGGGTTCAGTGAGGGGGGAGGGGCCATCGTTCCGGTGGTTCGACCCGGGGGAGGGGGGGCCTTGCGTTTTGTGGGATTGGTGTGGGGGGGCGGGGGGGGGGGGTTCCAGGGGCCCTCGGACGCCGTGGCCTGGGCGGTCTGGTCACCGGGCCGGGCGGGCACTGGGCTTGGGGTCGCGGGGGGTCGGGGATCATTGAGGCGTGGTGCTTTGGCCTTCTGCGGGCCTGGGCTTGGGGTTCTCGTGGGCCGGGGGCCTGGCGGTTGGGCGGGGGCGGGTGGGAGCTCTGGGTGCTCGGCTCCGCGCATGGTGGACCAGGATATGGGGGTGTTCTGTTTCTCGGGAAGGAGGGCAGGAGGGAGGGGTTTCTCTCAGGGGGATCAGAGCGGCTGGGCTTTGCCCGGCAGGGTCCTGTGTGTTGGGGGGTCGTGGGGTGGGGCTCTCGGTGGCATGGGAAATAGCGGGCTTGGCTCGGTGGGGGGGAGTCCCCTATCCTTTCCTCTACTGGGACAGGCCCAATTGATTCAAGGGACCCGTGTCGCTGGGGGCCCGGCGGCGCGCGCATCGGCCTGGGATATGGGGGTCTCCTATGGGCTTAACTTAAGGGGGGGGATGTCGGGGGAGGGGGACCATCGTTTCCGCGGTTTGGCCTGGGAGAGTGGGGTCTTGGATGTTGTGGGGTCGTCGGCCGTGGGGTTGGATGCTGGGTGGCATGGGAGGTAGCAGGCTTGGCTCGGTGGGGGGGAGTACCACCCCTCGCCCCTCTACTTCAAGGTACCCGTGTCGCTGAATACTCGGCCACGCGTGAGACGGCCCTGGGATGTGGGGGAGCCCTGTTTCTGGGGGTGGATGGCGGGAGGGGGGGGGGGGCCCTCTCATGGAGGTCTGGGAGGCTGAGTGCGGCCGAATTCAAGGGGCCCATGTGGATGTACTGTTGTGTTGTTGATGTCATTGTAGATATGGTGTAAGTGTTGTTTGTCTTTAAATGTTCATAAAAAAATTAAGTAAAAAAAATTTAAAATGCGTAACAGTGAGGTAGAATGCAGAGGTACACAACTTGGGGTAGGGTGCAAATGAGGTATGAATGTGGTGCAAATCTCTTTAATAATAGATAAATATAAAGTGTGTTAAAGTGTCTAAAGTGAATAAAGTGAGTGGTAAGGTGAGTGTCTGTTTAAAGTGAGTGTGTACATGTGTGTGCAGTGTGTAGATGATAGGTTGTTGCATAGTGTCATTGTTATTGAGCATCCTGATGGCCTGTGGATAGCCGCTCCTTCTGAGTCTCTCTGTACTGGCCATGAGGCTCCGGTAGCACTTGCCTGACCGCAGCAGTTCAAAGCACTTTATTAAGCTTACCCCACCTTTAAATGAGATGTGCCCACACTACAATACTTCATTAAGCTTACCCCACCTTTAAATTTGTATTTACTAATGACCTATCTTGGGCTACCAAATGTGCTACAACAGTTCTTTATGCAGATGATTCAACATTGTATTACGCTGCACCATCATGCAATGTACTTAATGAAGTTTTGAGTATAGAACTTAAAGTTGTGCATGACTGGGTAGTATGTAATAGACTTGTCCTTAATATCTCCAAGACTAAATGTATTGTAAAACAAGGCACAGGTTATCTACAAATCCAAAGCTTCATTTAAACTTGTGTAATTCGGCAGTTCAACAAGTTGAAAGTACTAAACTCCTTGGAGTGATGCTGGATTGCACTCTGTCTTGGTCTCAGCATATTAATTATATTGTTTTAAAAATGGGAAGAGCAATTGGTATTTCCAGGAAATGTGCTTCTTTTGTTGCCCGTCCCCTTTTATGTCAGATAGTGCAAAGTTTAGTTTTATGTCATCTTGACTATTGCTCTGCGATGTGGTCATCTGCTGCCAGTGGTGACCTCAGGAAGCTCCAGGTGGTCCAGAACAGGGCAGCACGGTTGGTACTGGGCTGCTCACTAAGGTCTAATGTGAGCCGTATGCATGCCCGCCTCTCTTGGCTTAACGTTGAAAATAGATTGTCTTTTAATATACTTGTGCTGTTCAAGTTGGTCATGAGCAGTAAAACTCCTGTTTTTATACACAATCAGATTGTTTTTAGTAATACTGTGCACGAGCATTACACTAGAGGTTCCAGTAGTGGGCAGCTTGAATTGCCAGGTCCTAGAACCAGCGCTTTGGGGAGATCTTTTATTTTTAGAGCATTAACGTAAGGTTATGTATATAACCAAGTTCTATGAATTATGGCGACGCTCAGCATCATCTGCACTGTACTTCACTTCGTGCACGAGCACTGAATAAAAAATTCCACCATGTACCTTTACATCCCAACATTCGTTTGGCCACACCCCCATCCGCTTACCTTCATAAGCAGGTGTGTGGTCACCTACTCGCCTCCTTCCCAAACAAAGGCGAGATCAAGGGCCGCAGCGGCGTCTGATGCTGAGCATCGCCATAATTCATAGAACTTGGTTATATACATAACCTTACGATCTATTTCATTATGGCTTTCGCTCAGCATCATCTGCACAAGAGAGGCTGAGCGGGAGCCATAGCCCGACAAATGTACCCCGCTGAGGCCCCCCACAACCATCAGACCGGGGAGGACCGAGCCCCCCGACCCTCCCTAATGGAGGATACCCCCCCTATTGGAGGCTTACGGGAGGGAGACGGATCCGACCGTGCGAAGAGGAACTCAAGCAACTCAACGCACAGGGTGAGCAGACCGTGGCTTGACCCCACGACTACACACACGCACAACCCACATGCCACCAGGGAACGAACGGAGGGAACAACCTCGTTACTGCCCCCAAAATCACGGGGACAAGAGCAAACCCAACCCTGTGGCAAGGCCGTAGCAGCGGAGCGCGAAGGAAGACCCAGACCCACTGAAGGGACTGGATCCCCTGGAAAAAGGGGGCCTAGAGAGGTCAATGACGCCAGGCATCAAGACCCCACCAGGCGGTCACTTAGTGACACCGCCCCCCACATCGCCAGCGTATTCGGATAAGGCCCCTCCAAGAGCGGGCCCTTTCCTCCCAATAGCACACCGCCTGGCACACTGACCCTGCAGAACAGGCAGTCAGCATGGCCGTAAGCACTCAAAAAGGTTAACCAATGGAAGCAGGCAGCGCACCGGGGAAACCAGGCAGCAGGCTGTAACCTGAGCCTGGAGCACTGCGGACGAGACAGGCGCAAAAGGAGTCAGCTGAAAACAGCCCCCCCGGCGGAAGGGGCGTATGCTGGCGTTGTTGATCACCATGACAAAGCCTCCATTAAAAAAAAAACACCCAGAGGGGTCGAGGCAGAGAAGGCTGACATGATTGGCAGACGTCATGAACGTGCAGGGGCACACTCAACCGGGCAACCCGGGAGTTGACTCTGCTCCAACATACCAGGGAATCAACTACCCTCTCGGTACAGACAGTGGTTGTTCCTAT
This sequence comes from Notolepis coatsorum, assembly GCF_963971535.1. Taxonomy (NCBI): domain Eukaryota; kingdom Metazoa; phylum Chordata; class Actinopteri; order Aulopiformes; family Paralepididae; genus Notolepis; species Notolepis coatsorum. The sequence continues at coordinate 64,610,446 of NC_140181.1, forward strand.
AACCCCTCAAGAAAAAACTCCAAAACACACCTGCGGGTATACACCAGCTATACCGCAGTACAAGTGTTTCAGTTTCCAAAAAAGGGTTATCCCAGGCCTACGGTATCAACGAAACTTTACTTCGGACCGGGCCCGGCGGCCCGAGAAGCACACAGGATTACCAGAGGGAGTCCAGAAGACCACCCCAACAGCCCCCTCTTCGCCATGCGTGAGAGAGGAGCGAAAGAAGGAGAACCAGCCCCTTACAATAGTGCCAGGTACAAAAGAGTACCCAACAAAGGGTCTCCATAACGCCTAACCCTGTGACACCCGGGCCGACCCGGCATTTTTCCCCCTGAAAAAAGCCCAAGTCCCTCAGGGTACCAGAACAGCAGATCTGCATCCCCGGCGGACAACGGGTTAACTGACCTGGACCAGCGTGACCAGAACCAGTCCCGTGCCCTAACCACGCCGACATGCCTACTCCAGGAGAAGGGGCAGATATGCGTGTTGATCTAAAACATGAAAAGAGGGCACCACCCAGACGGTCCGGTTTGAACCGGGGAAAACCCAAGACTCAACGCCTGTGATAGGTGCAGAGTCTGGGAAACCCCCCCCCCCCCCCCCCTCCCTGCCAAGCCGTCTAACAGCTTGGCCCTGACTGAACTAATAAGAGAGGAATAAACCCCCTGACCAATCAGAAGAGGGAAGGAGGGGTTTATCCGGTACCCCCTCACAAGCCCAACCCTTGCATACAACAACAACAACTAGCCATATGATACCTTTAGTAGCAATGCTAATGAATAGCGCAAGCTAATACAATGCACACTAACCACAGATAATCTGTGAACAGGGTTTATAACAAGACCAAGTCGCGTGTGTGTGTGAATCCTACACCCGCATCCATGTTGTAACACAGAAAAAACATTGATAGAGAGAGAGAGAACGGCAGAGCCGTGGTACGTTTTCATACGAGCATTACTGCAAACCCAACACAACAGTGTTGTAGCTCAATATCACTGTGTAAGCAACAGAGCACACAACTAGCCTCTACCTTTATGTGGAGATTCAGGCCGAGGCAGAAAAAAACCTTTTTCAACCGAGTGTAGGCTGCAGGCCTTGCTTAAGCTCTAACATGAATGTAACCCTCCTATCAACCCATACTAGCGAAGATTCACACGTTGGTGAATAAACACACAGTTTGTTAACAAAAAATACAGTCCCCCTTTAGAGGGGACTCTTTATTTTTGAACAAAATCATAGCGGGGCCGGGAAGGGAAAAACAGAGGGGGGGACCACAGGGGGAAAAAGTCACTGGGTCCTAGCGACGCCTGCCACGAGCCGCTCGGGATTTGCCACCTCGTGGAGCACCGGAGGGACGGTAAACGATCGGCGGCTGGTCTCGATGATCCCTACCGTCGCCTCCGGGCGTAGATGGGCCGGCTGTCGTAGCGGAGGCGCCCTCTCTCCTCCTGGCCTTCTTCCCCGAAGGTCCAGCAGTGGCGGTGGTGTCGGTGGTGGCAGCGGCGGCCACGGCGGAAGATGCTCGACGATGTGGCGGCCGTCTGACTCCACCGGCGACATCGGGAGGGGGGAAATGAGGCTGGAGCACGGATCGCTCCTCCTGCATCTCTCTGCAAGTCGAGGTCATCAATTGCAGGGCCGTCCCGAATGCGTGAATATTAAAGGCAACCAACTTGTGTTCAGCTTTTCGTTCAGCGTTTCTCTGATTGGCCACACGGCCAATCAATCAATCCACTAGCACGCGGCCTTGCGGCAAGAGAGACAAGAGAGACAAGAGAGACGCTGCAGTCGCGGCAGAGAGCCGCGCATGCGCATGAGGCTCCCCCAGGTGCTCTTGAGAGGAGGAGGTCCTTGTGTTTGAGACAGCCATATTAGACACATAGCCATAATTTAAGAACCACCGCATCGCCCCGCTGACGTTAAAAACGCGAAATAACGTTACTGATGTACAGTGACACCCAGAGTTTCTAGTTACAGTAGTGACGCGTGACTCGAGATAGTCCTAACACTGTAACAGTGTTTATTATTAAGAGTCAGATAGTCCTAACAGTGTTTATAGTCCTAACACAGTGTTTATTAGTAAGAGTCAGATAGTCCTAACACTAGTGTTTATTATTAAGAGTCAGATAGTCGTAACAGTGTTTATTATTGCGAGTCCTAACAGTGTTTATTATTTCATAACTGTATGGGCTTTGTTTATACATGTACAGTGACGAGTGAATCTACCGTTGGTTGTTAAAAACGCGAAACATAATAATCAGTCAGCAGCGCTCCACTGCTACCGCAGCCCAACACAAGTGCGTTGGAACAGCAGCCCAACACTGCACAAGTTGGTTGCCCGCGCTGCCGCGCTGCCGCGCTTGCTCTTTGGATTTCATTTGGGACGTGGGACGGCTGCGCTTGCCTGCGCGTGGGGGCGGGGGGGGGCGCGGCCAATCAGAGAAAAGCCGAACACAAGTTGGTTGCCTTTAATATTCACGCGTCCCGAATAGTCCAGCATCGGAGAGGGGTGCCGTCAGAAGTGGAACTCTCTTCTTCTCCGGCACACGCGCCTGCTCCAGCCAAAGGTGGCGCTGGACCAGAGTTGCCAGGGCGCGCACTTTCCCAGCGGCTATAGCCTGCGGCTGAGTCAGATGCAGGATAGCTCCTGCCGACTGGGCGAGCTGGTCATGTTGTACATCAGTCAGCTCCGTGCCGCCCGTCAATATCCCGGACATGAATCTCGCCAGCTGCGCGATGTTAGACGCGGCAGCTAGAGATTGTGTTCCGGTGATAAATGACTGGTCGCTCCAATATGCCAACCGCCTCACCGATTTCCCTTGGGGAACCGGCTTCCGTAACGGCTCCCACACCACCTCCGGACAAAGGAGCGCCGCCATCGGCCTATCAAGCCGTGGCACGCCCTCCTTCATACCGTCAACCAAACCCGCCACCCGCGTGACTTGCACGTAGGCAGGAGTAAGGCCTATGATGTGGGAGACCACCTGGCCCTGACGGACATAGGCCGCCATTGAGGGGAAAAATGGGTAGACAACGTCCACCCCTCTCACCGGGCGACGTTGCCATAGATGACCTATGAGATCATCAGGGACAGGAACAGGCAGTGGCTGCGGCAGCGGCACGCCGTTTGCGACTGCCGCCGCCATGAGCTCGGGAAACAAAGCACGCAGTTCCCCCTGCAGACTTTCCTCCTCCGAGCCTGCATCCCTCACATACAGCAGGCTACTACTGGTCAAGGAGCCACACTCCGATGTGGCTGATAGCAGGGCATCCCGCCGACGAGTCAGAGGTTCTACCCCAACGTCTTCGAACGAGGCGCCCCAAGGAGACATCTCACCCCCCTCCAGTGTTACCTGGACGGGCGGGAGACATGTCTCCACCGGGCCTTCAAATAAGAACCTGTCCGCCTCTATCATGTAGTCCTCTGTCTCCATCGGGCATGTAGAGACCGACGCATCCTCACCTGGCTCCAGCAACTCACCAAAACCGGGCCGTTCGCGTCTGCAAGCCACCATCTTGCGACGGGAGCGAGCTGACGCAAAAAGTTTGCGTCTCAAATCCCCCGCAACCAAGGGAACTGGCCGCCCAACAGCGGACGATTCCCCGGAAGCAGAGGAACCAGAGCCGGCGATGGCACAGGCGATGGCCCCGGTGCACCAGCTCCTTGGCAAACTACCCATCGGACGCCTACCGGGCGTGGCTGCCGACCACGAGAGAGGTCTCAGCCCCGCTCCAAGACGCACGACGGAGGCGGAAATGGAGAACCACTGGTGAAGAGTAGCGTTGCGAGCGTGACTCCCCGAAGTAGACATTATGACTTAGTTTTTTTCTATCGAAATATATGAGAAGAAAAAAACAAGCAACAATGTAAACACGTCTCAACTTTCTTCAGCTAACAACCTCGTCAAGTGTGGGATCTACCGAAGGCACTTCCTTGTGGTGAAAGTGAAGAAGGAGGCGAGTAGGTGACCACACACCTGCTTATGAAGGTAAGCGGATGGGGGTGTGGCCAGACGAATGTTGGGATGTAAAGGTACATGGTGGAATTTTTTATTCAGTGCTCGTGCACGAAGTGAAGTACAGTGCAGATGATGCTGAGCGAAAGCCATAATGAAATAGAACTCTTTGGAATGGCCTGCCTCGGAACCTCTGCTGCATTTACAGTAGATTCACTTTAATTTAGTAAAAAAAAAAATTACACTAATGTAATTTTAGCTATCTTAATTGTTACAGTAGTTTCATTATGCATTGTGTGTACTGACTTTTAATAATTTTGTTTTTGGAATAGTGATTGTTTTTGTATGTTTTTTTGTGTGTGGACCCCAGGAAGACTAGCTGGTTGCTATCGCACCAGCTAATGGGGATCCCTAATAAAATAAAATCAAATGAGCTGTACCCACACTAAATATCAGCCTTCTTCTTGACATCCAAAGCGCGCCTTTGACTCTGAATAATCCAAAGCAGTAAGCAGTTCAAAACCTCCTCCTCCCAACATGAGCATCTTGAAATTATTCAAATAACTCACCTTTATCTGAAGATATCCTTTATAGAGATCTCCCACAATCCACCACTGTAATGTTGTTCTGTTTCGTATTCGCTCTCGCTCGGCATCACTAGTCTGCACTATCTCGCATATGTGCATGCGCACTGAATAAAGACCACAAATGTACCTTTAATCCCAATATTCGTCTGACCACACCCCTATCAGCTTACCCATATAAGCAGGGGTGGGGCCACCCACTCGCCTCCTTCTCGCTTTCACCACAAGGAAGAAGTGCCTCGGTAGATCCCCACACTTGACACCATGCTGGAAGAAAGAATTAGGAGCAGCTTTGGGAAACAAGGATACGTTGACATCATATCTTTATTTTCTCTCTCACTATTTTCGAGAAAATACGGCGATATTGTCTTCGTACTGGAGTGTCTGGAAGATGATGATCATTCTAAAAATCCTCCACCGGTTTTCGTATTGGGAGTTCGTGCCGCTACATGCTTTTCCAACTGCAGTCCTTGCTGTGTGCTGGTTGCGGTAAAGGCACAGCTGGGCTGTAGGACGCGCCGCTGTTGTGAGACGCGGTGGGTTCCTGGTTCTGGTGAGTTATGTTTGCTGGCAGGCTTCACTTGTCTGTTAGTGCTATGGGGGCTACTTGACAATGTTTATGAAAACCGGCCCCAGGCTAGGGTCCTTTGTTCAGTCTCCTAGACGACAGAAGACCTTGGTCTGAAGCCATTTTAGTTTAACTAGTGGGCCGCGACCATTAACACTGGTGATCCCTGTGTGTTCTGGACGAGTGGATATCTCTCTGTCCCGTGTTAAGCCCCTTCTTTCATATCCAAATGAGAGTATTCCTTCACGAGGAGATATGTGCATGGATGTGCGATAGCGGCAGATCCATGTTCAAGTCAGCTACACAAGCCAGTTTGGTATTGTGCTGATTCCGTCGGGTGTTGTTGGTAAAATCACCGTTGTAAGGCTGTGTGACATCTTGTTTCTCTTTTCGCTTAAAAAGTGAGGAGGGTTTTCAGAACGGCGGCCTGTCTGGGTGAGTGTTATGTCATTGTGTACAAAGTTCAGGTGATAGCTGCTTAGCTTACGGTTAGCCAGTCGGCTGTTAGCTGCGGTGTTAGCCTGCTGGGATCACTGCGTGGCCTACAGAGGTGGGCCTACTGTTAGCCAGTCAGCTGTTAGCTGCGGCGCTAGCCGGTTGTGATCACTAGGAAACGTTAGCTTGCTGCTATCGGACAAGGCCAGCGCGGGGTAGCTCCGGCTCTTCGCGCGCCGCCGCGCGCTTCCCTCTGGTCGCGTGCGCCGTTCGCTCGGCGTCTCGCGAGCAGGGGCGGTAGCAACCGACGGTTGGGGCGACCGTTAGCTTAATGCTACTCTGTTGAACGTGCTTTGATTATAACATGTTTTACACTCTTGACTACGACGTCATCCTTGACAGGGGATGTTCGTCGACCCTGCCCTGAGCCTGGACGGGGATTGCGTCAACAAAGAGGACTGATTGTTTGGTCGCTGTCGTGTGTGCTTAGCAAGGCCTGTGGCCGATACTAATCGAGAATTATGTATTCTCTCATTATGAAAAACGGCGTTCCTCTGTAGAGTGTTTTTGCCATTTTTTGTAGGTGATGATGGGTTGTGTGTGTCGTGTGACCTACAACTGGGTTGGACTGGCCACAGAAGCACATGTGTATGTTGGACCGGGGCTCTTAGAGAGCCCTCTCTATTCTGTGTTTTTTTCCTTAGTAAAAATCAGATAGCAGGTTGGCTCATGCGCTGTGTGGAGCTGTCAAACGCTTCATAGAGCTGACTATGACTGTGTCATATTCTCTTTTTGTCATTACATCGTATCATGGGTGTGGGGTCGTAAAGGGGTGAACTGGTAACCTTTCCTCTCCCCCTTGTTTCTGTCGGTCAGGGGTACACCCCCTGTCCTTCAAGGTTCCTGTCACGTTGCGGTTCGGCACGTTACGGGGGGGGGGGGGGGGGGGAGTTTCCTGGTCCCACGGCCTGGTATATTGGGCGTGTGCACCGCAGAAATTCCCCCGCCATAGAGTACGTCACCGTGCGCGTCTCTGTTGGTAGGACTTCCGTGTGCTGTTCAGGTCCATGCGATGGATCTGTTTCGGGGGGGTGGTCAGGGCTCCTCCTCACCAAGCGCCTTTTCGGGCCTTCTGTGAGTTCGGACTCCTCCTTTCCATGTGAGGGAGCCTCCATCAGAGTACAGAGCCTTCCTCCTCAGATTGTTAAAGTGAGTGGACCCTCTAGAAGGTGTCCTATTCTATTGTGTATGTATTCGATTCAATTCGATTATTGAGTGTGTATGGGTTCAGTGCCTCTTCCCCAGAGAGCCCTAAAACCAATTTTTTACATGGCTCAAGGTGCAATATATTCTTTTCAATCTGTACAGCTCGCGTGGGAAGTCTCTCTGGGGATCCCCGTCTCCTTCCTATGGGAGGGTGGTGGGATGTAAAAATGTGAACAATTTTTACCCCCGGCTGTGTAGACTGGGATACATACTGTTGGTGCTTCCTTCTTTTCTATTCAAAAAGTGTTGGAGTTAGGAAGTGTCACACCCCTCTTGTCGTTCCCCTGGGCGCCTTGGGGATTCAATGACAGGTTTAAATAGCCTGTTCATTGATGGGGGTGTGTCCCGACGCACGTATAGTGCTAGCTCGCTGTAAACAGGCGACTGACTGGCACGCCTTGGTTGCTTGAGGTTAAAACAGCGTTTTTATAAAGCAACTGAGATGGGGGTTTTTCCTCTTCCGACGACCACATCCCACGACCTGGGTTGGTTATCGACGGATTCTCGTTCATGTCTGGGAGATGATGACGGAATGGATCTGAACATATGTAGAGGGGTCTCACTCCCTTGGGGTGGGCCACCAGGCGCGGTTCGCCCGAACGTCTGGGTGGCGCCTTCTTTTCATGTTAAGATCGACACGCATATCTGCCCTTTCTCCTGGAGTAGGCATGTCGGCGTGGTTAGGGCACGGGACTGGTTCTGGTCACGCTGGTCCGGATCAGTTGAACCCGTTGTCCGCCGGGGATGCAGATCTGCTGTTCTGGTACCCTGAGGGACTTGGGCTTTTTTCAGGGGGAAGAAATGCCAGGTCGGTCCGGGTGTCACAGGGTTAAGCGCTATGGAGACCCTGGTTGGGTACGTTTTTACTCAGCACTGTCGTAATGGCTTACGGCCATGCCATCCTGTACACGCTCGATCTCGTCGGATCTCGGCCGCTACACAGGTTGGTCCTGGTTAGTACTTGGTTGGGAGACCGCCTGGGAATACCAAGTACGGTGTGCTTAGGGGCTGGTTCTCCATTCTTTTTCGCTCCTCTCTCACGCATGGCGAAGAGGGGCCTCTGGGGGTGGTTTTTGACCTCCTCTGGTGACCCTGTGCTTCCCGTACCGCCAGGCCCGGTCCGAAGTACTGTTTCGTCGACCCGTAGGCCTGGGTTAACCCTTTTTTGAAAACTGGAACACTTGTACTGCGGTATAGCCGGTGTATACCCGCAGGTGTGTTTTGGAGTTTTTTCTTGAGGGGTTATAGGAACAACCGCCGCATTGGGTAACACCAAGGTGGTTGATTCCCTGGTGTGTTGGAGCAGTGTCAACTCCCGGGTTCACCGTTTGAGGGTGCCCCTGCACGTTCATGACGTCTGCCAATCGTGTCAGCCTTCTCTGCCTCGACCCCTCTGGGTGGGGGTTTTTAAATGGAGGCTTGGTCATGCAACACCGCCAGCTTACGCTCCTTCCGCCGGTGCGGCTGTGTTCAGCTGTCCCCTCTGGCGCCTGTCTCGTCCGCAGTCTCCAGGCTAGGGTTAATAGCCTGTTGCCTGGTTTTTCCCCGGTGCGCTGCCTGCTTCCGTTGGTTAACCTTTTTTGTGTGCTTACGGCCATGCTGACTGCCTGTTGCAGGGTCAGTGTGCCAGGCGGTGTACTATTGGGGGGACGGGGCCCGCTCGGCTGAGGGGCCTTTGTCCGAATACGCTGGCGATGTGGGGGGCGGGGCACTACGTGCCCACCTGGTGGGGTCTTGATGCTGGCATCATGGACTTCTCCGGGCCCCCATTCCAGGGAGTCCAGTCCTTTTGGTGGGTCTGGGTCTTCCTTCGCGCTCCGCTGCTACGGCCTTGCCACGGGGTTGGGTTTGCCCTTGACCCCGTGATTCTGGGGGCAGTAACGAGGTTGTTCGTTCCCGGGTGGCATGCGGGTTGTGCGTGTGTGTAGTCGTGGGGTCAAGCCACGGTCTGCTCACCCTGTGCGTTGAGTTGCTTGAGTGCCTCTTCGCACGGTCGGGTCCGTCGCCCTCCCGTGAAGCCCCTAATAGGGGGGGTGCCCTCCATTAGGGTGGGTCGGGGGGGCTCGGCCCTCCCTGTTCTGATGGTTGTGGGGGGCTGTCAGCGGGGTGTATTTGTCGGCCGTTGGCTCTCGCTCGGCCTCCCTTGTGCAGACTAGTGATGCCGAGCGAGAGCGAATACGAAACAGAACGTTAGGTTATGACTATAACCAAGTTCTGTTAGTATAGCGACGCTCTGCATCCGACGCCGCTGCAGCCTTTGACCTCGCCTTGTGGCGAAAGCTTGGGAAGGAGGCGAGTGGGTGGCCCCACCCCTGCTTATATGGGTAAGCTGATAGGGGTGTGGTCAGACGAATATTGGGATTAAAGGTACATTTGTGGTCTTTATTCAGTGCGCGTGCACATATGCGAGATAGTGCAGACTAGTGATGCCGAGCGTCGCTATACTAACAGAACTTGGTTATAGTCATAACCTAACGCTATTTCTTCTCTCTCTCTCTCTCTCTCTCTTTGAAACAGCAGTGTTAGAGAGTGCATTTGTTACCCGAAAAAACACATCATTTTGGTTTTGTAAAGTAGTGTGTGATGAATTTCAATAAAACAATACCAAGATACTGTATTGTAGATCTTATATTACTACCTACTATAGTAATGTCTCTACTACTATGCACTCAACACTGCAGCACCCAAGTTTCAACACTGCTTGATTGAACATTGTTACTCAGCTGAAAGAGTTGTACCCTTCCTGCTGACTTGTAACTTACAGAACTTGTAAGTCGCTTTGGATAAAAGCTAAATGACTAAATGTAAAATGTTGAGGCAACGCCTCAAGTGTCTTACCCGACGTCTGCACTGAAGACCATGCTGCTTGATAAGAGAAGGTATACCAAGCTCACACTGTAGTCTTATTAAAAACATCCCCTCAATGGAATGTGGGGTTTATAATACATACATCCACCACAATCAAGTGTGGCCTGTCAAGGGTGAGTTACTAACATCTAACATCTATCTCAATCTCAATTATTTTGGGATGGCTACTTCTCAACCGGTCCCATGGAACAGCTTCATACTACCTCCTGTCTGGCCTGCAGCGCTGAATCTTACCTGCTCTACCCTGACCAATTCTGAGTGGTTTCTCCTGCCCCCCGGGGCATACGGCCCTGAGCTATTGTCTTGTATCTCATTCTGTATACATAAGCTTTCAGTAGTTCTTAGTTCTATCTATTACTCAATTTCACAATTTTCTTATACTTTGTTGTCACCATGTATGCATAATGCTCACTACATGTATTTATTGCTCCATCTCCGCCCACTACAAACATGGGAACTCTCTAACCCCTGTCCCCAACCCCCCCCCATCTCTCTGAGTGGTTGTTTCATAGTGTTGACCAAGGTGGTGGATGTCTCAGGGTCTTGGCCAAGATTGCAGTGGCTTTTCTACGGGCAACACCGAGGCCATGGATCAGCTTCTTACCATCTTCTGTCCGTGGTCTGTCAACGTGGTTTAGACGTTGAGTTCATTGCTGGGTTAAGTACTTCTATTCTATTCACATAATATGCTTACTACATATATCTATTCTATTCACATATATGCTTACCACATGTATATTGCTATGTCCGCCCATCACAATCACGTGAACTGTCTGACTCTAACGCCTGTCCCGTCTCCCTGTGAGTGGCTATCTCGTGGTGATGACCGGAGTGGTGGACGTCCCGTGATGATGACCGGGAGGATGCGACCCTCTCTGCGCCTCCCCCATGCCTCAAATAAATCCGCCATCAGCTCTATTTTCAATCTTTCAAAATGTTCAGTTGCTATTGCATGCACATATCTGTGTTTCATTACACATATGAGTGCATGCTTACCAACTGTTTCGCCTGTTTTATTGCAACACTACTATCACCGACATCTAAGAAGGGAGATCCCCCCTTGAATGGCCTTTCTAAGGTTTCTCTCCTCCACATTGCCTGTGGTGCATTTTTTCCTATTGCTAGGTTTTAGTGAGTTTTTCCTTACCTTCGCGTGGGGTATGTCTGGGAGTGTTGCATTCATTTATTTTAAATTTGTTGGACTTTATGGTGTTTTTGTTTTGTTCTTGATTTATTGTGATGTTTCTTCTTGACTTGTTTAACTCATTGAGCGCCACGCTGTTTTTCCATCTGTACTGCCTGGTGCCAGCGTTATTGACAATTTTCACGATGTTTGCGGACCCATCGTATATTCTATATTATAGCTATGGAGACAATAGTATGGCTCATTTGACAGGCAATATTTATAGTCCAACATTGACAAACCAGTTAATTTCTACATACTTTCGTTTGTGCGCTATTCCACGCTAAACATTGCCCCGTTTCAAAGTAATCCAGTCTCGTTTTCTAGATAGTGAGATATGACGTGTTATATGCATATGCGCAAATCGTTCGGGTTGCTCACCTGAAACCTATATTATTTCCAAATCAAAGGTATATACCATATATAGATGTTTCTTCACAAAATCATCAAGGGGGGGGGGGTCGTTTTACGAAGTTGCGATCGTTACCAAAAGCATGTTTTAGGTTCGGTAAAATAGACCTAAAATAGACCTTACCTTAGTCAGAAGGTACTCCAAAATGAATAATCCATGTGGTTCCATCGCGATCGCCATTACTCGTGTGCATTGGGTCTGGCTATAATATGGGAAACAATAGGTTTCAGGCGAGCAAATCTCGGACAGATGGCTGTGTGCTGACTTCACTTTGAGGGGGAGGGGATTCCTGCAGCCGGAGGTAGCGAGGCACTGAAAGACACCTTTGAGACCCAGTTCAAAAGGTAGGTGATTGGGATTCGATCGCCATTGCAATTATAACGTAGGCAGCGGTGCCAGGGAGACACAGGCAGGTCCGCGCGAGTGTTTAGAATGGGGAAATAGAAAAAAGAAATGATCTAAAAACGAGAAAACAACGTCCAGATTACCACCCATCGACTTCCACCCGTTAACTCTGCCAATTGAGTTAGTATGACGGCTGGCCCAAGCCGGAGGCAACGCCGACAGCCAGAGTCGAACCCGGTGTCTCTTGCGTTGGTGACGAGGGCAATGTCCGCTGCGCCACCCAGCCGCCCACACTGGTCCACTTCTGACAGCAGATTGCATCTAGAACAAACTCAGATAGAACTGTGTCTGTGGTTTGAGGGTGTCTTTTGATAGAACCGTGTCTGTGGCTTGAGGGTGTATTTTGAGAATCTGTCAAACATCCTCTTTCTGTTTTATTCCGACTAGCTAATTGGGCAAGAGAAGTAGTAGCAAGAAAATAAGTAGCAAGGACAAAATGTCTCCGAGTACTGTCCTACACAAATCTCTCGTCACATCAGCATCTTGACATGTGGTGAGCGGCGTTGCTTGGAACACAAGACCCCTAATCTGCAGATTATCCGAGGAGATTGCGTCTCCCACCTGAGACTCCTCCTTCCGGAAGTATGTTATTTCAAAGCTGATTGCTGCTCTGTTTTAGCAGCAATGCACCACTCAAGTCTGCAGGCAACTTGACAAATGAGCAGCGATCTGAGCGCAGGGGATGTTTCAGGGATAGGATAGTATGGGATGGGTGGTGCAGTGCAAGCATGATGCTTGTACTGCACCACCCATCCCATACTGCTATCCCATCCTAGCTCCCCTGTCCCGCAGTGGTGCACCTCTTGCACCTCTCCTCACTTAGTCCCTCCATTGAAGAATAGGGACAAATCACACGTGCATGTTCACACACTCACATCCATTAATTTACCCTTGTGTTCACACAGCACAAACTCTCTCGCGCGCACACACACACACACACACACACACACACACACACACACACAGAGTGCTGCATATATGCAGGCATACATCTTCAACATTACAAACCTACATTAACTACATGCTTGCTGACGCATGCACATACATACAACACATGGGTAGTTGGGTACCTGGAAGAGCACTGTTCCCTGTTACCAGCCCTGGTAATGATAATAATACAAGTCCTTTACAGCAGTAAAATAGACATAAAATTAGCATAAAATAGACAGAATGAAAGCAATGCAGAATATAAGAACAGGGGTAAAAGCATTGCAATACAATAACAATACAAATATTGAACCATGACAGTGGTGCGTTGGTCATCGCTCACTTTTGCAAAAGTTTCATCCCCATCTCCCTCGCTGTAGCATAGCGGAGCACAGAAGGGAGTGTGTGAAATTCTGGAGTCTCGAGATTCACTCATGATGGATTACTGTAACTGTAAATCAATAAACAAGTTTGAAATTGAATAGATGAATGCCAATGTATAGTACACTATGTGACCCAAGTGCTCATCAATAATTAGAATCAAGGTCTAAAGTGTTTTCCTGTTAAAGCCTTCTCCATATAGCTTATAGTCTATCATTTTGATGTGGATAACTAACCATACAGAGATACGTGTAGAATTGTGGAGCATTCTTATAGTTAGGGATTGTAATCCTCTTCTGACATCCACGCATGGTATACGGCTCTGTTACCTGGTAACGATGGTTTCAGGTCAAACGGTGCCTGTGTTTGTCTTTTATCGCAAGCCACCTACTAAAATATGAGCTGTCCTCTCACCTACGTGAGACTCTAATTCAATACTCAACCTCCAATGCATTGCAATCAAAGAGGTGTAGGACAGTTCAAAGATAATGTGCAGGGGAGGGTGCAGTGTGTGTGTGTGTGGGGGGGGGGGGGGGGGTCACGGAAGCTGCTGCAATCCTACACTCCTCAAGCTTTTTGTCCATTCATTGAGAAATGTGGAGTGTCTTGACAGCTTCACCAGTAACTTCCTCTGCCCGGTGTTATCCTGCAGCAGCCTGACTCCACTTGAGGACAGTATATCCACCCACTGGCCCTCATCTCAAACTTCATCTCACAACCAGCGGGAGCCGGGCGAGGGGGTCTGACGCAGCATGCGATCGTTCACCTTGGCTGTGTGTGTGTGTGTGTGTGTGTGCTGCTTTGACTTGTCTAGGTGCTGCCGTCCACACATGCTCTCCTCCAATAGGAACAGAAGCACTCTGGCGGGTAGAGCAGAGTGGGACGTACTATCGATCCTGCTGAAATGCTCCCCTCCGCCCCCCCCCCCCTTTTTTTTAAGGCAGGCAGTAAGCATGTCTGTGCCCCCCCCCTCCCCCACCAGGTTTGGAGCGGCCCACAGATATCACCCTGCTCAGCACATTACACCATCGCTGCAACGGGAAAATGGGATTTTCACTGGGAGACCGCTGAGGGGTGGGTAATTCAAGTCACCAAGCTATGTTCTCCGCCAGGGATGTAAAATGAGCCATATTACCTTCAGACGCCTCACTCAATGGACAAATAAGGTCATTTTCAATGTCCATTCAGTCCTTGTCGCAGCAAAATGAGAATGCCGCTGTCCTGTTACATCAAAAAGGGGAACAATTCAATCGGAATTCAAGCTATGTAACTGTAAGGAATGAGGATATTAGATGGCCAATAGCAGATGAAGGTAGAATACTGGTCCCTATTTTGATCATGAATGAATGAATGAAAACTTTATTTAACAGATTGCAGAATGGGTACAAACAATACAGTACGGCTCAATACACACAATTGTTAAGGGGATGCAGACCTGAGAAAGACGTTTGTCTTGTTTACATCAGGGTCCCCCATTTTCAATTCATATAGACATTTATGACATACCCAACATACATGGCATAGGGACATATAGGTATTTAATAATAATAATAGATTTTTCATATTCAAATATACAGTACTGTTACCCCTAGATCCTGACAGAGTATATTATACATATGATGGGGAGGGGACTGTACATTAGGAGGGGGTGGGTGGGTGGGTGGGAGAGAAATATACATACGGCGGGGAGGGAATATATACATGGGGAGGAGACTGTCTATTAGGAGGTGGTGGGGGTTTTGAGATGCTTCCAGCTGCAGCCGTTCAGACCAGCGCTTACAAGCCCCGCACATACAAGCCCCGCACATAGCAACCCCTCGCTTCCATTGGCTGATTTTGGTGACGTGATTTGGGTCCCACCCAATGGCTGAGGTTCTGCAGACGCCTCTCTGATTGGTTGGGCTCCATTTCTGCAGCCCCCTCTTTGATTGGTTGAGCGAAGCCCCTCTCTGATTGGTTTAGCTCGCCATGCGGTAAAATGCGGATGTAATGTTATCATCTCAAGAAGATACAAATAAATATACTACCAGATTCGCGTTTATAACGTTATTTCGCGTGACTTCGCGGTTTATTCATAACGTTATGCACATTTCACAACACAGCCAGCTGTCAGAAACTGTACATTGTAACGTTATATGTTTATTCACGTAACGTTATTTCACGTGACGCGTTCAACTTGTTTACACTCCCCACTTACTGAAACTGTACCATGACGCACTCCCCACTTAACCCAGTTAATGCCTTAACTAGACAGTTAACAATATAACATTTAGATTAATTAACCCAGTTAATGCCTTAACTAGACAGTTAACAATATAACATTTAGATTAACACAGTTAATGCCTAACTAGACAGTTAACAATATAACATTTAGATAGAGAGGCTGGTGGTCAAGTCAAGAGTTTTATTTGTCACAAGTTGTTTATTTGCATACACGTTTATGGGACAGTTTTCTACACCTGACTGAACGGTCTGGGGACAAATGATTAAGGTGGGGTTACAATGATATCAAGGATGAATATGAAAAAGGGGATCTGATCTGATGGTACTTGTACTTTATAATGTGTTATATATGTATGTACATGGATTTTATGTCCGGATGGTATATCTATGGAATGGTCACTGTCTCTATCACACTCTCATATGCGCATGTTTAGCCGCATACAAGTATCTAGGATACACATATTCGTATGTGTACATAATAGGTTTACACACACTCATATGCACAAGGCTAAGTTATACATGTCAGGGGCACACATACATGCACATACTCACTTATAGGAAATAGGCATACACACACCTACATATACACATAGTTGAGGTATAGGCTCTCACTGACACATATGGGGGATATACATGTACATAGGAGACACACACATACGTAGCTGAGACGCACATATATATGCACACCTGAGATATACACTCACATAGGGGGCGGAGGCACACATGGATACGAGACACACACAAGAGATAGGAGTACAGTCGCATACCTGGAAGATGCACACACACACACATGTGAGGCATGTACACATGCTTACGTGATACACGTACCCACATACATATGTTGGAGACACACATGCATGCATGCTATCATGCACACCTACATGTGTCTGGGACGCTTTCTCTCACATGCAATATGGAGAAGGGTGGCATCCCGATAGAGGATGCAGCACATACCTGCTCGCAGGTAGATCGGTCTACATGCAAAGTATATATATCAGGGATGTATACGCACAATGTATAGTATAGTATTTTTCTTTTTTTCGTAAGTCTTTTTTATTTTCCATGTCAGTTGTTAATGTATTTGTATGAGTCCTTTACATGTTTTGTATGTTCTTACAAAAAAGAAAAAGGCAAATCTTGGAAGTTGCATATGGTGATGTGGAAAGAGATGTTTTGAATATTGGAGAGATTTGTGCAAAAAATATCAAAAAAAAAAAGAAAAATGAAATGCGGGTGGTCGTGCCCGCAAAGATGTGCATAATACAATAGTAATAACATATAATAGAATCCAATAGAACGACATTGTGCAATAAAACAAGTAAACAGAGTAGGGCATATCGGTATATGTACATAAGTTATTTACAGAGCATGGTAGGACATGCTAGGTCCTGTGGTAGTGCAATATTAGCTACGGATGAGGCACTGGGTCTTTATGTACATGCTATATTGGTGGTCAATGTCACTTCGGATTGCTACGACACATCTCTACTGCTTGTGACAGGCTGTGGTGCGTTCCAGACTTTACTCCTGTTGGGAAACTATAGCGATGGTCTGTGCTCACCACACTTTTCTTCGGCCTCCCCGCAGCGAGCCGTCGTCGACCCCCGAGCTTCATTTTACGACGGGCAACAGAGGTGGGTTGAGCCGCTATACTTGGCCCAGCACGGTTAGCGACTCGCCTGAGTGCGTGTGCACGTTTTGATGCATGGCTGATACCAGAGCGGCCGAAGGTGTGTAGCGCTGACAGCAGCTTGGAGGGATTCCCCTTCAGCTGATTGAAGGTCTTTATCATGGCTTTATCATCACCACCCTCTGTAGAGCCTCTTGCTCTGCCTTTGTGCAGCTGGATAACCACACAGACTTCACACAGACTGTCTGTACAATACTGCTGTAGGCCTATAATACTTATGTAAATAAGTAAGGCAATTGAAATATATCTGCAGTACAGCTCAATACACACAATTGTTAAGGGGATGCAGACCAGAGAAAGACTTCCGTCTTGTTTACATCAGGGTCCCCCATTTTCAATTCATCATAAATGTACAGTTCCCTCCCCCTTGTATATATTTACTGTATGTCACAAATGTAACAGTACTGCATGGTCTGCATCCCCTTAACAATTGTGTGTATTGAGCTGTACTGCATTCTGCAATCTGTTAATAAAGTTTTCAATCAATCAATCAATAAATCAATCAATCGGTCACTGTACCCATTCTGCAATCTGTTAATAAAGTTTTCAATCAATCAATCAATCAATCAATCAATCGGTCAGGTCACGTGTACCCATTCTACAATCTGTTAATAAAGTTTTCAATCAATCAATCAGGGCCTGTGGTCACGTGTACCCATTCGGCAATCTGTTAATAAAGTTTTCAATCAATCAATCAATCTGTTAATAAAGTTTTCAATCAATCAATCAATCAATGAATCAATGAATCAATCAATCAATCAATCCCGCAGTGCAACGTGACCCAAATCATACGGCAATCTGTTAATAAAGTTTTCAATCAATCAATCAATCAATCAATGAATCAATCAATCAATCAATCAATCAATCCCGCAGTGCAACGTGACCCAAATCATACGGCAATCTGTTAATAAAGTTTTCAATCAATCAATCAATCAATCCCGCAGTGCAACGTGCAACGTGACCCAAAATCACGTCACCATAAAGTTTTCAATCAATCAATCAATCAATCCCGCAGTGCAACGTGCAACGTGACCCAAAATCACGTCACCAAAATCAGCCAATGGAAGCGAGGGGTTGCTATGTGCGGTGCTTGTATGTGCGGGGCTTGTAAGCGCTGGTCTGAAGGTCTGCAGCTGGATACTATTGGGGGTTTTGGGCATTTACGGTGGCCAGTTTCGAATTGCAGCCTCCCGTAGGTGCTCTATTTTGTTGTTGGTTTGTGAGGACACATGTCTTTGTACATGGGTGTTTTGTTTCCTCTGTAAGATCTTACGTTTTCTAATTCAGTGTGTTAAAACAGAAGTCAATGAAGAGCTAGACATTACTGTTAACCAACTAAGGAAATGGATAAGGAAATGCCTCAACCACTAGATGGCAGTGGTGTGGCATAATATCCATTCCTGAGAGCTCCCCCCACTCTTTTCAGGTGGAATTTGGTGCATGTGCTCTCACCCACACAGCACTGCAGATTTGGAGAATCCCTGAGCCATCTTCCACCACTACACTACAGTAGAGGAGAGGAGACCGGGGTTGCTTGGCACACAGCTAATTTCTGTCCCTTTGAAGGTCACAGACACAAACATTTAACATAAAAATGTTTGCCTTTTTGATCTGTGCTAATCTATTATGTTAAAACATCTGTAAGTCATTAACTTTTTTTGGTGAGGGCAACATTTCAGTTTTGTAGTATCAAAAGTAAAAATAAATAAATGTCCCTGCACCAAACGTATTATAAAACGGTGTCAGATAAAGATATTGTAAATGTATTCCTTCCAGTTAATAAATTGAAAACCTTTATTTATCCCCGAGGGAAGATTGAGAATCAGCTACATTTTTATATGAGATTTAAAAGTCTGTGGTGAGTGATGGTAACTGGGTAATATTGTTTAATCACAAAGGTGGGTCCCAATATGTGTGGGGTTGGTTGGCATGCACTTTAGGGCAAAAACCATACAATTGTTTGCATGCAGTGCAAATGTGTTATTTTCTCCTATTAAAAAATTGTGTATTTGAATATTTCTGCATACAGGGGTCCCTAAACAGTCTTGGAATTGAAAAGATTGTATGACTGGAAAGCGGAGAGTCAGTACCCCCACAGTAGCTATATAGTCAAGTGAGACAATGTTTGACCTGTATAAAATGACCTATTGTGACCTCTAGGATTATCACAGCCTCGTGAAACATTATAACCACAAACTAGAGACCATAGTGCATATAGAATGTATAGCTTTCCTATGTATAATGAGAATAAGGGTGGGTTTCTGAGCAATTTCCAGAACAGAAGTGCTTGCCATCCAATCCTCAAAAATAATTGTATTCTTACTGAAATGTCCAAATGTCAAAGGTTTGTGAACAAAAGATTGTTTAACTGTTAATGTCTATTTAATTGATGTTAAATGCTAATGTTTTCTCATTCTTGTTTGAATTAAATGTTCAAATTATTTCTATTGGTTGCTTCATTGTTTTGTAAGTATAACATTTTAACATTGTGCCAACCAACAACGCCATAACAGTTGCCAACCGATACTGTGCACTAGTGCACAATATGACTTTAATCATGAATCACTTAATTTTTGAAAACATCTGTGGACATTAAAATATGTTTATTTATAGCTGAGACTTTAACCTTTCATTTGCTGCTGGTTAGAATATCCACACATAAATTATGCCAGAGTAATATGGCAGAGAGCGAAAAGTGTGCCAACCAACCCGGTCTCTCCTATTCATATATTTAGTAGGTAAATGTCGAAAAAGTACCCAGTTCACAACAATTCCCTCTGATAAAGACTTCACAATCAGCACTTGTTTTTCATCAATATCATCTCAAATAGGATGTTCCTGTTTTTGTCTTAAGGACCTTCAGATTTAAAGGTTAGATGTTACTGCAGTTGTAGTAGTTGTCCAGTACATGAAGGTCAGGGGAACAAAATGTGTCATTCCCCACACGAACTGTCACCATGCTCATCACCAGGAACCCATGTTCATAGAAAATAATATTATGACACTGTCTAAGCGACGAGGCTCTTCAATGATGACCTTTATAACATAATTTGTTTAATGATTTTCTTTGTTAACTCATAGCGAGAGAATCCAAAGTATGAAGGTCAACCTGCAGGCTATACCTGCACTCATAAAGTGTTTTGAAAACGTGTGTGACTGTCTATGTGTCTCTTTGTATCTATTTCAGGGTTGTGTTTTAATGAGCATTGCAATGTACTGTATTCTAATTCTCTCTAGGCCAATTTTATTATTGTGCTTGATGGATTTACCTGACGATAACCTTTAACAGGTACTCAAAACAAGAGTTTCCTTTTACATGAAAATTCACTCTATATACATAATACATCATCTACAGTGCAAAAATCGACAATAAAATATATATATAGGGCTAGGTGGTATCCAATCTGACTTTTCACCCCTGCATTCAGCCTATTAGTACCCGAATCAAATGATCTCTGCATAGAATAGTGTTTATAGAAGATTCCTCTGGACCTCAGTAGGGAGGTCCCTAATCTAACAGCAGCTGGGAGCAGTTTCACCACGTGACCTGCGAGATGTTACAGCAGCCATCATTTTTACCTAATTCATGTCCAACCTAAAATGGTATGAGGTAGCTACCAGCAGAAGGAGAGCACTCCTGGAGTAGGTCAACAATTCGAAACCTCACCTTTCCCCATCTGTAGTCTGTTCTTTCACTGCATACCAAGTAAACAAGGTGAGTTTGATATTTGCTCCTCGTCCCTCTCTTCCCGGTTTCCCCGTGGTAGCTAACGCTTTTTGTTTCGGCTTTGTAATAATGTTTCCCCTCTACATATAAATATGTCGATGGTGGAAAACACAACGCCTGCTATAAGCGGTGACATGTCCTAAACGTTATGTCACCACGACTTTAAACATCTGATAAGATGATGTCTTTGTTGCCGCGCGTGTATGTTGGTACAAACGCTTTGTGTGCTTCCTGTAACAAAGTAGCCACTAGCCAAGCCTTATCAGCCACACCATCTAGGGATACAATGTTACAAGTCAACATTATTGTCGCCTTGTTTGGCGGCTGATCGAATGGTCGCCCGTGGACCTTGGCAGACCCTGCACTCCATGTCGGCTATAATAACCCCACAAGCATAGCTTACCGAGAGATTTAGCTTCTCTTGCTTTGGATAGCATGGCAAGCTAAGTGGGTTAAGTAGCCAGTCAAGTAGGCCTACATGGCATAGCCAACCATTGTAGCAAATGTATGGAGAAGTAGGCAACTTGGGGTCTCAAAGAAATGTAAAATGTTTTATTAGGTAGACTGTAGTAGCCTACAGCAAGCGCCAGTTGGCCACGATGCACTTTTTTTTTAATGATGATCCACAATTTAGCCTACTAATTCCACCCAACAATATTAGTATGTGTTTTTAATACTAATGCTACATAAGCAGGTTTTGTATTAGTACAATTGGGGTAAGTATTTTTAGTAACTAGTGCTTTAAAACTCGGCAACCGGTCACAGAACAGGCTGGGGCAGAAGTGCAGGTAGGCCCAGTTAGCACACAGTCTAAATTGGGCCTCAGTAAAGAGACTAGTGTTTCCTTGGCTCAGCAAATCCAAGGACCCCCCCCCTCCTGCATTTCAATCAGTCCTAAACCCAGGGGCCCAGGAACCCCAAGCAGTCCCCAGGAGGACGCCAGGCCAAATACAAGACGCTCGCCACCTTTCTCACCACTTAATATGGCAACGTTTGCTTTGAAGTCTAGTGTAAGTGTGGTAAACCTTAATTGTTCTTTTTTAATTCTGGTTTATTTCTGTGTGTTTGTGTGGCTCTGAGCCGTCGGGGAGAAGGGAAAGGGTAAAATCTCAGCATAAAAGGTGCACTGCAAATGAACATGTTTCTCTCTCCCTGAAGGCTGGACAGGCATTGAAAAAAGAGGTTGTTTACACTCGGACGGTGGCCACCCGCTGCTCGCTTTTCCTTCCCTCCTGTTTTGCTATCACTGAGGAGACATGACCCATTTAAATGGTTGTTTACTTGCATTAGAAAAAGAGCCAAAACACTTCTCAATGAACTCTTGTCTACAATTCAATTAGAGTGGCCTTCCCAGCAGCCCATTTCCCCCCCAGTTAACCACAATGCCCTGTTTGGCCTAGCAACATGGGCAGACATACAAAGACCAGAGCACTTTGAGTTTATCACACCTGTGTGCTCTGGAAATTGTTTCTGTGGGATGATAATTAATAGTGCTGTATGTAGGGCATCTGAAGGGATGGTGTTCCTGTCACAAAAATGAAAGATTTCATTGAATGCTCAATTAGGCATATTATTAAGGTCATGCAGATATTGGTTAATTTGATTAGATTGAGTGGGTACAGAATACGTTGGTTAAATGGTTCATGTGTGTTGTTGTTGCTGCATGACTGTATGGCTGGGAGATGCTATAGAATATTAATAGATCCATGCAGAGTTTTTCAATAGTCGTCAAAGGTATAGGCTAAAGGCTATATATTGCGTTGTTTTTTATCCATTCACCTTGCAGCAGTATGGTAAATAATTTGATGTTGCTCTCTGTGTGTGCATTGTTATTATTATAGAGTAACATATATCTCAGCTGACCAGACCCTTGCCTTTTATTTAAATGTTCTTTTCATTCATAGTTTCTCATAATCACCATTGTGATTTTGAAAATTCTCTATATTCTATTCATTTCTATTACCCTGTCTGTACCTCCCCTCCCCCGTCAGGCTATGACACCCAAATGGGATTAATAAAGGAACATCTTATCTTGTGTTAATTGGACGAAAATGGTCCATTTGGATGATGTAACACCATGACAATTGTTACTACAAACTTGATCAAAACGATGGAGTGGGGTCCAATGAGGTTAGAGCCTGAGGTATAGTATAGCACTCGACACTTGGATGAACATTGTTACTCAGCTGATAGAGTTGTACCCTTCCTGCCGTCTTGTTGTACAAAACTTGTAAGTCGCTTTGGATAAAAGCGTCAGCTAAATGTAAATGTAGGGAGTGAGGTCCAATGAGGTTAAGGGAGGTTGGATTTATACTCGGGAGACGGCAGGTTTTTATAGCGTCCCTTATCACATAGTCCCAATCCTTTGATCTGTACATAAAAACAGTCTATTGTGATGATGGCTGTAAAGTGTAATGTTGGTGCATCAGGTTTTCATCAAGCTTTTATTATAAGTCTCTGTGGTCCCAGCAGTGTCTCCCTCAAACAATATTTTTAAGCCAGACGTTTTATTATTGCTTTTCCTGTTATCCTCTTGACTAGACAACCATATAATAGGAAATGGCTTGGAGTTTTTTCCCTCTTATTTCCTATTTTTGGAGATTGTGGGCATTTTTTTCTCTTCACTTTCAGAATAGTTGTGTGAAGGGAGTGTAGTTTACTGTTTTAGCCCCACTGTCTGTTCTGGGATCAGCCTACGGTCTGCGTTGTCTGGGATCAGCCTTCTGCTGTGCTGTTATGACACTACTGTTCCCACTCACTTGCTTTTATGTGAGGCCACAAGTAAGGTTAGTATGCACTGCAGACATGTGGTGGCCTGTGATATACAGTAAAATGCTTTGTTGTGAATGGGCCTTTTGACAATGTTTCCATGATGTATAAATGTCTTCTGTTGGTTTCACAATGTCCAAATGTCTTCTGTTGGTTCCATGGTGTCCAAATGTCTCCTCTCCTGTTGGTTCCATGATGTCTAAGGGCCCTTTCTCACTCACTCATTCTGTCCGTTCCGGTCGCGTAACGCCCTCCTTCCGGGTCAGAGTGCGAACCCCCCCCCCCCCCCCCCTCTAGTTTGTGTACACACTGCAGTCTTGGTTCGCTTCGGGTTCTGTTTACGGTTTGCCTTTTGAGCGTTTACGCTTGCCGTAGGCGATGACGTCACGTTCGAAAATGTAAACCGGAATGTCTTAACACGACTGCGGACTCTGGATGCTGATATAATGAACAAATTGCCAATAAATATGAAGTTATATTTGAACCTCTTGTCAAGCCTTGTCAATATAACCCACCCCATTTTATTACGAATGGATGGTGTTGTAGAGTCCGCTTTTGAGCGTTTTAACGATAGCGCTAAGCTAACGGCTAAACGCTAGTTAGCTTAGCCTTTTACTAGTAACGTTGCAGCATCGATTATATGCATTATATTGAATGTCATTGATCTACTGGTCGACCACGGCCGACTGGTTGGGCACCACTGGTCTAATAGAAATAAATGCATTAGAACAAGAAAGTATAGTATACAGCAATGGCTAACGCTAGTTAGCTTAGCCTTTTACTAGTAACATTGCTGCATCGATTATATGCATTATATTGAATGTCATTGATCTACTGGTTGGAGACATTAGAGACAACACCGTGTGTATTAAACAACGGTGAATAGATGACTGGGCCATTTGTTTAATGCTTGTTAAGATTGAAAGAGGAGCTCTGAGCTAACACTGTCTGATAGCTAACGTTAGCCAGCTGCTCATGCAATCGCCGAATCGGTAATGCTAGCAGAATGAATGGATGTAAACTTTATTTAACATATTGCATATGGGTACAATACAATACGGCTCAATACAAACAATTGTTAAGGGAATGCAGTAGGGCTGTCTTAAATACTTCGAAGCTTCGAAGCTTCGTTCGATGGCACAAGCTTCGAACATTCAAAAAAAATTCAATTTTTTTTTCTTTTACTTCGATTTGTGTGTGTGTGTGAGAACTACCCATCCCAGTTAGGACAGCCGAATCCCGTCCAATCTTTCGCCGTCGACTAAAGACTCACTTCTTCAACCATTATCTGAAATGATTAAAAAAAAAAAAAAAATCTAACCGTGACTAACCTTACTGTCATGCACTTTTCCTAATAAACTAACCTACACTGTAACACGCAACACTTTGATAAACATTGTTACTCAGCTGATAGAGTTGTACCCTTCTTGCTGTCTTGTCGTACAGAACTTGTAAGTCGCTTTGGATAAAAGCGTCAGCTAAATGACTAAATGTAAATGTGTGTGTGTGTGTGTGTGTGTGTGTGCGCGCGCGCGAGGCCGGGGGACAAATACACTGGAGGAAAGTAACCCAGCTCAGCACTGCCCAAATTATATCATCACTATTGCCTGTTTGAAGGATATCATCCTCAAATACATATACACCTACATGCCTTGTAGAATTCCACACATAAGAAAGAAAGATACTGGGATGAATAAACAAAATAGGAAATAAAATTTAGATAAGGTGCTACTGAGATGTTTTGGTGAGTTCTTTGTTTTTTTGTGGAAGTTGCCCTTCTTAAAAATGCATGAACATTCACTGATAATTGGTCTGTAGTGGAGTCTACAAGGTCTACATTGCCGGACCATGTAGAATCCGGACCTTGTAGACTGACATAATTCTGTGCATAGTTTAGTCTACACAGGCCATATTTCAAATAATCAAAATCTTACTTCATTCATCTTAAACATTCTTGATTTGGGGGATTGGTAGTTCCCATGAAATCTGAAGTTGTTCAAACGACAACAGCGATCCACCTTGAATTAAATCACACAGCCGAGTGAAACCTTGTTGGCTCAGTCACGAAAGGGGCTACTTAATTCATTAATCCAACCCACTTTATTTATAGAGCACATTTAAAAACAACAAAGTTTATGAAAGTGCTGTGCAAGTCCCACAACATAAGATAAATTTTTTTTTTTTTTTTTCTCGAAGCTTCGAATTAAAATCGAAGCTCGGCCCTAGGCCTGCCGCGATAAGCAATAAATCGATTAATTGCTGCGATAATTAAAATGAATGCAATGATTTTGACGGGCGCGATTAATTGCTATTTGCGCGTTTGTTTTAATGAGGCGGAACCAGTGCCCCTTGTCAGTCACTGTCCGTGTTGGGAGGCGGGCCGCTGACGTTACTAGAGTACAGCACGGGAGCTCCGTGGGGCAACGTCACATAGCTTAACTACATTTCTCAATAGTGTTGCTCCTTTTAACCAAGTAGCATTATTTGTAGTGTAACGTTAGCTATTTTTAGACCCAAGTAGTTACTCGCTACTGCCCGGAGAAACTGGACTGCTAAATAAAGATGAAAGAGAGCTTTGATTCTCATTCCATGCTAACAACATTAGCTAAATAGCTAACAAACGAAATACAACGTATAGCATAGATACAAGTACAACACAGAATAACGTTAATACAATTACATGCATCATTGTTTACAATGAACGGGTGGGGCTAGTCAAAGGACTGGACACGGGGACAAGTTAAACATGAATTAATTTATTATAACACTCCGGTAGTTTCGAGTCGTGCTGCAGTGCTTACGCACCACAGCTATTCTATTATATACTGCTTTGACGCTTCCTCCTCATCGTTGATTGCCTGTAGTAGCTGCATCTAACGTTAGTAGCTAACGTTAAAACTAACCTAAAGTTAGTTGTTCACCAACAATTTGTTTTATCATTAGCTCAAAAACAGAACCGGACGAGACAAGTTGTCGGCTCATAGTTTCTGCTTAGGATAATCACAACAATACTTCCGGTCCGGTCGGTGGGCTTCAAAATAAAAGTTTTGGGAAATAAATTTCTCAAAAAAAATTCTCTAACTGGTCGCAATAATATCGCTTATCGCGATATTTTCGGGGGCAATTAATCGCCCAGCAAAATGTGTTATCGTGGCAGGCCTACTCGGCCCCGAAGCTTCGATTGCCAAAAAAAGCTTCGAAGGTCAGCCCTAGAATGCAGACTGTTGTAGCTTGGACTGGGGTCCTTATATCCACTTGTTTTTGGCTGAGGTCTGAACTCTCAAATTGCCCATAAATATCGTTTTTGTGGGTATTCTCCAGTTGTTGCTGTGTGTGGTGTTATCTGCCCAAAATGCAAGCAAGCATGACAGTAACGACGTTGTGTGTGTCACGCCCCCGCACCACACGGCGCGATTCCGAGACCACCTCATCGAACAGATCCCGTTCAGCGGGGGGTGAAACTAATCGGCGCCGCTTCGCATCGCAAAAGGGGTGAGTGAGAACACTCCCCCCCCCCCCCCCCCCGTTCTCGGGAGCAGTGATTCGATCTCCAAACGTGAGTGAGAAAGGCCCCTCAATGTCTCCTGTTGGTTCCATGATGTCTAAATGTCTGTCTAAATGTCTTCTGTTGGTTCCATGATGTCTAAATGTCTCCTGTTGGTTCCACGATGTCTAAATGTCTCCTGTTGGTTCCACGATGTCTAAATGTCTCCTGTTGGTTCCATGATGTCTAAATGTCTGTCTAAATGTCTTCTGTTGGTTCCATGGTGTCCAAATGTCTTCTGTTGGTTCTATGGTGTCCAAATGTCTTCTGTTGGTTCCATGGTGTCCAAATGTCTTCTGTTGGTTCCATGATGTCTAAATGTTTCCTGTTGGTTCCATGGTGTCTAAATGTCTCCTGTTGGTTTCAGTTATAAAATGTGACATTATGCCCAATAAAATGACTAACGAGAAAAGAAAATATGCTAAATTAACTCATCAGGTGCTCACAAGGAACTGTGCTGTTTGATAGAGAATTGTGGAACTTTGGCTCAAAGTCATCTTTAAAGATGGAATATTTTGACAAAAGGATAGCATGATGTGAGTTGATGTCCTTTAGGCCAAAGCCAAGAAAACAAAAGCTGAGAAAAACAATAGCCAAGAAAACAAAAGCTGAGAAACAATAGCCAAGAAAACAAGCTGCGAAAACAATAAACATATCATGAAACCCGAACTTAACAACTCTGCGGCAGCTCAAACTATATTATGGCTTTTGTATCATGGCTATGTTAAAGGTTAGTCCATAAAATGCAAGATATCCTCAGACGGAAAAAAGCCCAATTGGCTCTGTTATATTCTGGAACCAGCCAAGGATATGGGTCGAGTCTACTGCGGACACTGTCTAGATAAAAACTAGATAATTTGTTAGCCTAGCTTAGCCTCCTTGTCTGTAAATTGTCAAATGGTGATATACGTCAATCATCCATCATGCACCCAAAATATAAAACAAATCCCCTTTTTATATATATAAAAAAGGGACCAATGACATTCAGTGTTTAAAATGTCTGTTTCTAAGATCCTAAACATTACAAATGTGTTGCTCAATCAAATACGCCTCTACTTTTACTGGTATAAGCAATTCTATGTCTTATGTTTCCCAGAGCTGGTGATGGAAGTAGCTAGCGAGAGTGACGTTGTTGTTCCTCTTACGTCTCTGGTAGGGCTGGGCGATATGACCAAAAACGTTATCGCGATAAAATTATAAAATTATTTTCATATAATTCGATATCGATAATTATCGTCGATATAATGTATGTCAAGTTTAATTAACTTATTATGCTGCTGCGAATGTCTCGAGTCGAGTTGATGTCGTCATCAGTCCGCGCACGTTAGAAGTTAGCCGACAAGCGGAGTATCTCATGGCAATGTAATAAATATGACACTAAAATACTCTCTTCCGCCACAATATATTGAAACGACGTCCACTGTATACCCACACTACTATGAACGTGGCCTCAGAATTCACGCTGCACACATACTCTGCACGTAAATATATAAAACATCGGCGTGCAAGCTAGTTAGCCTAGCCAGCCTGTTGTCTTATTATGCTGCTGCGAATGTCTCGAGTCGAGTTGATGTCGTCATCAGTCCGCGCACGTTAGAAGTTAGCCGACAAGCGGAGTATCTCATGGCAATGTAATAAATATGACACTAAAATACTCTCTTCCGCCACAATATATTGAAACGACGTCCACTGTATACCACACACTACTATGAACGTGGCCTCAGAATTCACGCCGCACACATACTCGGCACGTAAATATATAAAACATCGCCGTGCAAGCTAGTTAGCCTAGCCAGCCTTGTTGTTGAGTGAGTCCTACCTCTCTACCCAGAGGTGCAGCGCTGGGTCTCCTTCCTGGTCTCCTTCGCTCTCGGCTATCTCCTTCACCGATTGGTTGTTAGTGCGTGCTCATATCCAAGCTTGGAAAATCGATATATCGAAACTTTGCGACCACGTTTCATGTTTATTTCGAGGAAATAATTTATCGCGATAGTTATCGTTATCGTTTTATCGCCCAGCCCTAGTCTCTGGTATAAGTCCACAAATGTCCCCCAGATAAGCATCTATGAAGCCTCACTGTCTGTTTATAGGACCCGACAGGAACATCTTGGTCAAGATGAGCCAGGAACACTGTCCTATAATCAGTCACTGTACATCAGATTTGATCTGATGTAAAAATATTCCACTGACTATATTTTAGATCTAGGCTAATGATATGGAATGCAGGTATGGCATCGCAGTCAACTAACTCTGTGACACGTTTCCTCATTCTGCCATCGACTTCAATAATGGGTCAATATTGGTAATGGGCCAATGTTGATGGCCCGTCTGACTACAACTTGGCGATTCTTACTCCATCTTGAGTCTCTGTAATTGACTCTCGGGCAAACAAAACTTAGCGCAGAGGAAAGCAACAACTGTGATTGGTGGATCAAGAAAATAGGGCGGGCTTGTGATGGGTCAATTACACCTCGACATGTAGAATGGTGAATAACGAGCCATGCAAAATAAGGTCCATATCACGTTTGTTTGTCTCTTAACATACACAATAAATTACACATGCAGCTTAATCTGGGCAAATCATTTAAGAGGGTTGAATTCAGTTTTAAATGTTATTGTTTGGGATATAGTTTGAACCCAACAACTGTTGACTGGTTGTGCTGCTCGGCAACATATCTATAGAGCCCAGGCTTATTTGTGTTTATACAGTCTACTAGATTATGCAGTGTACTAGTCTAGATGAAACTGAAGGCAAGAGTTCACCCAAGCCATGGAATCTGCAGTGTTTAATTGCCTCCATAGAAATTCTAGATTTTTGAAGACGACACTTGATATTTGTAAATAAAGAAATTCCGATGTCATATCAGCCGATAATCGCACTTATTTAATCGCTAACATTTTTGAGATGTCGAGGGAACCCCCCCCCCCCCCCTAAAAATGGAGCTTGATCTACTTTAGCAATATCTACCCCCTTTGCTGGTGAGCTAGGATTACATGGCTTGTATCTATATGGATTCCTCAAGATCTCTAGTTTCATATGATCCCACTATCATCTTAAGAAGTGAGCCCGTTAGAACCCATAAAAGACGGCTAATAAACTGGACCCACAGGGAGGGGGGGGGGGGGGGGGGGATCGGTAACATACACGCAGATACTGATATATTGGTGATGACGCGATATCGGCTGATAATATTGGCAGACCGGGCGAATGGAAATCGATGCTGGTTACTTTATTAGGCACTAGCTTTTTAATTTCACATCAGTCAATTCCAGTCTGTTTATCATGTGTGGTTATATAGATATGTAATGGAGTTAGTGATGCATGATATATCGGTCGCTGATATAATATCGGCCGATATGGCAGTTTTTTTTTTACACCCGGTATCTGTATCTTTTTTTTTTTTTTTTACATGTTTTGGCCTTAAATATTTTCAAAATATCAGTCATTTCTGAAAATAAGTTACAAAAGTAAAAAAAACAAAAAAAAATGCCTTTTGGAAAATAGGTCTTTATTTGATTATCATACAAAAGTGTTTTCCATACAGAGATATCGACATCGGTAAATATCTATCGGCCAGAACAGCAATATTAATATCTGTATCTGCCACAATTTTCATATCGGTGCATCACTAAATGGAGTATTATATAACTCTAAAATTAGGCTAAATGTGTAACCTACTTCCAGTGAATGACGCTACGCTAGGCTAACGGTGCAGGTGTTCCTGATGCCTAATGCACACACGGAGACGACAAAGTATGTATCTTCTTGTCAACTCCAGGGAAAATGTTAAATGAGCTAATTCCGTGTTCCGTTAAGCTGATATGTAACATGGTACTCTTATCATCTTAACCCTTTCACTACCAAATGGTTAACCCTTTCACTGCCACACGACACAGGGTTAACCCTTTCACACTCCACACCACAGAAGGTTAACCTTTCACTACCTTTCAACCACTTGTAGTAGTGTAGTGTGGTTGTGAAAGGGTTAACCTATTTGGGAATTTTGTTGTTTGGGATTCTGTTGCCCTGAGACACTCTTCACCCCCCCCCCCCCCCCCATGAATTAATTGTCATTTTGAGCACAGTCGATACTGAGGCACATAGACTTGTCATTTAAATGTGTTCTGTAATACACTAATCTGTTTCATGGCCAAGATTACGTTAACATAAATCCTCTGAGGGCCTGAAGCTAATATCGGATTGTGTCCATTGATCAGTAAATTAATTGGGGTTAAAGCCACTGACTGTTCTGAAATACAAACATGCACTGTGTAACAGACTATAGTACTCCATGTTCTGCCGCCATCGGAGGCCATGGTGAAGATTAACCCACTCAGCCAAATACTATTTGCTTACAATGTGCCACTGATTTTAGCTTCCTGACTGCGATAGCATCTAATGCCAAATCTACAATTTTTGACCGGAGGATGGCAGTGGTGACATAATAATTAACATGCGTCTTCTGCTTTCATCTTCTCTTAATCTCTCCAGGTGGGCTTAACCAACAGCTGGTCTGACCCAGTCTCCTGGCAACCAGTGACACAGGGAAGCAAGCCTGCTCCCCGATTGGACCAACAGACGGTGGAGGCGGAGGTGGGGGCAGAAGGCTGACTTGCTCCCCCCCCTTTTTCTTTTATTTGAGGAGGGGGGAGGAGGAGGAGGGTGCTTGTTAAAAACCACCCAGAGCATGGGGCAGAAAGTCCCAGGTGGCATAAAAACCATTGACATGCGGGACCCGGCGTTCAGCCCCCTGAAGCTGGAGCTGCAGGCCCTGAGCCACACCAAGCCGTCCCGGCTGGACCTGCTGCTGGACATGCCGCCCTCCGGCCCAGACGTCCAGGTGCAGCACTCCTGGAACAACGACGACCGCTCGCTCAACATCTTCGTCAAGGACGACAACAAGCTGGTGTTCCACCGGCACCCTGTGGCGCAGAGCACGGATGCCATCCGGGGTCGCGTGGGCTACACCCGGGGCCTGCACGTCTGGGAGATCAGCTGGGCCATGCGCCAGAGGGGCACCCACGCGGTGGTCGGGGTGGCCACGGGTGACGCCCCGCTGCACTCGGTGGGCTATACGGCCCTGGTGGGGAACAACGGCGACTCCTGGGGCTGGGACCTGTGCAGGAATAAACTGTACCACGATGGCAAGAACCACCCGGGCAAAACGTACCCCTCCTTCTTGGAGCCCGACGACGCCTTCATCATACCAGACTCCCTCCTAGTAGTGTTGGACATGGACGAGGGGACTCTGGGTTACATAGTAGATGGACAGTATCTAGGCGTGGCCTTCAGGGGACTCAAGGGCAGGAAGCTGTACCCCGTAGTGAGTGCTGTGTGGGGACACTGTGAAATACGCATCCGGTACATAAATGGACTCGACCGTAAGTACAGGCTTCCCAGCATTTACACCCTTAGCCTTCTTCATTCCACTCCTCCCTCTCTCTCTCTCGGGGGGGGGGGGGGGATCTTGAGCAACAGTATCTGCACATTAGCAGTTGCAGACATGTGTAACTAGGTTACAGACTCAATTCCCTTGTTTATTGATGCAGTGAACGAGGGTGTAACGGGTCAAGGTTTGGTTCTGTCTGAAGCAGGACATACTGGTGTTACTGCAGGGCAGCAGCACTGTGGCTTTTTAGACTACACATGGCCAACAGCTACTATGGAAAGCAGTCTGACCCATCTGATAAGGAGCCATGACATAATCTTTCTCATTGCCCCTTGACCCAGAAGCTGCTGGAAATTAATAATTAAACCTCTCTTGATCACACCTGCCCCCACTGACCAGTGTAGAACTTTGAACCAATGCCACTGTGTTCCTACTGAACTGTAGTAGGAAGCAGGCTAGATGTGATCCGCTGCAGACGATGGCTTGACCTCGGGCTGTCCAGTCCGATGTTAAAGGTCTTTATGGCGTTTTTAAGCATGAAGTAGTCCATGGTAATGAACGCAATCCAAGGAGCTTGAGACGGAAGTGTAAAAAACACTACTACAGTACCGGTGGACTTCGTCACACAATGGTCATGTGTAACAACATAAGCATCTTATCAAAACATGTTGTTGTTTTTATACTAGACTGAGTCACCTGTGCTAATTTTTATAGTGACGTTCAGTTTACTGGAATCCGTTGACCTGGTTTAGATCTATAGTAGTGCTAACTGTACCCAGTAATGCCATGCACCGACATCGATTCCACTCTTGACTCTACTGTATATGCTCTTTGGTGCTGCCGATGGGTAAAGCCGAGAAGTCCCTGTATTCGGACCAGAATGGAATGATTATCAAGTAGTTCATCTTTTAGCGCTTGGTTAAATAAAAAGGCTTTATCCAAAACAAATGCTGGTTAATAAATAGTAGGCTTAGGCTATTCTCGAAGTCAACTTCCTGTCTGTTGTTGCTAGGCAACTGCGGCATGGGGGAAACATGCACCCCGGGTACATTGTGTACGGTTCATTTAGTGCAGAAACTGATCGGAAAAGCGGCAAATTAAACACAATCAAGGGTAATTTTCTTCAGTGCATCACAATGCCAAAGAGCTGCTGTGTTACGCTTTGTACTAATAACATAATAAAAAATCCAAATCGAGTTTTATATAATACCAGTTGAGGCATCACTGATAGCTGGCGCCTATCAAGAGGGCACATGTAGACTCGGACGCGAGAGTTGATCAAAGCAGACTCTCAAAGCAGACCCTGGCCCCCAAGTCAAATCATACGTATGTCTGCTCTACCCATTTCATAACGGGTGAGAATAAGGAACAAATATGTATATTGTAAATACATTTTTATTGGCTGTGAGGCTGTAAACGGCAGAGAAATGCTAGCTACTTCACCATATAACGTTAGTCCATTCTCTTCAAGTAGCCTACATGCCTTTTTTTCCACCTTAGAATCAGAAAGGCTTTCGAAATAGTGAAATGCCATGTTGGCCTCAATATTTTCAAAACAAATTATATGAAAAGGTTATGAAATGAACGTGTGATAAAATATGTAATAAAAACGGAGCTCAACGCATACATTTGATCGTAGAAATCAGTTTGTTTTCCCCCATACCAAGATGGCGGCGGTCTCGTGACATCAGTGTCTTCGAGAATGAGTACCATGTCATGGTGACGGGTGTTCACCACCAACTTTTAGCCAGGGATTGAAAATGCTAAACCTAAACTTGAGCACAGATCTTCTGTCATTTAATAATATATATATATTTTCAAATTTTACTTTTGAGAACCATGTAAATTCCTTTTTGAAAAGAGTTTGACAACCCATGTATTTGCAGTTGTAAAATCTATTCAAGTATGAACATGATGCACCACCTCGAAGTGCTGTCCTTTTTAAAAGGGCACTTTGCCCATTTTCAACCTTAATCCTGTTGTGTTTTTTTCTCAGCACTTCATGTTACAGTGTCCTTGTTTCAGGAGGTGAGAGACGTAGTCAACCGTTCCACATAAGAGATAAAGGGTTGCCACACCACATCAAATTTCCCACTTGATCCCCGCAAAGTATATTTTATCTTTTCAACTTTTAAATGGTACATTTCATCGCAAATCCACAGAGAGCAGACCTCTAGCGTACTGCATGCAGCAGAAAGTCCCAGGTGGCATTTCTATAGTTGAGGAAATAATGTCTGCTCTCCTCTCTGTGGTGTCACACGGAGGAAATTCTTGGAGTGCTGATGCAGCTGAGCTCTTGAGACACGGAACACATTGGTGAATTACATCATGTCCAATTATCACATCCTCACAACAGAACGATGGGAATAAGGTTGAAAATCTGGGAAAAACCATGAAAACCACTCGGATAGCAATGAAATCTTTGGGTATATTCAAGTTGTTTAATTTGTCACAAGGTACATGTAAATTATAGTGAAATGTTCGCTTCTGTATGACCCTCCTAAGATTGTGCTTCATAAAACGGCAAATGACAGAGCGGCTACGTGGTGCAGTGGGCAAGGCGCTCACCACGAATACTGGAGATGCTGGGTTCGCCTGTTCGAGCCCAGCGCTCCACATTGCTTTCAGTTTAGCTGGTCGTCCGTACTAATACACATTGGCAGTATTAGGGGGTGGGAAACTGATGGGTGGGGATCGGGCGTTGTGGACAGTGACTCCTACAGGTCGGTTGGTGCGCCTGCACAGTAGAATCAGGAAGCGATGGGGGCGGCGCCCCTCCAAAGCGCAGACCCCTGACGCTGAAAGATCGCGCCGCGCAGGTGAAAAGATGCGACTGCTGTTACCTCGAGTATCGGAGGGGACTCATGCTATGTATGGCTTCGTCTACATTGCAGCCGGCTTGTGGGAGGCAAGAAACCGCGTTCGAGACAGGGGAGGGTTGAATTGGATGATACAAAATTGGAATGGGAGAAAAATGGGAGAAAAAGTGGATCAAAAAAATATAAAACGGCAAATGACTATATACTAAACTAAAATGCAAAAATGATCAGTAGGTACTCTTCATTTAACACCTATTCTCTCTCTTGTCTCCTTCCAGCTGAGCCCCTCCCTCTCATGGACTTGTGCAGGCGCTCGGTAAGGGTGGCTCTTGGGAGAGAGCGTCTGAGTGAGATCCATGGGCTGCCCCTGCCTGCCTCCCTTAAAAACTACCTGCTCTACCAGTGACCAATGACTGAGTTTATAACCACAACACAGAAAGCCCCTCTTACCCCCTCTTTCTTGTCTCTGGGATCCTATTTAAGGGTGAACCCGCTTGACTAAATCACTCCAGCCTCGAGACCTGACTCGGCAGTCGTCTCCCCCCCCCCCCCCCCCCCAAGGGCTGTTTTATCCGATGTCAATCAATGCTGAATCATCTTTTTTCGATGTTGGAAGCATACTATGACGACAGCGGCTGGGCTAGCTTTGGTTTTATAATCCTGTTTTTAATGACTCACTTCAGTTACGTCCTGGGACATGTTTATCAGGACTCGCTGAACACTATGCAGATGCCGGCCCCAAGGGTGACCTCGCAGTCGCCATCTTGGTGCACATCCTCCAGTCGGCATGTTAGGATGAGCTCTGTCGGTACCTCAGCTGTGTGACCTCCAGAGTCCAGACCTCTCGTTAGTGATAATGAATTTCTGTCTGTCCTAGCTTTTTTAAAGTTTAAACACTATCATGAGCTATTCTAATAAAAGAACAGATTTTGTCCAAATGAAATTGAACTGGGATTGGAGGTGCAGTTGTGCACTTTGAGTCTGACCACAAGGTGGCAGCGTAATTGTGTACATTTTCCCCAATTGTTATTCCAACATGAAATCATAGTTGCTTTTAGAAACAAAATATTTTTAAAATGTCTATAGGAAACAGTCACTGCTCACGAAAACACAAAGGAGATGTTTGACCCTCTCCACTGAGTGCATGGTGCAGAGCTGGTGAATGCACTGCTAGGTAGCTCGAGAGGGAGGGAGAGAGGCTTTTATGTTGCAGATGTGGCACAACTGTCGGGACACAAAGCTCTTCTCCCCTTGGTACTCTCTCCTCTTTACTCTCTCCTCTTTGCACAACCAGGTTTTCTCTGCAATATATGGAAGTGCCTGTTCTGTCTTATAGGGGCATCAGATTGAAACATGAATAGAGTTTTTTACAGAGCGGTGTAGTCACTGTGATCATACGCAGGGGATTACAATCACATCAGTCTCCTGTTCACCTTTTTGTCACTCACAATTTTCTGCCCATATACTGTGGTGTTTGTGTTTTAGACCTTTAGAAAGGGGGATGGCATGGGGGTTTGGGAGACATAATGTACTGTATGCAGATTTTCAAACACCAAGTTTTTGCCAGGTATATAGAAAATGACCTTGTACAGAAGACGAGAATTGCCTTGTACGCTTAAATGCGTACAAATGTCCAGAATAGCTGCATGCCAATGCAGGTTTATGTACAGATGTCAAGAATTGTTGTGTAGAGATGACAAATATACCCCCCCCCTCCCGACACTCGGACCAATGCAGCCAAGGCATCTGAATGATTTCCCCCTTGTATGTTACAGAGGCACTAGCCACGCATGCAAACAGCTAGAATTGCTGTGTGTCGGTGACCTATAAGGGGATAATTAATATATCCCAAATCCTTCTAATGCTTTTCCTGTGACCGGTCAGAGCATCTGTCTAGGAGTACATTTGTCGTTGCTACACAGCAGATGCTGCACGTTATTTGCATCTGTGCTGCTGCAATTCTCGGGACATCTGTACACGTTATCTGCGACTGTAATTACTTGGCGCTTGTACAAGTTAATGTTCCGCATGATGAGGGGAAGTGTATTGGTACGAGCTTTTGATGGGATGGATATGGGTGGCTTTTTTAAAATGGTAACGTTTCAAGGCATTGTGATGCCACAATAAGACAATCCACAACGTGCTGCACCCTGTGTGATGCAGAGACGGTTATATTCTAGATATGTTCACTCTAGTGTTTTTTTTATTTTTTATTCTGTGCAGAAGATGTGGTCCATTTTTAACATTGTGCGGAACATGGACACACTTTTTGCCACACCTTGCTTTTCCTCTTCTCTTGCAATTGCTCATTTTGTTTGTATTCCTCTGTGTAGATTTGTTCGTAATTACCTAATAAAAAAATTTATTCCGAGTCTTTGTCTCATGTGACATTTTGCAGTGTTTGGTGGGACTCTGTGAATAAATTTGTTATCAACTTGGATTTATATTTTGTAAAAGTTAACTTGAAACAAGGACAAACGGGGCACTTGTATATGCATATCTTTTAAAGCTGTGATCTGTAATTCTAAGTAATGGGTACCATTGAAAGAACATCTGATTTGAATGAGCTCTTGATATAAGTATGAACTGACTGCAAAATAAAACCGTAGTTTTCTTTTTATACATTTTAAAGGTACACCCTGCAGTTTTGTGGGAGATGGTCAATATTTGAACCGCTGACAAAACGTTTACTATACATGTGATTCTTGTGTCATAAATAAAAATAGTAATTTGAAGCTACTTCTTGGAATAGCACATGTTTTCCCAAGGGGATCAATAAAGGAATATCTTATCCACATGCAAAGATATCAAAACGGTATTCAATAACGGGTAGCCTACTAATTGGCCTATCTCAAATCCAGATGTAAGCAACAGTTGTGATTGGAGGATCAAGAAAATAGGCCGTGGATAGAGATAAATTGGGTGATCCAGCTTTTACCCACTGTGGCCTTGTTAACTCCACCAACAAGGTTATGTTTTCACCCCGTTTGTGAACATTCATGACCCCCGAACACAAGACACCCCATGACCTTTCCTCTAGCACCACCATCAGGCTAAACATTCTATTTTCAAATGAGTATCTCCTGAACAGTCATACCATTATTAATGGACATTAACACATTTTCCAGAGGACCAATGAAGTCCGCCATATTGGATTTTACAACATTTTCTTAGTTTTTTCTTGCAAATGTATTCTTGATTGACAGGTTGGAGATCAAGGTTTTAAACTTGGCACCACAGGTATGACCATATTTTGTACCCGACAATCTCAGAATGATCAGATTCAGAGAGTTGGTTTTTTCTTTTTAAATATAAAAAGTTTTAAAACTATAATTTTTTATTAGATTAAGAGAGAAAGACAAGTATGAGAAATTAGTAAATTACATGTTCTAACCTTTTTAAAGGGGCACTTCACCAAAAGACAATGCTGATTTATTTTGCACATCTCACTCACAGATGTCCAAAAACTCATTGATGTCACCTGGGACATGGAATCCTTGTGCTGTGTGTTAATTACAGTGCCATGAAATGATTTTGATGAGAAAATAGCAATACCTTGTCTCTCATTTAATTTAATAAGCTAAAGAAAAACAATCGCACAGCATACAGTATAAGATAACAAGACGAGGCAAATCAATTAAAACACATACAACTTGATTGACAAAGGTTGGAGATTAAGGTTTTAAACTGCAACGGAGGGGAGAATCTCAAGCTTTAAGGACTGTTGGTGTTCATTCCATGAGCTAGGGGAGATAGTCTAAGGACGGGTAGAGAAATAGGTTAAAAATAATTGAACACAGCTGAGTTTAGCAGAGAAAAGGACAGGACTCTGTGAGGTGGGGGGATATTCAGTCTTAGTATATTCTCATCCTGAAGAATTTTAGGAGTCCTTTACACGTTGTTTGGGACGCTTCTAATCTAGAACTGGGGGATAAGGGGCAGATTACTGATTATAATGGTGTTGAATAAGACCCTTGAGTTATGTAAATTCTTAACAATAAGGTCAAATAAATATTTAGTCTTCTCTCTTGAATCCAACAACCTCCTTTGCCTAAACTTCAAATGAGACTTGAGGTTTATCTCTTAACCTTCTACTGCATAGTGTGTCTTTGAAGACACAAACCACGTTTGGAGACCCTACAATCATGTATTTTTTCAAATAATGGTACCAGACATGGCGGCTGAGTGGCGCAGTGGGCAAGGCGCTCGCCACTAACGCAGGAGTTGCTGGTATCGAGCCCAGCTCTTGGCGTTGCTACCGGCTTGGCAGTGTTAGAGGGTGGGAAAGCCGGTGGGTGGGGATTGGACGTTGTGGACAGCAACTCCTACAGGTCGGTTGGGTGACGCCGGTACGGCGGAAACAGGAAGTATCGGGGGCAGCGTGAGCCTCCCACGCGTTACTCCTCGCCACAGAGTTCGAGCTGTCTGGTGAAAAGATGCGACAGGCTGCCTCCTCGTGTACCGGAGGGGACGCGTAAAGATTTTCCCTAACGCACTTTCAGTTCCGCGTTCGGGTTCCACGATCTGATTGGCCACTGGCACTGACGTTTCTCTCAGCGCCAATCGCCTAGTTCTATCACTGGTTAAGCTTGGCGACTCTTTCGAAGTTGGTTAAGGTTAGAGTTTGGTTTAGAGCAGGGCGATAGACCACCAGCCCTGATTCCAAACTCTAACCTTAACCAACTTCGAAAGAGTCGCCAAGCTTAACCAGTGATAGAACTAGGCGTTAGCTAGCTAGCAGGCTGTTAGAGGCAGAACTAGGCGTAACACGATTGGCGCTGAGAGAAATGTCAGTGGCCAATCAGATCGCGGAACCCGAATGCGGAACTGAAAGTGCGTTAGGGAAAATCTTTACGCGGAGGGGACACGTGATGCAAGGCTTCTATCCTCACTACAGCCGACCAGTGGGAGGCATAGTCTAGCAACTTTCAAGACAGGGGAGGGAAGAATTGGAAACACGAAATTGGGATGGG
Organism: Notolepis coatsorum; assembly: GCF_963971535.1. Lineage (NCBI taxonomy): Eukaryota > Metazoa > Chordata > Actinopteri > Aulopiformes > Paralepididae > Notolepis > Notolepis coatsorum. The sequence continues at coordinate 64,650,569 of NC_140181.1, forward strand.
AGAAAAATAGAAAATGGGGAGAAAAAGTGGATACAAAAAAATAATGGTACCAGACAATCTGACCAATGAAATGATGAGTCAAAGAGAGTGTGTAATTTCTTTTGGGGGAGGGGTCCCTCTTTTCATGAAGCAGCACCACCTGGAGCAGCTCACCTCTAGTAGTACTACCCTTCTGCCCCCTTAGCGACTATTTTGTGTTTTTTGCCTATATATTTTTGTGTTTCTGTGTACAACGATGGCTGTGTTGATTATTATGTCGTGAAATTGGGTCCGTTTGGTCATTTTCGATATATATCCATTATGTTAAATGATCATCATTAGAATACCTCTAAAAAAAGTTATAGACCTTAGCTTGCCAATTAACCTAAGGTTTTTTTTCTTCCCATTGACTCTAATGTTAAAACGCTGATTTTTAATCTGCACTCATTCATTAAATTGTCGCTGTAATTATCAAATTAATGCTCTGTCCATACTGCCGTGAGGCAGGGAATATTCCAGAAAGTCTGTTACCGAAATTCGACACACGGTGGCGCAATTGCACTATGGCTGATGTAGCCAGCCAAAGAATCTCTCCTCCTCCTTCCTCTCCGTGTCACAGCTGCTGAGCTGAACACTTTGATGCCGAGGTGCCGCCCCCTCGCGCTGCTCTGATCTCACTAATGTGCGGAAGAGCCATGGTGCTTCAGCAGACAGCGGTGTGTCTTCAGAATGTACCGGGAGAACGTTTACTGTAAACCCGCGGATATAATAATCAATAAGCAGTGCTTACTAACGTTAGCGTCTCAGCTATTTCTGACCGAATTAGTCATTCATTTGTAAATATAAAGACAGATTATTTTTCACAAGGACTTGGTGCATGTTTTCCACGCTGCAATATGGGGTTGAAAACTTGTATAAATATGAAATAAATGCAGATTTCTGAATTTTTTTTGTCATAAAAAGGGATTTACTATCAAACAAATGGGAAGATAAGTGGTTACAATTCGGAAATATTTGTAATCTTTTACAGATATATTGAGGTTATGCTCTTAGTGCTCTTCCTGAAAAGATTTTTTTTTAATATTCAAAATAAAAATTATATGGCCTTGAACTTGACGCAACACTTTCCTGCTTAGCATTATAACTCTGCTAACTTGTTACGGGGGCACAACTTGTTTAAAATGGAGTAACTGCAGAAAAAAATATGTGCATGATTATGAAGATGTAAATAAGCATATAGTTTAGATACGTATTTTGCTTTTATATATAGAGTAAAACTGTTAATTTTGGTTTGTGTCTTCAAAGACACCATGCAGTTAGCCCAATTTGGTTCCCAATTAGGCTGTGTGTGTGTGGACATGCTGTAGCAATAACATGCATTAGCATGTGTGTGTTTGTTTGCATGAATGATCATTGAGTGTGTTGTTAGCAATATGTCATTTCTGCATACAAACACACACATGCTAATCATTATTATTAGTATTATTAGCCTATAGTATTTGTTACTTACCTGATAATAAGTGATGCAAGTCAATGTTTTTCCTTTACAATCCATCGATACTGTTATGGTTTGTAACCGACCTCAAACGCAACGGCACAGACAGGAAGTTCAGAGTTAGCCAAATGCTAGGGCGTATTTATTTACAGAGTCAAAAGAAGGATAAAGTACAGTAATCAAACAAACGGGGAGACTGCCTTCGGCAGAGTCATCTGCCGCTCTGCAGAATCCTCCTGGTGATAGTGGTGGGGAATTGGCATGTGACGTTGTAGCGGCTCTGCAGATACTCCCAGCAGATAGTGGTGGGGAATTGGCATGTGACGTTGTAGCGGCTCTGCAGATACTCCCAGCTTTCACTCAAGGTGGAAAACGGAGAGAGAGAGAGAGATATCAGAAAACAGTCCAACGAAACACAGAGGCAGAGTGGTGGCTGAGTCCGGTATAAATCACAAGTGACTTGATCTTCGGTGTACCACACACAAGTTAGCTGAGTCCAGTGCCAAACAAAAACGGTATTCTTCAGTGTTATCCTAACACACAAATTAGCTGAGTCCAGTACAAAACAAAAACGGTATTTCTTCAGTGTTATCCAAACACACAAAAACAGATAATCCAAAAGGACTGTTTCCAAAAACTCACCAAAGCGCAACGCGTAAAGCGGGCAAAAAACGAGGCGCAGCTCCAAACGGGGAACCAGGTTCTCCACAGCGGTTCTCCACAGAAAGGTCCTGGAGAGAAAGCAGACCAGGAACAGCAACGGGGAAAAGCAGGCAAATGCAGTTGTATTCCAGAACAACCCGACCACGATAGAAGGAAGGTCCAGGTATATAAAGCCCTCTGGGGCGCTGATTAGCACACACATCAGGTGCGTGATGGTAATTGATACTTAACCTAGAAGTGTGCGTTAGGCAACGGACCAATCATCACAGCACCCCAAGAAGCGTGTGGCGGGGAAAGAACCAATCCTCACAGATACTTACAGAACATGGACACAATAACGTTTTATGGAAGAAAGCAGGCTGTTAGGGTGAGTACAGGGTACTACATGGTATTATATGGTAGTACAGGGTACTATGGGTATTATATGGTAGTACAGGGTACTACATGACACTACATGGTATTATATGGTAGTACAGGGTACTACAGGGTATTATATGGTAGTACAGGGTACTACATGACACTACATGGTATTATATGGTAGTAGTACATGTTACTTCATGGTATTATATGGTAGTACAGGTTAGTACATGGTATTATATGGTAGTACAGGGTACTACATGGTATTATATGGTAGTACAGGGTATTATATGGTAGTACATGTTACTACAGGGTAGTATATGGTAGTACAGGGTACTACAGGGTATTATATAGTACAGGGTACTACATGGTATTATATGGTACTACATGTTACTTCATGGTATTATATGGTAGTACAGGTTAGTACATGGTATTATATGGTAGTACAGGGTACTACAGGGTATTATATGGTAGTACAGGGTACTACATGACACTACATGGTATTATATGGTAGTACAGGGTACTACAGGGTATTATATGGTAGTACAGGGTACTACATGACACTACATGGTATTATATGGTAGTACATGTTACTTCATGGTATTATATGGTAGTACAGGTTAGTACATGATATTATATGGTAGTACAGGGTACTACATGGTATTATATGGTAGTACAGGGTACTACATGGTATTATGTGGTAGTACATGTTACTACAGGGTAGTACAGGGTACTACAGGGTATTATATAGTACAGGGTACTACATGGTATTATATGGTACTACATGTTACTTCATGGTATTATATGGTAGTACAGGTTAGTACATGGTATTATATGGTAGTACAGGGTACTACAGGGTATTATATGGTAGTACAGGGTAATACATGACACTACATGGTATTATATGGTAGTACAGGGTACTACAGGGTATTATATGGTAGTACAGGGTACTACATGACACTACATGGTATTATATGGTAGTACATGTTACTTCATGGTATTATATGGTAGTACAGGTTAGTACATGGTATTATATGGTAGTACAGGGTACTACATGGTATTATATGGTAGTACAGGGTACTACAGGGTATTATATGGTAGTACATGTTACTACAGGGTAGTATATTTCATTTTTTCAAACCTTTATTTATACTCGTGAAAGCACTGAGGTTTCCCCTCATTTACAGTGATGACGAGTTAACAAAGGACACAAATATCATAACAGTTAATAATTACAATGAATTACAATTACTACAATGATGGATTAAAAACAATTACATGATTCAGTACATAGGTCAAGTGCAATGCCTTTAAACTCCATGAATGACGGGAATGTTCCGAGCTTTAGAGTCTTTTGCAGGGTATTCCATGTGTATGGAGCATCGTAGGAGAAGGCAGATTTTCCAAGCTCAGACCGAACTCGAGGCACCCTGAGCACAAGCCGATCATTCAAACGAGTTTGGTAGGTGACAGCACTCCAGACCAACAAAGATGTAATATAAGGTGGAAGTTTGCCAATAATTGCTTTGTAGATAAAAAGATACCCATGATAACTACGTCGCAACGAGAGAGATGGCCAGCCTACCCTCTCATACAAAAGACAATGGTGAGTATCATATTTGTCACCCGTAATAAATCTTAGGGCGGAGTGGTAGGCAGAATCCAAAGGCCTTAATGTAGACGCAGACGCATGCCTGTAAATGACATCACCATAGTCCAATATTGACAAAAAAACAGCCTGTATAATTCTTTTCCTACAGAACATAGGAAAACTAGCGCGGTTACGGTACAAGAAACCAATCTTTTGCCGTAATTTTGTAGCTAGGTTATCTATATGGAATTTAAAAGAAAGTTTATCATCCAGCCATATACCAAGATATTTATACTCACTAACTCTTTCAATATACAAACCATTTGCTGTTGTTAGGTGTAGCATGTCATAATCTATAACCCTGGCTCTAGAAAACATCATAGACTTGGTTTTACTAGCATTAAGCACTAACTTGAGCTTAGCTAGAGCATTTTGGAGAGTGTCAAACGCAAGCTGCAGGTTCACAATAGCTTCCTGAACAGTATCCGCAATGCAGTAGACAACTGTATCATCCGCATAAAGATGAGCCTGACAACCTGCTAGTGCTGAAAGACTAGAAACAATATCATTAATATAGATTGTAAAGAGGACCGGCCCCAATACCGAACCCTGTGGTACACCCTTAGGGGCCTTTCTCACTCACGTTTGGAGATCGAATCACTGCTCCCGAGAACGGGGGGGAGTGTTCTCACTCACCCCTTTTGCGATGCGAAACGGCGCTGATTCGTTTCACCCCCCGCTGAACGGGATCTGTTCGATGAGGTGGTCTCGGAATTGCGCCGTGCGGTGCGGGGGGCGTGACACACACAACGTCGTTACTGTCATGCTTGCTTGAATTTTGGGCAGATAACACCACACACAGCAACAACTGGAGAATACCCACAAAAACGATATTTATGGGCAATTTGAGAGTTCAGACCTCAGCCAAAAACAAGTGGATGAAAACATGAAGTTATTGTTATAAGGACCCCAGTCCAAGCTACAACAGTCTGCATTCCCTTAACAATTGTTTGTATTGAGCCGTATTGTATTGTACCCATATGCAATATGTTAAATAAAGTTTACATCCATTCATTCTGCTAGCATTACCGATTCGGCGATTGCATGAGCAGCTGGCTAACGTTAGCTATCAGACCGTGTTAGCTCAGAGCTCCTCTTTCAATCTTAACAAGCATTAAACAAATGGCCCAGTCATCTATTCACCGTTGTTTAATACACACAGTGTTGTCTCTAACCAGTAGATCAATGACATTCAATATAATGCATATAATCGATGCAGCAATGTTACTAGTAAAAGGCTAAGCTAACTAGCGTTAGCCATTGCTGTATACTATACTTTCTTGTTCTAATGCATTTATTTCTATTAGACCAGTGGTGCCTAACCAGTCGGCCGTGGTCGACCAGTAGATCAATGACATTCAATATAATGCATATCGATGCAGCAATGTTACTAGTAAAAGGCTAAGCTAACTAGCGTTTAGCCGTTAGCTTAGCGCTATCGTTAAAACGCTCAAAAGCGGACTCTACAACACCATCCATTCGTGATAAAATGGGGTGGGTTATATTGACAAGGCTTGACAACAGAGGTTCAAATATAACTTCATATTTATTGGCAATTTGTTCATTATATCAGCATCCAGAGTCCGCAGTCGTGTTAAGACATTCCTGTTTACATTTTCGAACGTGACATCATCACCTACGGCAAGCGTAAACGCTCAAAAGGCAAACCGTAAACAGAACCCGAAGCGAACCAAGACTGCAGTGTGTACACAAACTAGAGGGGGGAGAGGGGGGGGGGGGGGGGGGGGGGGGGGGTTCGCACTCTGACCCGGAAGGAGGGCGGTACGCGACCGGAACGGACAGAATGAGTGAGTGAGAAAGGGCCCTTAGACAATGGCAGGAAATCAGATTGAAAGTTACCTGAATTCACAGATTGACACCTTGAAGATAAATAGTCCTGAAACCAAGCACAAGCGGCTTTATCCAGGCCAATGCTAGCTAGACTATTCAAAAGCAAGTGATGGTCTACTGTATCAAACGCCTTTGAGAGGTCTACAAATGGTAGTACAGGGTACTACAGGGTATTATATAGTACAGGGTACTACATGGTATTATATGGTACTACATGGCACTACAGGGTATTATATGGTAGTACAGGTTATACATGATATTATATGGTAGTACAGGGTACTACAGGGTATTATATGGTAGTACAGGGTACTACAGGGTATTATATGGTAGTACAGGGTACTACATGGTATTATATGGTAGTACAGGACTACATGGTATTATATGGTAGTACAGGATACTACATGGTACTACATGGTATTTGTTATTGGAAATTGATATATATTTTTTATATTCACATGATGTTCTATGTATTTTATTAATAAAACTTGTTATAGAAAACCTTGGTGTTTTACTAGCCTTACTGCACAGCGTGTCTTTGAAGACACAAACCAATATCAGTTTGAGGGGGTGTGGGGGTAAAACAAATGTATTGATATGTTATCAGGGACCCATAATCTCTCAAAAAATGGGGTGAAATATTTTTTTCCCCCAGAAAATTAAAAGTCATGCAGAGTAGAGGGTTCAATTCTTTTATTTTTTGTAGATTTTTATTGTTTTTTTTCTCCGGGCAGTCCGGCAGCGCGTCCCGCGTTCAACTCCCGGACCCGGCGACCTTTGCCAATGTCTTCTTCCCCCTCTATCTCCCATACTTCCTCTCTCTCTGCCAAAGAGAGTTGCACCACAGTGCTGTACGTGGTGCGCCACCCTGGCGCCCCCTCTCTTACATTTTCATTCTGCTTTTCTGCACTCTCCTCAAAGCCCACATGTTGTTATAATTTCTTTTAGATGAGCAACAGAGTCGAGACTGGACAAACAAAAAAGATATACAGTATATATATAAAACAGTAGCTCCTGGGAAGAGGTCTTAATAATACAGGTTTTAGGGACGATTATAAAAACAGGCAGAGCTGAGAGCTGAGGATGCAATTTTCTCCAAATTGGTCCCAAAATTGCACCAACAATAGCTCTGATGTATTAACTGCACATTGGTTGCCCTTGATTTTGATACTATATAGTATAATACTGCTATGACAGCATCTAGAAAAGGGGGTGCTTCCCAAAGCTCCAAATATCACTCCGCTCTCCTCCACTACCTCTTTTCCTTAGTGACCCGTAAATATGTTTGTTCCCCCCATGTTGCCTGCCATTCCAATAGCAGGTTAGACGAGAGTAGCTGCTTAAAACATCTCATGTGGAGGATAAACAAATGTATCCAGCCAATCAAAGACTGTGCCGCTGTGAGATGACTGGACTGTCAGATTAGGAGAAAAACGATTTATATCTTGGAAATTGATGACAACCTATGTCTTAATATCATCTAAAAAGCTTGTGTTAGAGGACATGAAGTCATCACCAATCGATGGTCTCAGCTGTGATGCTGAAGCACTGTTCTCTCCTTGTTCCCCTCCTCCCCTCTCCCCCTCAGGTTGGATACTTTCTGCTAGGAGACAAGTGGCAGTGAGGGAGGGGAGGAAAGGAGCAAGTAACTAAATGTTTTGGGATGTAGGGCCTACCCAATGTTTGGCAGCAAGGATGGAGAGAGAATACCTCCAAACTACTCTGGCAGTTTCACAGACACAATTTAATCCCCCTCTTGGTTTGCGGGAATGCACATAAACCGATGGAGGCTTATACCTGAAACTGGACCATGGCATTCGGTATAGACATCCCATTCATTGTTATTGTTGTCAAAGCTTATACTGTATAAGACGGTGCTCCTATTACCCAGGGAATAGAGTAATTCAATCACTTGTACTGTCCTATTTAGATTACTGTCCGAGTGTCCGGTCATCTGGTCCTCAGGATCTAAAAAGGACATTGTAAAATTGCAGTTTGCACATAATAGAGCTGCTAGGCTGCACTAGAAGCAGTAATGTTGCCTCAATACACTCTTGCCTCGCATGGAAACATATATCCTTTAGATTAGCCGTTTTGATCAGAAACATAATTAACCCTCAATTTATATATTTAGCAAACCAGTTGGTTCATAAACTCAACACAAGATCTAGCAGACATAATTTTGATCTTCCACTACCAAGAAGAACCAATCTTCTTAAATAAATCTATCATGTACAGAGCCGCCTCATATTGGAACAACTTGCCATCACAAATATACTCCCAACCTAGCCTTCCTAAATAAATACAACTTGAAGGGCTACCTGATACAGTAAATCTTTATTCTATTTATTTTTCATCTTCAATTTCCAGAGGTGCTTAGTTTTGCTTTGTGGGAATTTGTAATTACTTTGCATTTGTAAGTTGTGTGCTTATGTTCACATCTATCTTGTTCTGTCTGATTAGAATAATTGCTTGTTTTTATGTGTCTCATTAGAATAATTGCTTGTTTTTATTTGTCTTATTAGAATTCTTGCTTGTTTTTATTATTTCTTGCTTGTTTTATTTGTTTTTCTCTGAACATGTTGTATGTTTTGTAAGTTGGACCCCAGGTAGACTAGTATCCTAATAAACTAAACTAAACTAAACTAAACTAAACTAAACTGTAGGCGTTCTAGTTGCGTTTTTTTTTTTTACGTTATTATAAGATTTGAGACTAGCTAAAACAGGGACACGTCCCCAAGGACTTCAAAATTGCGAGGGTGACCCCTCTGCACAAAAGGGCAGCAAATTAGACCCAGGCAACTACCGCCCTGTTTCTATTCTTACCTCCATAATAATGGATTGGATTTATATAGCGCTCTTCATGACACCCCAGTGACCCCAGAGCGCTTACAGAGTCCATTATTCGTTCATACACAGTCATACCGGTGGCCAGAGCTGCCCTGAGGCATCCATCTCGAAAGTCATGGAAAAAATAGTCTACGAACAGGTCGAAAAGTACCTAGCGGAAAGAAATCTAATCTAATTCCAATCTGGCTTCAGAACATCCCACTCCACTGACACATGTCTTCTCTATTTGAACGACCACATCAAACAAGAGGTGGATGAGGGCAAATACTGCGGCATGGTCATGCTGGACCTACAAAAGGCCTTCGACACTGTCAATCACTCAATTCTGATTGACAAGCTAAAAGCAATTGGTTTTGATAGTCTAGTCTGCTAAACGAACAATGAATGAACACTACACAACAACAACCACCAAACGCACATAGCACACACACACATCCACACGCACACACTCACTTTAAACAAACACACTGTAGCACCCACTCCACACACTTTATAGCACACACCCACTTTAAACAAACACACTGTAGCACCCACTCCCCACACTTTATATTTATTGATGAAGGATTGCACTACAACTCGTACACCTTACTGTAAATTGGTATATTGTATGGTAACTCAGAACATTGTACATATGTCTATACCGAACACTGTGACCTCATTTTCTTCTTCTAAATTACATGCTATACTATGTTATTTGATACTATCTTGTCTAGCACAGTCTCTGGAGCGTAACAGTAAGAAGCATTTTGTATGAAAGTATTCTGTACTTCTGTATGACAACTATTAAAGAAACTTGAAACTATCAGTGAGCTGGATGCAATCCTACCTTGAGGGGAGGGAACAGGTGGTGGAGGTAAACGGTACCCCCCCCCCCCCCCTCCCAGTGAGCTGTGGTGTTCCACAAGGAAGCATACTAGGACCGCTACTGTTCCTAATTTATGCAAATGGCATGTCGTCAGCTTGTGACTGCAACTTGTTCCTGCTTGCGGACACTCAGCCCTGCTGGTCTCTGACAAGAACAAGTTACAGGTTGAAAAAACCCTCAGCTCGGAACTAGGCTAATATGGCTCGCTGATAACAAACTATCATTACACATGGGCAAAACAGAGTCCATTCTCTTCGGTTCAAATAACAAACTCGGCAAGACTGACGGCTTCTCAGTTACAGTGGGTGACAATATTGTCACAAGGAAAGATGAAATTCGGCTCAAACAAGGGACTAAACATGTTTCGCAATTATGCCACAACAATGTGGAACGCCCTACCCAAAGCTGTAAAGGAATGTGAATCCCTGCCCACATTCAAAACCGCTCCTAAAGAGCACCTACGGGAGGCTGCAATTCGAAACTGGCCACCGTAAATGCCCAAAACCCCCACCACCTCCTAATAGACAGTCTCCTCCCCACCGCATGTATATATTCCCTCCCCACTGTATGTATATTTCTCTCCCACCCACCCACCCCCTCCTAATGTACAGTCCCCTCCCCATCATATGTATATACTCTGTCAGGATCTAGGGGTAACAGTACTGTATATTTGAATACCGTTTATGTCACAAATGTATCAGTACTAAATACCTATATGTCCCTATGCCATAAATGTCATGTATGTTGTGTATGTCATAAATGTCTATATGAATTGAAAATGGGGGACCCTGATGGAAACAAGACAAACGTCTTTCTCAGGTCTGCATCCCCTTAACAATTGTATGTATTGAGCCGTACTGTATTGTACCCATTCTGCAATCTGTTAAATAAAGTTTTCATTCATTCATTCATTCACCTACCTGGGTTCCATCCTAGAGGCTAATCTTTCCTGTGACAAAATGGCATCCAATGTAAAAGTCAACCAACGAACTCGATTCTTGTACCGGATCTCCTCTCTGGTAAACAAGAATACCCTGAAGACTCTGGCAGGAGCACTCATTCAAGGGTACGACTATGCTTGCACCTCATGGTACCAAAGCACCTCAAAGGCGCTAAAAACTAAATTACAAACATCTCAAAACAAACTGGTCAGACTACTGCTTGACCTTACTCCTAGAACCCACCTCACCCCTGCCCACTTTGACTACCTAGGATGGCTTAGAGTAGACGACAGAGTACAGCAACTTGCAATGGGCCTGGTCTACAAGATACACTACACAACCAAGGTACCCATGTACATGTCAAAATACTTCCCAAAGGTCAGTGAATACCACAACCACAACACCAGAGGGAGCTCCACAAATCATGTTAAACCCAGATTCGGCTCAAACAAGGGACTAAACACGTTTCGCAATTATGCCACATCAATGTGGAACGCCCTACCCAAAGCTGTAAAGGAATGTGAATCACTACCCACTTTCAAAACCACTCTCAAAGAACACCTACGGAAGACTGCAATTCGAAACTGGCCCCTGTAAATGTCCTAACCCAACCCCCTCCAATGTACAGTAAATGACCAAGTATGGTCTTGTCAATATTCCAATGTACAGTTTTGCTTGTACAGTTGTACAGTGTTCCCCCCCCCACCCCTCCTACCCCAAGTTTTCAATCAATCAATCAATAGTGTGTTGCTCCTCTATTCAGCCCCCAGGTAGCGCCAGAGAGCTGTACAGTGCTGGATGTTACAGCTTTCAGTCAGCTGGTGGTAGTATTTCTTCCCTGAAGATATGGCCAGTGTAGACAGTGTTATAAATAGAATGGGTGGATATGTCAAACACATAATGATCCACAATAAAAAAAAATGTTTTTGAAAAATACAAATAAATCCATAATTGATGTTCCACTGATGTGTTGAGTGCATGTCTGCAAAACCGGAACAAAATAAGCTCTGAATCTTATGTGATATGAATGGGCCAGGAAGCGGTTACTCCAACCGCATATGTTGACATTCAGAGATATAACTGGAATTTCTACTCGGCTAGAGGAACTAACTTGGCAGTAAAGCTTTTCAGATGTGTACATCGTTGGTTAATGTATAAGAAGGCTACAAAACAAGAGCAGAGTGGACTCTATCCCTATGATAGTTTTACAGATTTGATCATTTAATTTATACAGTAAAATAACTACAGTGTTATTAGATTAGAATATAATTGATTAGAGTTTATTGTCATTGCACATGGTACAAGTATAGAGTACAACTAAATTAAGTTTGCATCTAGAGAGTGCAAAGGAGCAGTAAAGTGCATTATAATGTACATGTATAACATGTGTATAGAGTGTGGTACTATTAAAACTGTAGGCAGTAGTATATGAATATGAATACACTATGGATAATATAACCTAGTCAGTGGTTTAAATAATATGAGTAGATATGAAATATAAATAGAATATGGAGGATAAGAAAAGCTATGGTATATAAACAGTATGAACAGTGAGTATAAACATTATAGACTATAGACAGTGGTATTAAATCTGAATATATTATAGAAGATATGGCCAGTGTAGACAGTGTTATAAATAGAATGGGTGGATATGTCTAACTATGAATGAACTATAGGTTGGATATAAGTAGTATAATGAATGTGTACTGTGTCTGTATGAATACAGTATATGAGAGATGTAGCCAGATAAATATGGATATGAGTATAGTCAACAGAGTTCAGTTCTGGAGTAGGTTGAGTGGGGGATCCAGGTAGTGGTTATGCATGCAGGCAAAGGGCACTTTATGTTAAAGATCAACCAAGACCAAAAAAACAAACGCCAGCTATTTTTGGTAGATTGTTTTGACACAACAGAACAAGTTATTATCACGGTGACTGAATAACCAGGCTATCTGCCTGCGGAAACCCTGACTGAGAATGTATATCATCCAGTCACACACCTCCAACTGCCATTGGTTGTCAACACATAACCTCACATCATATGTGAACTCACAGGGTCCAGGTGGCACCGTGAAGAGGCCTGGTTTCAGATTCACCCTGTAAGTAAAAGCAAGGCCTTGCGTGTTTTCCTAGCTTACGTAAGGGGAGGAGTGGGGAAAAGGGTTAAGGACTTCAACTACAACAGACTGTCTGGCAGTTACCAAAGATGTGCAAATAATATCCCTAAACACAATTCCTTGCTGGAAGTGTGTCATTGCTTTCTGTGATTCTGGTCCCCAACAAGTACTTCTGTCGTGCTTTCAGGCATGCACCTTTGTTGTTATGTATACTCTATGTTTTTACGTTTTGTGTGATTGTACTGTATATTTTATTGCTGCTGTTATCTTGCCCAGGTCTCCCTTGCAAAATATATATCATATCTCAATGGGACTTCCTGGTTAAATAAAGGTTGAAAACTTGTTTTTAAAATAAAATAATAATAAATAAATAATAATTCAGGTTGTGTTGTCACTGACAGCACAATAATCTGGCATAACATAGACTAATCATATAACCCTAACAGAAATGTATCATGGTATTTCCAAAATAAATATCAGGGTAGTTCTATGTTTTGCCAGGGACAAAAATGATGGGAATACCATATTACTACCTGTATCATGGTTTAAATTGGATTATAACATGGTATTATTTGCCATAGTGCCACAGTGATACATTACTTTTACCACAGTACCATGGTAACGTTTTAATAATGGCCAGCACCATGGTAAAACTGAAATTCAAACTACCACAATACTTTTTTTTGTTAGGGAAGTAATTATATAACCTTTAACTTGAAACGAATGCTGTGTTCCCCACAGATGTTTTGGTTTATTGTAGTGGTGGCAAGTTGGGACAGACAATATTATACACAGCCAAGTGGACATGATGTGTTCATGAAAGACATGAGACATTGATTGTATTACTTGGGAAATCTAGTGGTGGTCCTAGTGTGGTGGGCCACCACAAATAAGCCTATTTATATGAGAAACACTGGCTAATTAGGCCTATATAATCTATATATTTGAAAATAATGCCGTAGTCAAGTCTTTAGTTTCAAGTAAAATGCAGGGACAGGAGGGCATACGTTTTGCATAATTGGAAATTATATGACTCTTCCTTTGATATTATGGTGGGCCGTCACAAGAAAAACCTATGCATGAGAAACAGTGAAATAATCTATGATATAATCAATATCTGGACATGTTTACGTGTTTTGTTGCCAATAATTAAATGGATGTACCCGATGCACTCTAGCTATTTTGATGACATGTGCTACGTCATGGACAGGCCCCCGGCCGCCCCCCTGACGCAGAGCCCTTCAGATCACCCTGCTCACCGGGGACTGTCAGCCTCACAGAGCCGGCTCCTGGATCCACAAGAACACAGCTAGCTAGCGTTAGTTATCACGATCAAACGGTCTATATATATTATCAAAACGACATTCAAAAGAAACACCAGAGGAGTATGGTGATAGTAGTTTGAAGATGGCACAGAGAGACACACTGTTGCATCTCTTCGCTGGGGGGTAAGTGAAGTTACATGATCTCGCCGGGGATGGCAGTTAGCTAACGTTACTTTAGTTAACCCGCTCATGTTATTATTAACTATCATATCTGATCATATAAATACATATACATTGGAACACACTGCCCTGTCTTTTTTTATTGAGAACACTAAGAACACATATACACGTTTAATAATCCAATAGATAGGATATAGACAGCTAACGTTAGTTAGCTAGCAGCTAAGCTACATTGCGTGCTACAGCATGATGTCAATGAAACACCGGCGACAGTCTATTGTCTGGACAGATTGGACATTTCATATTCATAACGTAACCCGAGGCCATACGTTTGGTTATCATTCAAATAACCTAACTAGTACGAACACTATGTTCTTTAGTAACGATGCAAATACACTTTTTGTTAGTCCGTTAAAAGGGAACAACACGACTTCACTCCAGAGATCAGCCGCGTCCACATTATATTAGACGTTAGCTAACGTTACATGTGTCAGCTTTTACTGCTAGCTTGTTGTTGTACCATCTGTGTTGTTGACGTACTGTTCAAACCATATCTTCACCATAATCTATGCGAAATGATCGCTAATGTCTATAATAATAACGTGACTGGCTCCAGTAGTGTGTGCAACTATCACTGCTGACGAGAGGCGCAGTCACAAGGCTGACCTTAACGTGATCATGTCCTCTGCTGCTGTTACATAATGATCACACATGCTGACAGAACACTGCATTGTACTGTCTGTACTGTACCTTCCTGCTAGCTGCCTGCGTCTGGTAGCTAGCCGACCTGAACACAGCCAAGTTAGGATCGTTAATATCCAGACATTTTGCTCAACCAAATTATACATGTATGGCGTTACAGCACTGGGCTATATTCATTGATTAATAAACTGCTGCTTATTCATGAATCATAGCGTTACTTCGCCACATTAAATCCCATTTAAATGCCGCTGTCATCGTTTTGCTCGTTGCTTTTTCGTGAATAGTCTATATTAGATAGTCTCTCTAGATTATTTACACGTGAAATGCTTTGCCTCGCATTTAGCTTCTAAACTCGTAGGCTATGCTCCACATGAGTCTGTTTGACCATCATAACGTTACTATAATTGAGGGGGAAATGCGATGATACTAGTAGACACTAGACAGACTGGTCAACATCACAGGCAACCATTTGCACACAGACAGTGGTATCCAGTTTTGAAATATGCAGGCTGACATCTCAAATTTCATCATAACTATCCATCACTCTAGTATTGTAAGTACATTTAACTTGAAATCCACTTTAGCCAGTGTCATGGGCATATAGGTGGAAAACATTAAGGGGAAAGTACAGTTGGCCTTGTGTAATATGTGAAAATGCTTGTTTTGAGTTTCACATAGCATAGAAAGAATCAAGGGCCTCTCTTGAATTTAATTGATTCCCCTAGACATCTTATCACTGGGATCATTGTCATGGTCATAGAAACTCCTCAACTAAAATCCGATTTAGTACTTTTCATTTGCTTGCTAAATAGATTACACAATGGTACCAAGTCTCATCCAGAGAATGTTATTTCTTTTGGGGGTTGTGTGTTCCAGCAAATGGGTGAATTTGTATACTTTTATTATACTTGGGGACATTCATCCTTTGCATTTGACCCATCCTAACTATTTAGGAGCAGTGAGTGAGTAGCCACACAGTGCTTGGGGACCAGATCCATTTGTAATGCCAGTACTTTGGTCAAGGGCAGTGGCAGGATACACCTAGCATGATTACCTAGAAGAAGTGTTCCGTATAGTTCAGGTTCAACAAGTTTAATTCAGCCATTTGTATAAACATCACTGAATGGATGGCTGCACTAGGACAGGTGTTGTAGCTTCTGTGTTTCACTCAGTCCATCAGATGCAGTGCCGTAGAGAAGCTTAAAGATAACCTGTCTCTCACTTCTAAGATTGACACACTGCTGCTTATTTAGGCTAAACCAGTGAGGGCAGGGATTGTTAATAAATGCTCTTTCTTGACCTGTGCTGTAACAGCATGTCCCTAACAGTGTCTTAATTAACAAGTGTAATTAACGTGTCTGAAGAACCACAACCTTTTGTGCTAGATATTCAGATTCAGATTATTTTATTGTCACAGCTTTTTAAAGAAAGATGCTTGTTTTTCCCAGGCTCCTCAATTGTAGTAAATTTGTAACATAGTACACAACGTATATTCTATCTATACAAACTATAACTATAAACTATGACTATACACTAAATAAGATATAAATAAACTATAAACCAAAACTATGCTAACTTTATAAATATAAGCTATAAACGAAACTATAGACTAAACATAATACACAACATATACAAACTTATACAATACAAGGTATATGTTAGCAGCAGTATGTTGCACTAACAAGGATTTCCACATTCAGAGCAGACATGACTGTTCCACTATCATAAATGATCATAGCACGTGGCCTAATGCCTCTTAGCTGCACATCTATGTTTTGCAGAAATTCCTCTGCCAAAGTTGGTATGAAGAAGCCACCAAATGCCCAGGAACACACTGTTCTACTGCGTAGGCCAGCCATTATTATGACAATAAATACACTTATCACATTCAGGTGTTGACCTTGCCCCACTGGACATTACATGGTTGTACACTACTGACAAATTGTACTAGAGCAGGGCAATTAATACAAATTTATTTTCAATTACGATTTTTATGATTATGAATACAAGAGAATCGACTTTTAGCCAGGTCATTGTTTTTGAGCTAGGTCAAGTTTCTGCTTTGCAGTTGAATTATATTTAAAGTTAAAGAAAAGTTTTACATTTGTTTTTAATATATATTAAGTTCAATGAATGCATGATGTTTACAAAGTCAATGAGTAACCGTGTTTAAATAATCGTGATCTCAATGTTGACCAAAATAATTGTGATTATGATTTTTGCCATAATCGAGCAGCCCTATTTCATACATGACTGGTCTTAATCTTCTGCTCATGTTTGTGTATTCAGATGTAGTGGTACGGTAGGAGCCATCGTGACCTGTCCCCTGGAGGTGCTAAAGACGCGGCTACAGTCCTCCGGCCTCACCCTCCGGTCCACTGTCTTCCAGGTCCAGCTGGGTACCCTGAGTGGCACTGGCGTCATCCGACCAGGGACAGTCTCACCAGGCCTGCTGCAGGTCCTACGGTAAGATTTGGATTAGGATTGTTTGTGGTAGTGTTATTAGGCAAAAAGTGCTGCGTGCGCCCCTTTTCTTTTTGTATTTTTCCGTGATGCCTGTAGGCATGAAAACAAAGTGTTCTCTCCTCTCGCCTGGTACACCTGGTGGTTTTTAATGTTGTTGTTTTTTCCCCGTTGCCAGCTGCTGATTAGCATGACAGCCTCCAATTGAGAGTGTTGCATTGGGGACGCTGTTGTGTTTGGACACGCCAGATGCAATGGCATAACAAACCAAATAGTTAAATTCACATAGATGACTGGTTCAGGCCTGGGCAACGCTCTCAACATGGGTATAGAAGATGACTGGTTCAGGCCTGGGTAATGCCCTCAACATGGGTATAGAAGATGACTGGTTCAGGCCTGGGCAACGCTCTCAACATGGGTATAGAAGATGACTGGTTCAGGCCTGGGTAACGCTCTCAACTAGGGTTGGGCACCGAGAACCGAAAGTTAGGAACTGAAAACAAAGTGTTCTCTCCTCTCGCCTGGTACACCTGGTGGTTTTTAATGTTGTTGTTTTTTCCCCGTTGCCAGCTGCTGATTAGCATGACAGCCTCCAATTGAGAGTGTTGCATTGGGGACGCTGTTGTGTTTGGACACGCCAGATGCAATGGCATAACAAACCAAATAGTTAAATTCACATAGATGACTGGTTCAGGCCTGGGCAACGCTCTCAACATGGGTATAGAAGATGACTGGTTCAGGCCTGGGTAATGCCCTCAACATGGGTATAGAAGATGACTGGTTCAGGCCTGGGCAACGCTCTCAACATGGGTATAGAAGATGACTGGTTCAGGCCTGGGTAACGCTCTCAACATGGGTATAGAAGATGACTAGTTCAGGCCTGGGTAAGGCTCTCAACATGGGTATAGAAGATGACTGGTTCAGGCCTGGGCAACGCTCTCAACATGGGTATAGAAGATGACTGGTTCAGGTCTGGGCAACGCTCTCAACATGGGTATAGAAGATGACTGGTTCAGGCCTGGGCAACACTCTCAACTAGGGTTGGGCACCGAGAACCGAAAGTTAGGAACTGGAAGTTTTGATTCTTAAAAAAAAATAATCTTTTATTTATAATCTTTTAAATAAATTCATTTGTTAATTAATACACTAGTTACAGTACAGCAACCAAATTAAACGGTATCAAGTCAACTGACTGTGAATAGTATGAAAAAAATAAAGGATTTTTCAAATACATTTTTTCCCCTGCAAAATAAGCTGTGACCTGTTTTGACCTGCACCTCAAAGAATCGGAATCGAGAATCGTTTAGAACAGGAATCGAAATGGAGAATCGGAAGAGTTCAAATCCAAACCATGCCCAACCCTACTCTCAACATGGGTATAGAAGATGACTAGTTCAGGCCTGGGCCACGCTCTCAACATGGGTATAGATACAGGGGTTCTCAACCTTTCTACTGCCAAGGCACCCCTGTGTTCAATAAAATATTCCAGGGCACCCCTACATACGATAAAGACTTTTCCGGTCCTGTCTTTTTTGCTACAATGATGACAATGGTGCTTGCTTTCAAAATAATGTTTATTTAAGAAACCGGGAAACACATTTGTGTGTATATGCAGGCTATATAATGCATTATTAACAGGTGTTTCAGGTCTAAATGGCTTAGTACTGTTGACATTACACTGCTTGTAGTAGTAAATCAAATAGCATATTTCTTTAAATAAAATTACAGAAAATTATCACTAAAGTGCTATCTGTTGCAGCTGCACACCTTTCCATAAAAATAGCATATTTGGATAAGTGTGACCATTTCTCAAAAACAGAAAATCATGTGTATTTTTTTTTAAATACAGAAAAGGATCACTAAAGTGCTATCTGTTGCAGCTGCACTGTTCTCCATAAAAATAGCATATTTGGATAAGTTTGACCATTTCTCAAAATCAGAAAATTATGTATTATTTTAAATACAGAAAAGGATCACCAAGTTACCATTTCTCAAAAAATATAAATAAATACAGAAAATAAGCACTTGTTCACTCAGTGGACATTTCTAGCTCAATGCGAGGTCTGCTGCTGCTGGCTAATAATACGGTCAATACGTGGGGAGATCTTTGACAAGGCAACACGCATGTCATCCTCAAGGCTCAACTTGGCCCTATATTTTGTTTTCAGAGCTGTCATGGATGAAAAGCCAGCTTCACACAGATATGTGGTGCTGAATGGTATCAACACCTTAACTGCTGCATCATGAGATACTTGGTACTCAGCACCACACTCTGAAACTAGCTCTCCAGGTGGTATCAGATGAGATTTCAATGAGTTCTTCCAAGAGTTTGGATGGAGATGTGTCCGGAAGCTTTGTCTCAATGTTGTCTGTAAAGTTTTTTTTATCCAGAGTAACTTGGTGATCCTTTTCTGTCTTTTATTAAATAATGATTTTCAGATTTTGAGAAATGGTCAAACTTATCCAAATATGGTATTTTCATGGAAAACAGTGCAGCTGCAACAGCACTTTAGTGATCATTTTCTGTAATTAATAAAAAAAAAAAAATTATTATTATTATTTTTAATCTCAAGGCACCCCTGGCAGCTCTCTGCGGCACCCTAGGGAACCCCTGTTGAGAACCGCTGGTATAGAAGATTACTAGTTCAGGCCTGGGCAACGCTCTCAACATGGGTATAGAAGATGACTAGTTCAGGCCTGGGTAATGCCCTCAACATGGGTATAGAAGATGACTAGTTCAGGCCTGGGTAATGCCCTCAACATGGGTATAGAAGATGACTGGTTCAGGCCTGGGTAACGCTCTCAACATGGGTATAGAAGATGACTAGTTCAGGCCTGGGTAAGGCTCTCAACATGGGTATAGAAGATGACTAGTTCAGGCCTGGGTAATGCCCTCAACATGGGTATAGAAGATGACTGGTTTAGGCCTGGGTAACGCTCTCAACATGGGTATAGAAGATGACTGGTTCAGGCCTGGGTAACGCTCTCAACATGGGTATAGAAGATGACTGGTTCAGGCCTGGGTAAGGCTCTCAACATGGGTATAGAAGATGACTAGTTCAGGCCTTGGTCAATGCCTCTCCTGCACCGCTGGTGCCACTAATTTAAAGCCCACTAATCCGGTCTTGCATAAAGTGAGGAGATTAGAAACGGATTAAGTTTACAGTGTCGTGATGCAGTGTTCTGTAGCAGCTGTGTGTGAGGATCCACAGGCACGGAACATGTTCTACCCTGAGGCCCCAGAACAGTTACATAATGAGGCTGTCAAGCCCCTCCTGCAGTCCTAGAGTGCTAAGGAGGACACCAGAGGAAGGAAGGAAGGAAGCTGTATGTACTGTTTTGTGCGGGGGGTGCTACTGCAGTCTTGCGTTACCATGGGGGGGGGGGGGGGGGTGGGGACTAAACTGGTCTGAACTGAACTGGTCTAGACTGGAGTCATCTAACTGATCTATAGGTCTAAGCTGTTGGCTATTTTACTTTCAAGTTTTGTTTTATTTGTCACATATAAGGTACATGTACGTTATAGTGAAATGCTTGGTTCTGTATGACACTCCTGAGATTGTGCTTCATACAATAAAAAAGTAAAAGAATAAAGACCAAACACACTATACAAAATATACAACTAAAATGTACAAAATGCGGTAAACAAAATGCAAACATGAAGTAGAAGAGGTACTGCAAATTTGTAAGAATATTATAGATAAAATATGGTCTAATGTTTAAAACTGTGTTTAACTTATTCACGGCCACTAGCCATGGCCGTGCATTAATGACCATTTTAGCTATGTTTGCAGACCCATCGTGTGTTCTATATTATAGCTATGGAGACAATAGTATGGCTCATTTTACAGGCATTGTTCATAGTCCATTACTGCCTAATCAGCTCATTTCTACACTGTAGTTTGTTATGCTAAACAGCGCCCCATTTCCGGAATAATCCAGTCTTTTTAGCGAGATAGGACGCATTATATGCAATAATCCCGAATCGTTCTGGTTGATTCCCTGAAACCCCAAATACTCTCAAATCAAAGGTATATAACATGTATTATGTACCTTCACAAAAGCATCAGTTTTCCCCCGAAAATCCGATCGTTAGAAAACGCTTGATTTATGTCCGGTAATCCACTGTGATCGTTACAGAAACATGTTTCAGGTTCAGTAAAATAGACATAGGGGGTCCTTACCTTAGCCAGGATGTACTCTAAAAAGAATAATTCCAATGATCCCATCGGCGATCGCGAATACTCGTTTATATGTAATTACACGTGTTTACGGGACACTATAGGTTTTGAGGCGAGCAGATCTGCTAGCGATTGCTTTGCAGGAGCTCCTCCCACTCAGAGCGAGTGTTGATAGTCCATTTCATTCATTGCCCCTCCTGACCCATTTCTTTCGGAGTTCAAAAGGTAGGCAATACTGCCACCTGGTGATATTCGATCGTCATTGCAATTCCAACGTAGGTAGATGAATCATAGACGCATAGAGGGCTCCGGGTGACCGTATAGAAAGCGGATCAAAGGAAAATATCAAAGGAACAAAACCAGAGTATACTCGGGTTTCTGGCGCTCAACCGTTGGCGAGATAACCCGACTATACCCGGGTATGGCCGGGAAAGAGTTAAAGTGAATATTAACTCTTTGACTGCCGGGAAACGCTTTACAGCGTCATTCCCGGCCATGCTCAAGTTGCCGGAGGTACAGCGTCCTTATATCAATATTTCAAAAATCTGCGATCGGATTCATATTTCCCCTCCGCTGGCCTGAGATCCACCAGGAGGACCCACTGAGCTCTCTGGCGGTTCAGGAGCGCCATCTGGTGGCTGATCGGCGCAATCGCCAAACAGGAAGTGCTATGGAGGTTGTGCTGGTCGGCCATATTACTTCCGGGCACTCTGTTTGGCTCCCGGGACTCGATCTCGACACAATACATAGCGATCGATTGCCAATAACTCGATAAACAACATGATTTGGACATATATACTATTATACAAGCTGGAAATGGACCCGATATTTCTACATACCATAATAGGTAAATGACTGTTCCACGCTCATCGCCCAACGGCGCGAGGAGGATACGGTAAGATTCAGCGTTATTTTTGATCGTATTCCATATAAACTGTTATGATGAACATATCACCCACACTAGATGAATGATATAACGCTGCCCACGGAATTATAAACGATCCCCCGCCCATCCGGTCATCATCAGATCATACGTAGATCATTCTAGAAGTACGTCCAATTGACATTTTTTATATCGCCCCGATTGCCATCAAACTGTATTTCATCATCAATATAATGCATTTGGGGCTATATATCACGTTCTGGAGAAAGCTGCAGAAAGAGATGAAAACATACTTATACATTAGACCATACTTTACTATGAATATGTGAATGAAAAAGTTTAACGTTGCTACACAATGAACAATACATATAGGACTTTGAATGGGCCCTAATAATGGCAATGTAGCAATAGAATTTAAAAAGTTATAGCCCTGCAAAGAAGGGGAATTTCTCCATAGACAAATAGCGCTGGCAATCCAGTCATTTTCCGGATTTCTGGCCGGCACCCATAGTGTTAAAGGTGAATGTTTGTTTAAAGTGAGTGTATAGGGATATTGCATTTTTTTTTTTTTATAGAGAAATACTTGCAATACTTGCTTGTGCATTTGCGATTTAACCTTTCTTTTTAATTATAAATCTTTACATTTAGCTAAATCTATTAGAATTTATGTGATGCTGAGATGCTTACACACACACGCACGCACACACACACACACACACACACACACACACACACACACACACACTTCAGCGTTGTGGCATGACTGAGAGTAATTTAGTCAGTTCCCATAAGAATGATCTGTTCTCTAAAGATGGGAGTCATTTCCTCAACAACTCATTGACCGTATGGTTGGCTACGCCTAATCCTCATTCCTCAGTCTCTTCGTGGTTTTCCCGTACCAATTATTGGTTGAAAAGGAGTGTTAGGTGTCACTGGGAGGACAACAATAGGCGTGGAGCCAGGTGTAGATTGACGGTTGTGCCGCAAGATTTAGGCCTGTACTAGTAGTTTGTCTACTCTGAGAATGAAGGTCAGTGTCTGGTTTGGAATTCAAAGAGTGTGTGCTACTGATGTCCCCTGGGGGTGGGCCCCACCATGACGAATAGCCGGGGTCCCTGGTGCGTAATCGGGGGCTATAAAGGGTACATATAGTATGGTGGAAGCTTTTGCTTGGCCAACTCCAGACAAGACAGGCAGGCTGGGGGTGGGGTTACTGCAGGGGCTCGTCCAAGAAACTAAGGGGTAATTACGTGTCGCCCCTCGAGCCCAAAGTTAACCCGACCCGTGTCGTTGAGCATGTAGTTGTCTAGACATATTATCCTGGTGATTGTGGGGGTGTGTTCTAAACAGAGGTTTGCTTTCCTTCCCAGGTCAATTCTAGAAAAAGAGGGACCAAGATCACTTTTCCGTGGCCTGGGGCCCAATCTGGTCGGTGTGGCCCCCTCGAGGTATAGTAGTAACGCCAGCTTCTCCACATGGCATCTGAGGAGGATTGTTTCACTCTGAGCAAGGCACACACACTATCTCTAATATATCTCTTATCACACTATCTCTCTAATTAGCGATGGCACTATCGCACACTATCTCTAATTAGCGATATCACTATCGCACACTATCTCAATTGACTCTGGCAATAAGCCAAAGTCAATAACTGCATGGAGATATTTGTGCCACGTCTCAAGTGTTAATATAAACACTCTAAGACTACAGAGTCAGAATACATCAGATATTTGGACAACATCTGTTGTGCAGCTTAACGGAGGCTCTTCAAACATGACCTATATGCCAAGTTATGAGGGAATGTTCAGTATTGTCTACTTGTGATGCAGTTTGACTGGATGTGTGTGTTAGACTTTCACCCCTGCTCTTTCCTTTTGTAAAGGATTAACACAATATGTCAATAGCTTTGCCACATTTCCTCATAGACTGTATTTTGAACGTTTGATTTGACCGTACTGCATGACTTAAAATACATGCAATACTCTCAAACATTTACCACACATTCTTGTTTGAAATGAACCGAGAGGTTCAGACTGGGGAGGGCAACAAGACATGCCCTCTGAATGGATTGCACTGAAATCATTTTATTGCTTGCGTTCATTGCTTTGTGAATAGCCACACAGTGCGTTCCTTAGTAAGTGATTTGGCTGTGCCTCCGCTCCACTGCCCAAGTTGGAAAGGCCCACATTCAGAATAGCTCCAGGGGCGTCTCTGGAGTCCAGTGCTTATTCAGCCAATTCTGGTGCTGTGACACAGGCTATTCCAGAAGCATAGCAGAGAGAGCAGGGACCAGGGAACAGACTGCTCTGGACACGCTCTTGTCAAAAGGCCCACAGAAGGCCACATGTGACAGTTACATAAATGCACTGCAGTTATAAAACCACTATCCCATATTAATGGAGTATTAATGCTGCTAATGGTATCATGGGTTTATAATATATATATATATATATAATTTTTTTTTTTTTTTTTATTGTATTCAGTATAGGTATCTTACCCCTTTTTCTCTTTTATATTTCAGAGCTATTTATTTCGCTGCCTACTCGAAGTCTAAAGAGTCCTTCAATAGAGTGTTCGTTCCTAACAGCGGGCCGGTGCACATGTCCTCGGCTGGTTTTGCAGGTGAGCAGACTGGATGCAACCATTTGTTGTTGAGTACAGGTGCAGACAGTTAACCGAAAACACCTTTTTCTGTCTGTACCGAAGTATATCCACCAGGGGCGGATTTAGGATTGTAGGAGATCCGGGGCTTAGCCCAGGAATTTTTTTTACTTCGACACCACAACCTTAAAGCGGACAAAAGGCACTAGAGAACACTTAAATTCACACCCTTTAATTAATGAAGCAAACAATAATAATAATTAATAATAATAATAATAAACTGTATTTGTATAGCACCTTTCATACAATAATTGCAGCTCAAAGTGCTTCACAGCAGTAAAAAAATACATAAAATGAGCACAACATTGGCTGATCAAGAGCAATGCATAAAGTGCAGACATAAAGCATAAAATAGATAGCAGCAAAATAGACAAAGTCAAGGTAAGACATGGAACATTAAATCACATCGTTTTTCATATTAGGATCTAAGATCTAGGGTTAACTCGCCGAACGTTGAGTGCCAGGACCCCCGAAAAGTATAGTCGGGTTTTCATCATTGTTTCTTTTATTCAATATTTCCATTCATAAAGACATGCCGGCAGCCTGTGTTATCACTGGGGATGGGTCTGAGATCTCAAAAGTCCATTACCGCCGCCTAACGCCTTGCAGCCGCTATTGCACTCCATTTGGAACGATGTGTCTGGGCCGAGCTGCGGCCTGCGGGCGGGGTCTAACTACTCGATCAAGCCAAACGCTTATAACGCATGCATCGACCAGGGTTGGGTTCATGTTCAATGCTGGATTACGTTGGCACCTTGATCGACATCAGTACTTGGAAGGAATGGCGATCAGATAATTGGAATATTCTTCTCGGGACAGATCCTGGTCAAGGTAAGGACTATATGGTATCAATATTGCGTTGATCCAAAAATTCCTTCATGCTGATCGGGCGTGTGTGTGTGTGTGGCGTGTTCTGTTGGTTGCGATCAAAGCACGGAGGCCCCCCCCCCCCCCCTTCATGCATCCATGATGAAACATAATACAGATAATCTAAATTAGATTTGAGAACAGTAGCTAGTCCAGGGAAGAAACGATAACACGTTTACTAGAATACATGTTGCCGGCCATTATGAAGCATTTTGGAAATGACACCAGACCACCCTGAAACTACACTCATATTCACGACGGTATAAAACGGAAATGTATGGATGGAAAAAATTTCAGTTTTTTGCATCTTGACCGGAAGAAACTCAATGACAATCGACTATATTATTAGATCCATAGCTATAATATATAATATAGCTTTAGGCCTGCAAACACAGCCATGTATCCCCATGTTAAAAGGCGCTGGCCTTTCAACAGTAACAGTAAACAGCGCCATCTGGCGCTGAAAGTGTCAATAGGCATCTTTGTTTACGGTTGATTATCACTGATAAAGTAAAATAGTGCAGTGCAATAAAATAGTTAGTATCGTATTTTTTCAGGAGGCCGGTAAGGAGTGCATTACAGTAGTCGAGTCGGCTTGAGATAAAGGCATGGATCTGGTTTTCAGCGTCCTTTTGATTTATAAATGGCCGTACTTTAGCTATGTTTCTAAGGTGGAAGAATTATGTTTTTGTCAACTTGTTGATTGTGATTTAAAGCTTAGGTCTGAGTCTACCATAACACCAAGACTTAACTCACTCAAATACAGTTAGCAGCTGGATAGACTACAGATGGAAATTAGCTTCTGCTAAATCTGGTGCAAACATATTTTCATGTAACAATGATTAATTGTCCAAAAAAAAAAAAAAAATTATTTTATTTTTGAAAGTACATTCGGGGCTTTTCAGAAAAGATTCGGGGCTTGAGCCCAAGTAGCCACCCCCTAGCCCCGCCCCTGATATCCACCCATAATACAATCTATTGTGTGGATGAAAATCTCACTTTCTCCTGCTATGTAATATCTGTTTCTCCCCCGTACCCAAACCCATTTTGCCTATTGCTGTCTATATTGCGGAATTTGGTCACCTATAACAAAACGGGTTTTGTTTATGAAAACCATGTTTATATGTTGTTGTACGCTGTTGTACACAGTTGTACACTGTTATACGCTGCCCTTTCAGAGGTTGATTAACTCCCCCTTTCCTCCCTTGTTTTCAGCCTTTATTACAAACTCCCTGATGAACCCCATCTGGATGGTCAAGACAAGAATGCAGTTGGAGAAAAAGTAGGTACACGTCATGAAATTCACCATGCACTATAGACTGTTGTGACAACAATGACATTTTAAAAGGACCAAAATGTATTTCCAGTTGCGATGTTTGCTCATGCAATAGTTGACCGGAAATAAATTTGGGTTCAAACTGTTCCCTAGCAACAGAATTCCAGTAAAACAGTCTATATGTGTTTACGTGTTAAATGTTCTCAACTGATTCCGGAGTTCTGTTTCAGACCTCTGTAAAATAATTTGAGGCTCTTTGCAGTTCCGTTGCCGTGACGTGACAATGTAACCTGAGGGGGCGGCTGTCTTTTACAAGACTGTCCTTGGGTTATGCAGTGTGTGCGTTTGTGAGCATGGGACCTGGGTCCATAAATACACCCGCTGACGCACCGTAGTGCGTCGAGAGGAAGAGTATATTTACACTGCAGTGTGCAGGGCAGTAGTATCACAAGTTTGTCCTTCTTGAGCTTATTATAACAAAATGCCATCACTTTCTTACTATGCATAATGATGGCCTTTAAAAAGTATATAAATGTAGACATTTGAATAACTTGGATAATTACATTGCACAAAAGGTGGTGTATATTTCACTGGTACTGCTGAAATACACTTGTTCCTTGTTAAAGGTGCTAACATTCAGTCACTAGATGTCGCACTAGAGCACCAGCATGTCATTTATCCAATCGGGTGCATTCTACGTGGGGAAACATGTAAAAAGAAAAACGGAGCGGATACATGTAAACAACATCCTTTTTGGACCTGTCACATTTTTTTAAAGGATGAATGATTATCTATAGCACCTTTATATTGACCTATCTCGAGCCCTACCCTCTTTTCTTGAATCACAACTGTTGCTTCCCTTGGACAAAGAAAGTTTGCCTAAAGCTGTAAAGGAATGTGAATCACTACCCACCTTCAAAAACACTCTCAAAAAACACCTACGTGAGACTGCAATTCGAAACTGGCCCCTACAAATGTCCTAACCTAGTTGTACAGTAAATGACCAAGTAAGGCTTTGTCAATATTCCAATGTACAGTGTAAAATGTGTGTGTGTCCCCTTCCCAACCCCCCCCCCCCCACCTCCAATGTACAGCCCTCACCCAACCCACCCAACCCCACCCCACCCAACCAACCTCCTCCAATGTACAGTTTCTATGCCAAATGTATATACACTCCTTTTCTGGACACTTTTGTATCACAAACAGTACTGTATTTGCAAATCTGATATGTCATAAATGTATAGATGTAGCAGTACTGTCTATCTGTATGTCATGTATGTCATATATGTTATGATGAATTGAAAATGGGGGACCCTGATGTAAACAAGACGAAAGTCTTTCTCTGGTCTGCATCCCCTTAACAATTGTATGTATTGAGCTGTACTGTACTGTACCCATTCTGCAATCTGTTAATAAACTTTTCAATCAATCAATCAATGTCAAACAACCGTGCTGGCAGTCTTTAAGCTTGGCTAGAGACTTTGGATTCAGCCTGCTCACAATCAAGATGCAACGTGTTATGCATAGCATAGTCATGATGACAGTATTGTGTGCCAGAAACCCGAGATGAGTCAAATATAGGTTGGCACTTGATTTGAAATAAGATCATGTTTTGACATTTAGATCAGCACCTGACTTGATTCAAAGCAAGGCCATGGTTTGATATGGGTTAGCATTAGCACCTTAAGGCTCCCACATAGTCGGGCATACTGTGAGCGGATCGGACTCTGCGCGGCATGTCCGCAGTCGTTTGAGGTTCATAGTCGAGTGTACCACCGTGTACCAATTTCCTACATTTCTCATGCCAGTTTACTACATTTCCCACAATCTTTGCCTGATATTTACCCCCGATTATACAACGGCATGCAAATTTCTCGATTCTGATTGGCTGAAACAGTCATTTTACACGTGTTTATTCTTCACAATTCCACGCTGCTGGCCCAGGACCCGCCCACAACCGAATCACATCACATCACTCCGCCGGATCACAAGATGCCGGACAATAATTTAACAAATGGATATGTTGATAACGACTAAACGACTAAATATCAAGCGATTCTGTCACAGCGAATGTCTTAGTGCTTTAAACAATGTTGGATGATGTAATTGATGGGTCTTGAATCATTCTGTAACAAAAGAAAAATCGCGGATTGATTGATTGATTAATTTTCCATTTTTTTTTCAATTTATTTTTCCTTTTCGACTGTCAGCGCTCGCTCTAGTCTCCACCCACCGCCACACACCCCCCCCCCCCCCACACACACACACACACACACACACGCACACACACACACACACTCTGCCTGCAACGCGGGGGATAGTCAGACTGAGAGAGCTGGGTGCTGCGCTGTTCTAAGTGAGCATGGCCTATTGAGTTGATTGATTGATTGATTGCTAATTTTATTACTGTACGCTTGGTTTCCAACTGGTTAAGTTTAGGCCCTCTACAGTAGGTTTAAAAAAAATAAATAAAAAAATAGGGCGAAAACTTTTTTTTCCTATAGGGCAAAGAAAACGTTTTAATTTGTTTTACCTACTTTCTATAGAAGCATCTAAGAATGAAGTTCTATAGAAAGTAGGTCTGCATCCCCTTGTGATCGTGTGATTTGTGAACAATAAACCATGCCTAGGGGGGTCTAACGACCACCCCTAGGCATGGTTTATTGTTCACAAACCACTCCTGCGCGTGATGTAATGCTTAATTACCCACCGTCCACCGATGTCAAGAGTCTAGGTTATCTCCGTTTCCAAGATTTCAAAATTAGAAAAGCCATTCAAAATTCTCAAGTTTTTTCAGATGATGAAAAAAAGACATGGTCCAAATGTATATGAATTGGAATGTATAACAATTAGCAATAGTAAAACTAAATTTAGCGTCATCTACCTGCCAAAGTTTTACCGGACCAATCCTACCCATAGAACCATGA
This sequence comes from Notolepis coatsorum, assembly GCF_963971535.1. NCBI lineage: Eukaryota > Metazoa > Chordata > Actinopteri > Aulopiformes > Paralepididae > Notolepis > Notolepis coatsorum. The sequence continues at coordinate 64,680,740 of NC_140181.1, forward strand.
TCCTGCCTTACTCTCTCGGTAATGCAGATCGGTATCACATTTAATGCAGATCGATGTCGACCAACACGCCGAGCAGCCTTTTGTGTGACACCAAGTGAACGACGCGTACATCCGCGCGACGCGCCGTTAGAAAATGTGAGCTTCGCGCTTTGAGTACACGCGGACCTCTGCAGAGTCTGTTCCGCCCCACTATGTGGGAGCCTTTACTTGATTCAAAGCAAGGCCATGGTTTGATATGGGTTAGCACCTGACTTGATTAAAAGCAAGGCCATGGTTTGATATGGGTTAGCAGTGGCACTGGACTTGATCCAAAGCAAGGCCATGGTTTGATATGGGTTAGCGCATGACTCAACATGCTCGTGTGTGAGTTCATGTTGTGACATTGACACTTCTGACATGTGTCACCACTCAGAGCTCGAGGAGAGAAGAAGATGAATGCGCTGCAGTGTGCCCGCTACGTCTACAGAACGGAAGGTGTGCGGGGCTTCTACCGAGGCCTGACTGCTTCCTACGCCGGCATCTCTGAGACCATGATCTGCTTCCTCATCTATGAGACACTGAAGAAGCGCCTTGCGGAGAGCAACTTCAGGTCCCCGAACGCGGAGAAAGGAGCATCGGACTTCTTGAGCCTGATGCTGGCAGCTGCTTTTTCAAAAGGATGTGCGTCCTGCATAGCCTACCCACACGGTGAGAACTTGATGCATTTCTAGTTGATCACGAATACTTAACCTCTTGAGCCCGATGGGTCCGGTACCGGACCCAAAATGACATCACGCCATAAATCCATCTCTACAGACTGTATGAATTAATGTTGCTTTTTTTTCTCCAAATGTAGCCAAGAGTAAAGACCCTAACCCTGTCAAAACAGCAGCCATAGTGTATATTTTCAGCAATATTTTTGTTTACCAATAGGTTAAAGTGTAGTGAAATATGCGTTTTGGAAATCTATTCGGAAACCAGTGAATATAGACACTTGGACATGCGCACCGCCGTTTTGTTTGTAGTCATATGAGGAGAGGAGACCCAGGGCTTTCAATGGGCGTTGGAATTTCGAAAAACGACACAAGCCAGCTCCTGTCAATCAAATTACTTGTGGATTCACTTTTTTATTTATCTTATTTTTGGGATTATCTACCACAAACCTGAATGTTATTGGCAAAAATTAGAATGCAGTTAGTTTCTCTACCTTTCTGTGAACGTCTAGCAAAAAACGGCGTTGCAATCTGATGAAAAATGGCGGAGAAATCTACATAATAAAAAAGTAACTGTACTTACAGTAGATTTCATTCACGGTTCTTGCTGCACGCCTGGTGATACTAAATCCAGATTGGTATTGCACTTTGTTGTCGTTTTTTTTTTTTTTTTTTTTTTTTTTTTTTAATCTTTTTCCCCCCTCCATTTTCCTCCGATTTTCTCCCATCCCAATGTTAGTCGTTATGCCAATTCCCAATCCCCTTCCTGGTCGCTGTGCACTACTTACCCCCCACAGTCGGTCTGGGAGAGTGGAGGCTATCACGTGCTTCCTCCGACACACGTCTAGCCAATCAACCGCTTCTTTTCACCTGGCAGCGCGGACTCTCACTGAGAGCGTGTAACGTGTGGAAGGATCACACTACCGCCCTTAGATCCTATCCGCGCTTAGCAGGCGCCCCGACCGAACTGTAGGAGTCGCTGTTTACAACGACCCGGACCCACCCCGCCAGCTTCTCCCACCCTCTAATACTGCCAATTGTATTAGTGTGAACGGCCAGCCAAGCTGGTGACAACCCCGGAGCTGTGAGCTAAATTCGAACAGGCGAATCCAGCGTCTCCGGGGTTGGTGACGAACGCAATCTCCGGACCGCTACGCCACCTGACCGCCTCTGTCGTGTTTTGTTTTGATCTAATGTGTGGAATGAAGTTGAGTAGGTATAGGGGAGGGGTTGCTATTTCTTGCTCACTGCACCTTAGACTCTGCCAAGAGATGTCTGGACACATTCACAGTATAATATATATATATACACACATATGTATATGTGTATATATATATATATATATATATATATATATATATATATATATATATATATATATATATATATATATATATATATATATATACACACATGTATATATATTGTATACAATATATATATATTATAGCTACATTTATATAGTAACATATGCATTTGCCAGTTGGAGTGTTGTGTTGATAGTGGAGATTGTCTCCTTTAACCCAATGGATGCCATACCCGAATAAAGTTGGGTTAACTTGTCGACGCTTGAGCGCCAAACCCGAGAAAAGTCGGATTTTCATCGTTATTTCTTTTATTCGATATTTCCATTCATTATCCATCCAGGGAGCCTGGTGTTATAGGGAATGAGTCTGAGATCGCAAAAGTCCAATACCGCCGCCTGGTAGGATGCAGCCGGTATTGCACATCCTTTGAAACTCTGTGTATTGGGCTGTGCGTCGATTATATTGGTCCGGGCAGACTTTTCCAATGTCGGGCAAGGGGAGCGGGTGTCCCGATCGGCTTGAGGAGCGTCAAATGCTCCAGATCGATGATGTATGGCGGATTATGTTGGCAACACGATCGACACCAATACTGGGACTCGCGATCAGATAACTGGAATATTCTTTTTCGGGCACATCCTAGTCAAGGTAAGGGCTATATGGTATAAATCTTGCGTTGATCAAAGGTTGATCCATAACGTATTCCGTTGGTGACGATCAAAGCATAAAAAAATTACCCCCCCCCCCCCCCCCCCCTTTCATGGATTCATGATGGAACATAATACCTAAATTATGCATTTGATTTTTGTATTGTAGCGTGTGTAGGGACGGAACGCCAATGCATTTAGTATAATACACGTTGGTGGCTATTACCAGCCTCTCATGAATTACCCTAAAACCATACTTATATTCACCATGGTATAAAACGGGAATGTATGGATGAAAAAGTTATTTCTTTTTCACATATTGAACGATAGATACTCGATGTCAAATGGGCAATATTATTGTATCTATAGCTATAATATATAATATAGTTATAGCCCTGCAAACACCGCCACGTATTCCTATACTTTAGAACGCTGGCCTTTTAACCACACATTAGAGGGCACTGATCGAGTTAAGGCGATGTGGAACATTAACTCTTTCAGGGCCAACACCGCCCTCTGCTGATGCCCTTCTGGGCCAACGCTGTATCCAATGGAGGAAAGGACTTATTTGCGAGTGCATAAAACATATAAAATATAATAGCAATAGATCTAAATAACACAGTGGTCGTCAATGAGTTGCTTCCAGTCAACATGCACGAAACAGATACATTTTTCATACATACATTTCCATTTTATACCGTGATGAATATCAATATATTTCTAGAGCGTTCTGTCTCATCTCAATAAACCCCAGCAAATCGAGCTTAAATGTATTTCCTTAGAAATCGTGCCATTTGTCGCTTGATTTATGAATAGTTTTCAAATAAACGCTAGATTATCGCTATTATATGTGTACTTATGCACAAAGAGCAGTGGGGTCTGAAAAATCGGTTCTCCGTACTTTGGTCGGCGCGACCTCACACACACACTCCGATGGCGGTGATAGGAACATCTGATTACCCCAATACTCGTAACATAAAGGCCTTACCTTACATCTAATGTCAAAAGATTAATCCAATTCCTGATCGCCATTCCAAATATTGATCGCGTTTATTGATCCAACGTTATATCCAAAAACACATCGATCCATGCTGCTCCCAGTCCCCACAGTGAATGCAATGGTATCCAGCTGCATCCCCGAGAAGTAAAACCTGGACCGGACTCATTTTTTTGCTGCACAGTCCCAACCAATCCAATCTAATGATGTGCAATACCATCCGGGAGATGATAGGGGGCGGTATTTGCCCTTTTCGAGCTCAGAGCCATTCCCAATGATAACGTCAGGCTGGATGGATGAAAAATTAATGGATATCGCTAATAAAAGAAATATGGATTAAAACCCGGATTTTCTCTGGTTTGGCGCCCAGAGCATGGCGAGTTAACACGGACTATCTCGGGTTTGGCCTCCATTGAGTTAACACTCCACTGATATGGATCAACTATACAGCTGCAAGCAGAGTGGCTGTTTTAAAATAATTAAAAGGGGACTTCTATGGTTCTTCGTGTGAAGTATTCTCTTAAAACAGGATACTGTGTTGGGCTGGAGCAGTCCGGCTTAATGAAAAACATTTCTACTCATGAATATATTTTGTACTCCTCTGTTTGTCCTCACAGAGGTCATTCGAACGAGGCTGCGGGAGGAGGGCAGCAAGTACAAGTATTTCTTCCAGACGGGGAGGTTGATAGCGGTGGAGGAAGGCTATGCAGCTTTTTACAGAGGACTCATTCCACAGCTCATCAGACAGATCCCCAACACAGCCATCGTCCTTTCCACCTATGAACTCATTGTCCACCTGATGGGCGAGTCAAAATGAAAACGGCATTCCGTATGACGGAAGGTGCACAATTACCCCAAGGCACATTTGGGCAAGAGACAATATAAAATGCAGCACATTAGTTTTTTGTTGTTGTTGTTGTTATTGTTGTTGATGTTGTTGTTGGTCTTTGGATCAGCTGCTAAAGAGACTTTTTATCTGGTGCAAATTGAAGCAGGTTATACTGTTATCCAAAGACTTCAATGTACTTTTTTTTTTCACTGAAAAAGCATGTTGTTTGAAGCTTATCAGAATAACGGTTGCGGTACTCGATGGCGGGAAAACTCCGTAGCTGAGAACCTTTTTTCGTTATCGTACATCATCAAAGGTCATCTGCTTAGAGGAATAGTGTTAAGTTAAACTAAATTATTCAATGTATTATTATTTTTATTGTTATCGTCTTTGTTTCTCTGAAGCTTATCAATGGTGAATGTACAAAGAGCCACCACAGCTAACATTTTATTTTATTTAATGAAGGGAAGAATTTGGGAAAAGATATTGAATTTAGGAAAATAACTGTACCTTGAAAAACAAACAGCCACAGACCATTGTGAGATTTCGGCTTATTCTTTCATTAGCACGTGGTGAATTTGAAGTTGAATTATAGCAGAGTAATTTATCATATTTTTCATTACTATACAAATCTCTGTATATTTTGTTTGTTAAGATATAGTCACCTTTTACAATATAATGAGAACTTGAATGCTTATTTGACCAGTGGCTCAATAAATTGCATCAAGAAATTGTCATTCAGTTGTCGGGTGACCGTAATGTACTATGGTAAATGTGTGAGAACGGAGAATGTAAACATTTCCCGGTTAAATATTTTCATTCACCAACTGAATGTACACATGTACCAGCTTCATGGTAAATGTGAGCATTTACCTGGTAATACGGGTTGAAAAATAATCCTGCACGTCCCGGGTGCCCATTGGCATGGTGATTGAGTTACCTGCCAGTCCTTGGCATGGTGATTGAGTTACCTGTTGCCCATTGGCATGGCGATTGAGTTACCTTCCGCTCCTTGGCATGGTGATTGAGTTACCTGCCGCTCCTTGGCATGGTGATTGAGTTACCTGCCGCTCCTTGGCATGGTGATTGAGTTACCTGCCGCTCCTTGGCATGGTGATTGAGGTACCTGCCGCTCCTTGGCATGGTGATTGAGGTACCTCCGGCTCCAGCCCATTGGCACGATGATTGAGTTACCTCCAGCACATTGGCACGATGATTGAGTTACCTGTTGCCCATTGACACGATGATTGAGTTACCTGTTGCCCATTGGCACGGTGATTGAGTTAGCTGGTGCCTGGGCACGCATGGTGATGGTACATAATTTTGGTGGATATCTAACATTACATTTGATTAAAGCAACATGCCAACATTATGGGAAATGCGCTTACCGTCATCTCCAGGATCAGACAAGGAGATGGATACCAATTTCCTCTGTTCAGTAGAAAGCTATCTTAGCTTAACACAAATTAATGGAAACTTATACAGACCACTAGCCTAGCTGTTTGACAAAAATATCTCAGAATTTTAAGCTAGGTTAGTGTTGCACGTGTCATTATGTGTTATGACATATTTCACAAGCATACAATGACGAGTAATAAATGTGTTTTCAACATCCTGTAAATCGTTAACAGATATTGCATCTTATTGCAGGTTAAGTATTATCTAAAACGTTTTGTTCCTGCTATGTTTAAATTATTCAAGACTCGAGACAAGGATCAACTAAAAGCATGTTAGCGGTTAACTCCACATCTAACACTGAAGTCAGAAGTTCAACATGTATCTTTTGTAGGTTTACTTGCAGCAGCAAGTGATGAAATAATTATGGAAGATAAACAATGAAAGATAAGGATTTTATTACAGTTCTCAGTGGCTTAAATGCTCAAAACCGTGTCAAAGACACAATTACCTCATTGCAAGACACCATTACCTCATTGCAAATGTAACAAGTTTTTGGCAATTATCTACAATTGGTACAGTAATCAATAGAGTAAGTCAGTCACTACATTGACACATACTGTATATTACATAAAATGACTGATTTGGTATTGCTGTAAAAATATTGACTATACTTGGCAGGTACATGTTCACTAAATTAGTTTATTGGGCATTTCTCTCAGCATGGCATTGGAGGTGGAATGGTTGGTTGTGAGGACATCAAGGCAGAAGCTTGCAGGGGGTGTCTGCGTCATACAAGGAGAGCTTTATCTTGTTGCATCACAAAGGAGAAAAGCAGGTGTGATGTGGGTGAAATATTGTGGCTGAACAGATGAGAGAGACTGGATATAGTCAGCAAGATGGTGGAGTGTATTTGCAGTATATTTTAGTATTTTCTTTTGCACTTTACAATAGCCTGATCCTCCTGCTTTTGACATAGCATTTACAATTGCCTTACAATCTTGCATTTATTGCATTTTCTATCATTTCTGTTGAATTTATTTGAGTGTCATAACTTTTATTTTTTTTAAACTTCTTTTTTTAGCGTTTATCGCTTTTTCTGGTCAAGCATGACCGACAGATGCAGGGTGAAACGGGAGGGAGAACAGGGGAAGACATTCGGCAAATGACGGCGGGTCCGGGAATCGAACTCGGAGTCAACCAGATCCATGACGCAGCACGGTATTCCTCAACGCGAAACATGGTGAGCTACTGGAGCTCCCCGAGTGTCATAACCTTTGACAGCAACACTACAGTCACCTAGGTATATTATGGAATTATTTAAGTAAATTACTTTTTACCAGTCTCAATAAGCCTTATATATATATATATATATATATATATATATATATATATATAATAAGGTGATGGAACACATTGATGTGCATTGATGAAGATGGAGTACCATTTGGTGAAATTGATTGTACTATGCATTAGAATCAGGGGAATTATGTTGTCAACCGCAAATAAGAACATAACAAGGACACACAGCCAGTAGATACAAAGCATCAGGGCAGATTCACCAAACAAGAGTCAAAGTGCCACCTGGGATCCACCACTGGGGGCAGAGTGTAAACAGGTGAGTGAGTGAGTTACATTGTGGGTCTATGAGGTGCTTTACATCTCAAATGTATTTTTTAATTAATATAAGAAAAGGAATATTAATACAAAATAATAAACTAAATAGATTAAAAGATTAAAACACCAGTTTAAAGGATGACACCAGTGTTTTGACATGTGGGTCATTCTTGCCTTGATACAAAATTATCTTTTGTATTTTGTATTGATAAAGTCATTATTTTACCAGTACTGGAAGAGATGTGGTAGTTATTTTTTAGCTGATTCACAACTGCAGCAACAAATTTACTTCATTTATTTGAAATGTGTCTTAAAAAGTACATAAACCCATGAAAGTCACAAAGTGACAAACCATATACTGTACCGTACTAAATAATATGTAATATACTGTATATCATCTAGTGTGGTTGTGTTATCCCTGTGCACTGTATGTGGGACCCTGTTGCACTGTTGTTGTCCTGTCTTTGCACCTCCTTTGTCACCAAGACAAATTACCATACATTCTTTGTATTCGGCGAATAAAGTGTTTCTGATTCAATCCCTTTGAGGTCTAAGATCTTTGGATTTTATTTCCTCAGAATTCTCAGTCTACCTCCAATGTTGCCGCAACAGTGTCCCAGCTCTCTGCCTCCACTGGCCCAATGTAGCCGCAATAGTGTCCCAGCTCTCTCCCTCCACTGGCCCAATGTATATATATAAAGACTCGATGGCTCCAGGCAGAGTCTCCCGCGTAGTTCACCGGCGGCCATCTTGCTTGAGTGGACTACTGCTTGCCTTAACACATTCGGCGCCAGACCCGAGATATCCCGGGTTAACTCGCCATGCGTTGGGCGCCAGACCCGAGATTTCTCGGGTTTTGGTAGTTTATTCCTTTATTCGATATTTGTATTCATTATTCATCCACGGACCAATGTGTTACCATAGGGAATGAGTCTGAGGTCGCCAAAGTGCAATACCGGCCACATCCGGCTAGATGGCGGTATCGAGCACCCTTTGTAACCTTGTATCTTGGCCTGTGTAATGGCCAAACGTCTCCGGTTTCATGTTTCCTTGTCGGGCGAGGGCAGCCGTTCTCCCGTTTCCATTGAAGCGTGTCAAATATCCCCGATCCATATGTTGTGGTTAGGGATGTCCCAATCGCGTGAATACTTTCCCTAAGGGGGTTGCACTTCCGTGTTCGGTTTGCGCGGCCTGATTGGCCACTGACGTTTCTCTCAGCGCCCAATCGCGTTACTTAGTCAATTCGGTAGAAGAGTCTGGTGGGCGAGATTATGCATAACCAGCCTGTGATCTAAAAAACTCCTGCCTGTGGCTGAATAATGAAGCCCAAAGTCGCGTCACGCGCAAGAGCATATTACCTACTTCTTATGCCGTGCTCAATATTAAAACTCACTGCTTGTCCACCCAACGTAAACAGAGCAGAGATAAGCAATAATGAAGTCGTGTTTTGAACAGAGCAGAGATAAGCAATAATGAAGTCGTGTTTGCAGAGATAAGTCGTGTTTTGAACATTTATGTTGTGTTGATGGAATCACATTAACACTTTCAGTGCCACGAGGTGGCGCCAGAGTTAGCTCTTGAATGCCACCATCGGCGCCAATGTTACGCTTAATATCGCCTAATCTATGTTTTAAATTATGGCTATGTGTCTAATCTGCCCGTCGCTTATCAAAGAATCCTTTTCCAGTCAGTGCTGTCAAGGCAGATTGGTATTTTATTGCTTCATTTCCGTTTGAGAGCATTTTGAAAAGCACCCGTTTTGAGGTAAAAAACAGTCCATTCTGGACCATTCTATGATAATCGTCTTTTACTGGAATATTCCAGAACGTTGATATTTGTCTGCCTATTTATGAATCGTTTTCAAATAAACGCTAGATGATCAATATAATACGTGCACGTACGCACATTCGAGCCGCGCACGGATAATCGCTGTGTTCATTTCCTCTTGGATTTTTACAGTGAAACAGATAGAGCCCATTTCACAAAACAGCTTATATCTTCATCAAAATGAGTCTGATTATCCTAACACTGATAACATAGATTCCTTACCTGACATCAGATGGTATCCAACTGGTATATTCCAATTCCTGATCACCATTCGAAAAAATCAATAAGTGTATAGATCCAACGTGATACAGTAGTACACATGATTCCGCGGGGCTCAGAGGATCCAGAATGAACTGTGGTAACCCCGGCTGGATCAGTGGACTGGAAAATGTGGAGTACAGGATATTTTCCCCCATCCATTTTCATTGAGTCCATTCCAAAATCCCTTATGTCATCTGGGAGACGATAGGGGGCGCTTTTTTCCACATCTGATCGCCGGCGGCACTCGGGTATACTAGGGTAGGCTCGCGTGATGCAATATGATTTCAGATCGAAAAAAAAAAAAAAAAAAAAAGATCAGAGAAATCTCGTGAGTGGCTTTCAACGAGATATTAATAATTCCGAGAAAACTCGTGAGTGGCATAGAAGGTGTTAATATAGAGAGATGAAAACAATACAATACGTTATTTCGATTGATATGAATAGCTAGTTACGTTAATATAGAGAGATGAAAACAATACGTTATTTATATTGATGTGATGTCGGACTTGGGCTGTGGAACTGAAGGACTTGGGCTGTGGAACTGAAGGACTTGGGCTGTGGAACTGAAGGACTTGTGCTGTGGAACTGAAGGACTTGGGCTGTGGAACTGAAAGCTAGGCGCGATTGTTAGGAGCGATTGGGCGCTGAGAGAAACGTCAGTGGCCAATCAGGCCGCGCAAACCGAACACGGAAGTGCAACCCCCTTAGGGAAAGTATTCACGCGTCCCGATCAAATTTTTTTGCTCCCGATCATGTGATTTTGAGTATCTACCGATACCGATCTTTCACATTAGTAACCGATTAAAAAATAAATTATTACAAAAAAAATTAAATAAAAATTCTTTTTTTTCTATTTTTCTCCCATCCCAATTTCGCCTCACCAATTCTTCCTTCAATTCTCCCCTCCCCTGTCTCGTACGTTGCTAGACTATGCCTCCCACTGGTCGGCTGCAGGTTGACGTTATCCAGGTGAAAAGTTAACTTCATTCAAGCGAGGCATTGCAACCGGAGTAATCTAAAAACTCCGCCTCCAACCTGCTGCTTCATGAGAGCAATGGTGCCATCGTCTGTAAAAAGGTGACTGCAAGTTCTGCTCTGTGTGACAATAAATAAATGAATGATGATATGCAATTTAAAACCAAAACGAAGGCCTCAGTATGAGTTTAAGACGTGAACATGGTCATTTTTGTTGAATTAAAAAAAAATGTTTAAAAAAAAGATTTAAAAAAAAATCCCGATTTTTCTTTCTTGCTTTTTTTCGATCCCGATCTTCTGAAAATCACGTGATCGGATCGGGACATCCCTAGTTGTGGTGGATTATGCTGTGGACCAAATGGACATTGGATGTATCAGATGGCGATCAAACAATTGGAATATTATTTTTGGAATACTCCCGATCACAGGTAAGAACGAGAACGAGGTACATTTTTGCTTGATCAATGTAATGCTTTTATACCGATCGGGCTGATAACCGTTTTTAGTGTTCAATACGAATGCCGTTACTGACAATCAAATAATTAAAAACGACCCCCCCCCCCCCCCCCCCCCTTTCATGCATTCATGATGGAACATAATACCTATGATATAGATTTGATTTCGGAATAATAACGTGTACAGGCAAGAAACGGCAACGTCTATAGTGGAATTGACGTATAGGGCTATAACTCAGCATTTCATGAATTACCCTAGACCTCTAAAACCATACTTATATTCACCACAGTATAACACAGGAACGTATGGATGGAAAATTTTATTATTTTTCACATATTGAACGATAGATAGGTGATGTCAAATGGGCCATAGTATTGTATCCATAGCTATAATATAGAATATAGCTCTACAAACAAGGTGACTCACTCCTATCGTTTAAAGAGCGGCCTAGCTACAGCGGGCCCCAACTAATAGCTGGCGCAGAATTAAGGTGATGATCTGCACAAACAAAAATACTCTTAACTCGCTGAAATCTTGACGGATTTACAAAAGGTTTGGTTTATTACAAACGTTATTATATGGCTATGATTCTTGCTTGGAAGAATTTAAATTTTTATTTTCATATGAAAGTCCATTGTAAGTATGCAGTATGATAACTACATCTCTGACGTTTTTAACAAACCAAACGGTTGAAAGTTTAGCAAGCTATGGTTATTTCAATAGTATCATGCATCATAGGGAGGTGTAGTGGTTACGTCATTGCCGTTTTTCGTGTTCCACCCTCTGTCCAACGCAATGTATTTCCCCATTGCCCATTTCTAAATCGCCTCGTTCAAAACAAATAAAGCATTAACATTAGCATGGTGTACCTTTCTGTGCTTATTCATCCACAATCTATAGCTCAACATGAAAATATTCGCAATTAATCATAAAAAAAATCACAACTTTATTTCAACCAAAAATGTTTAAACAATAATGTTAGTGATAGAAGGGAACTCATTTTGTGCACAAATGTAAAGCTTTTCAATTTCCATGCGGCAGAATAGTTACAATATCGCGAATCCATCGCAATCCATTTTCCCAATGATAAATCCCTATACGTGACGTCAGAGTACACCAGTGGCGTCGTTTCGGTAAAAGGCAGGGTATGGCGAGGAGGGAGGGGGGGGGGGGGGGGGGGGGGGTGAAGGGGTGGTTTACCCCCCTTGGTGGATTTTTTTTGTCAAATCAGTTGTGCAATAGTCACTTTTGGTGAGTTGTTTCTATACAATTCAGTTATATGACATTTAGGTATGACACAGGACTACACAAGCATTTTTAGTATAGAAATGTGTTAACAGACTAAAGCAGGGAACCACAATATTTTGCATACGAATTATGCAGAATGTAATATCATAACTGTCTATTATTTTTCTTGCAATTGAGCCAATTTTCCTTAGGTACGGTTTTGAGGTGTGTGTTCAACAGAATGTAGTATCAAAAACACATTCACAAAAAGTATGGGTTACTGAATGTTGAACTGCACTGTTATAATCACTAAGCCATTGTAAGACCTTACCTGTGTCCCTGTATCACTTGTCTCTGCTGCCCTTTGACTAAAAAACGTCTGTATGTCCATTTTACTTTTTTTTGTGGCATATTTCAGTTAGTCACAGTAAAAGTCACCTAGTAAAAGTGAGATAATTGACAATATCAAAACATGCTAGGGCTGTACCGAATAGTTCGAAGCTTCGTTCATAATGTTGACATTCGAATTCTAAATCAACATAAAAAATTGCAATTATAAAAAATAATATTTTTTTTTGGCATACCTTGCCATACCAGAACGACGCCCCTGGACTACACCTCCCTATAGACATGCATGTATGAGTGGGCGTGCTCCACCTACGCAAGATGGCCGCCATGTGGCAACGTCGGTCTCCGTTGGCCAGAAGCGCGGGTGAGTCATCTAGTGATATATATCTATGGCCCAATGTAGCCGCAACAGTGTCCCAGCTCTCTGCCTCCACTGGCCAGAAGCCATTGTGACATCATTGGAATGTTCAGTTCTCCAAATACCTCTGAGCAGGTCCTAAATTCTAATCTCATATACGAAATTGTACATCTGAAAGGGTTTGTGGTATTATCCAGACACTTGGCATCTTCCAGCCAAGCGTGTGTGTGTGTGTGTGTGGTCAATTGAACACATAATGTAACTGGCAGGTATCTTAATGTCTGACTGCACGTGTAAAGTTTATGTTCCTTGTCTGTTTCTAAATGTATATGTGGAGATAGTTGCGTACATACATTATTCATGTATGTGTGTGTGAAATAGAGTGTGTGTGTATGTACTGTATGTGTGTGTGCGTGTCTATGTGTCTACATAATATGTAATAATAATATGTACACATACACATATGTACACACATACATACACACACACACACACACACTGATAGTGTGTGTGTGCAATGCATGTCTGTTCCCAGATTGAATTAATCAACTTCTGAAATTACTTCAACCAGGAGAGAGTTGGCCAATTTGATTTGAATGCAAAACATTTAACTAAAAGTAAATTAGTGTTTGAACTTGGCCATCAGGCAGGTTGACAGGGAATACATCCTCAGAGAAGGGCCTGATAAAGGAAGGATATAGCCTTAAAGGGATCGTTTAGATTTATTTTACATAATGTGGTATGAAATGCTTGCCAGTAGTGTAATTGATACACAGTAAATTTCGCAGAGTAAATTTTACTCAAACTGAGTAAATGTACTCTGCGAAATTTACTGTGTACCTATCTATTAGCTATCTATTATGAGGAGCTAGCCAAGATGAGGTATATACTGTCTTTTATTCATATTTTAGATTCTGATTACATGTTTTATTGCCTCTTTCTATTACCCTGCCCATACCTGTACCTCCCCTCCCCCCTCCCACATGCTGCTATGATTCCTGAATGTCCCCAAGGGGATCAATAAAATAATATATTATCTTATCTTATCTTTCCGACAATTGGAATTATAGATAAACAAATACCAGTATGTATTCCCTTTCTCAGCCAGAGAAGACCAACCCACCTCATCATAACCACCTTATCTAAAAGCAAATTAGTGTTTGAACTTGGCCATCAGGCAGGTCGGCAGATGGGGAGTAAATCCTCAGAGAAGGGCCCGATAAACTCCTGCTGAGGAAGAATAGGGCTTTAAAGGAATAGTTCAGAATGATTATCTTTTACATAAAGATTGCCAATAGTGTACCGGTAATTGATGCCTATCTATTAGCTGACTTCTACATTTAAATTTGAAGTCCCAATACCCTTTTACATTTACATTTACATTTAGTCATTTAGCTGACGCTTTTATCCAAAGCGACTTACAAGTTCTGTACGACAAGTCATCAGGAAGGGTACAACTCTATCAGCTGAGTAACAATGTTCATAAAAGTGTTGAGTGCTACAGTGTAGATTAGTTTATTAGGACAAGTGCATGATGGTAAGGTTAGTTAGGGTTAGATTTCTTTATTAATATATATATTTTTTCAGATAATGGTTGAAGAAGTGCGTCTTTAGTCGACGGCGAAAGATTGGACGGGTTTCAGCTGTCCTAACTGGGGTGGGTAGTTCATTCCACCATTGTGGGGCAAGGACTGAAAATTAGAGTTGTTCCGATACCAGTATCGGAAATGCCGCCGATACTGCCTAAAATGCTGGTATCGGTATCGGCGAGTACCCTCTAATGTTGCGCTCCGATACCATATGACGTAATTTATCAACAACACTGCGGACTGCTAGATATACCCTACTCGCTGAGTGAGCATTATAAAACAAACGTGTGCTTAATCGACGTGAATTAAAGTGTCAATTGCCATTTGTCATTTTAACAGCAGAGCAGATACTTTCTTAAAATGCCATCGTCCCGACAGAGCGCTGTTGACAGGGAGCTCTGATGAGTTCGCTTGGTGGCTGGTGTTATTAGCATTGAACAGCTAACCGAAAGCTAGCTTTGACGTTACCTTGGCTAAAGTTGGGGCTATTCATAATCCAGCAATAATGGCTGCAGACCTGCAAGCAAAGTACAGCAAGTTGGCAAAGGAGTATTCCAAGTTAAATCACAATGTCACCAGTAACGTTACAGTCTTCTATGGTCTTTCCATATACCGGTAGCTCATGCTAGCTAACCTAGCTCACGGTAACGTCGTCATTGCACAATTGCACGTCGCGTACACAATTAATGACATGTTGCGGACAGCCATATCGGCGACAATGTTTAGCTTTTAGTGCCAAATGATAAGAGTCTGAGGCGGAGTCTCAAAAGAGAATGTTGAATATTTATTGTGCAAAAATCACAACAGTTCCTCTGCTACTTCAACGGAGCCTTGTAGACTGAGTAGGGTATATCTGCAGAGCCACTGGGTAGCGAGTGCAAAGCGAGTGGCTCATTGGAGTAGGGTATATCTGCAGTGCTGCAGCCCCATACTCATTGATTAATGATACTAATACAAATCTATACAATCACCTGTTGAATAAATACCATTACTTTCTAGTTATTACTAAAAAACAGTATATATAAAACAGTATCTGTAAAAAAATATATATATATATAATTTATATACGTTTTTTTTTTTTTTTATGTATGCACTGGTATCGGATAAGTATCGGTATCGGCCGATACCCAAAGCTTAGGTATCGGAAACGGATCGGAAAGGAAAAAATGGTATTGGAACATCTCTACTGAAAATAGGCGACTTCTCTTTGATGACCCTCCCGGAGCTTGGATAGGAGTAGGTCTGAGGCGGCCAGTCTTTTTAGTCTGGCTCACTCGGAACACAGCCAAAACTTCCAACAACGATGCCTTCAGGCAGCTGAAGAAATTGGACATGGGGCCGATCCTACGGGGCTTCTACAGAGGCACAACCGAGAGCATTCTGACTGGATGCATCGCCGCCTGGTATGGGAACTGTACCTCCCTCAACCGCAAAGTGCTACCGAAGGTTAAACACTTTAGATGTTTGGGAGTTGAAGTATTCCCTACCATAAGCCAAACGGTGAAGCACAATTACATAAAAATCCAAAATAAAATCAAATACGACTTTGACAGGTGGTCAAAACTTAAAAACTCAGTACAGGCACGGGTATCAATAGTTAAGATGGACGTCCTACCTAGAATCAACTTCTTCAGCTCAATGCTACCGTTACCCCCTCCAGATGGTTACTGGAAAATATTACACTCCTCCGCATACAAATTTATTTGGAATAACAAACCACCACGTATAAAAAGATCCACCGCACAGAGAAACAAAGCCGACGGTGGTATGGCATTTCCAGATTTTTTCCACTATTTTAAGGCGTACACTTTAAGACCACTGACAACATGGTTCGATCCCCAAGCATCAGTATCCTGGAGAAATTTAGAAGAAAATATAGTAGCACCACATAGACTGCAGGACATAGTATACACCAAATTATCAATTAAGCAATGCGAACGGAAATTTGGCCCCATTATTACTCATGCGATCCGGATATGGCGTGAAACACAAAAAAAATATTCTAACCCACATAAATGGCATAATCATACTTCCTTATTCAATAACAATGCACTCCTGATTGGAAAACGACCTATAAGATTTCCTAGATGGGAAAAGCAGGGCATACACACATTAGGAGATGTTTTCAACAAACAGGGTTTTTGTAGTTATGAGGAAATACACAAAAAATGTATTCACCGGTTCCACATATTATTTTTACGCACAGTTATTGTTATGTTTGAAGGCTCATGGTGTTCCATTAAGGCAGGGGTGCCTAACCTTTTTTGAACCAAGATCTACTTTTTAATTTACCACCTAGCCGAGAGCTACCAGCCAAAATTGTATATTGTAAGCCGTCATTTGAGGCTTTATAAAAGCAGCATAATGAACACAAATCTGTCAGTGCCGAGTCCGACCTCATCTTAAATAACAAACAGCATTGCTTGTTGTAGTTAACAAGGAGAGGCAGAGTTGATTTTGCAACAAAAAAAAATAATCTTTTTTTTATAATCAAATTTTATTAATCGAGATCTACTTGAAATCAGCCTGCGAAAAGATTTTGATTGGCAAGAAGCCTGGGCAAATGTTCGACTTGCATCACGGAACCCGGACCATCAACAAATCAATCTTAACTATATTCATAGGACATACTTGACTCCTATAAGACTGAACAGAATGGGTCTTAAACAAGACTCCAAATGCTCCTTATGTACAAATGGGGACGAGGGTACATTTATGCACATGTACTGGGACTGCCCACCAGTTAAGATATTCTGGAAAGTGACCCAGCAATTATCAAGTCTCTTAACTCTGAATATACCTGTACACCCCTCTGTATTACTGTTGAATGATGTTTTTGAGTGTGCAGTACCTATACAGCTAAAGAGATTGGTTTTATCTGGTATCACAGCGGCTAAAAAGCTGATAGCATCACGATGGTTTCAACCGGAAAAAATGTGCCGGAAGGTCTGGATTCTTACATATCTCGATGTGATTTATCTAGAAATATCCACAGCAAGAATTTTGGGTCTCAGTGAATCCAAAATTACAATGTGGTCAGAAGTGGTGGAGAGAATAAAAGCTAGCATATAATTGTAGTGCCTGGTTAGGAGCGAATGATAATGGATGGATTATCCAAGGGGGGGCCCGGGGGGGGGGGGGGGGAGCGAGCGAGAGCATATGTGTGTAGGGTATTAGATAGCAGGTATTAGGTGTATATCTTGTATAAGACATTTATTTAAAAATGGTGATTTAACTGGATGTGCACTGTTAATTAATGCTTGTATATCTAATTTTATGTTGTCATGTTTGTTTATTTGTTTGTTTAAAAAATAATACAAAAGAAAATACAAAAAAAAATAAAAATAAGTGCTACAGAGGGTTGTGCGGACAGCACAGAACATCAGTGGATGTGAGCTTCCCTCCATCCAGGATATATGCAACAGACGGTGTGTCACTGAGGCCTGCAGGATTATCAAGGATCCCAGCCACCCCAACCACGGACTGTTTCAGATGCTGCCGTCAGGAAGGCGGCACCACAGCCTCAGGACCTGGACCAGCAGGCTCCAGGACAGCTTTTTCCACCAGGCAACCAGACTTATGAACAAAGGGTGCTAACGGCCTGTTGGCTGTCTGTCGGCCAGTTAGACACACACATACACTCACGCAGACCTGGCTGTGCATACACAAACACAACATGCAAACAACCATATGCAAATTTTTATGGCAGGGCCTACGCACACACACACACACACACACACACACACACACACACACACACACACACACACACACACACACACACACACACACACACACACACACACACACACACACACACACACAGCACTTTATATAATATACACTGTATATTATCCATGTTGGCATTGTATTTCTATTGCATTGAATTTAGTACTAATATTTATTTTCTTTTTCACTGTACTATTTTAATTATATGTGTATTGTGTCGACGGACCAAAACCCACACGTTACTCTGTTGTACATATAACTAATGGAATCTGAATCTGGATCTGAACACAGGATTTGACTTTCTATTAACTTTCTATTTTATACTTATTATACTTATTTATACTATCTTGTTATTATCTAGCACATTCTCAGGAGCAAAACAGAAAGAAACATTTCATGCAAAGTATTCTGTATTTCTGTATGACAAATAATAAAGAAACTTGAAACTTGGATTCTGTAAGTGAACTAATAGCTATGTATTGCTTACTCTACTGGCAAGTATGTCTTACCACTTCATATCAAATTATCTGAACTAGCTCTTTAACACTTTGGGTGCCGGGAGCCGTCTTTAGACGTCTTTGCTGGCCATGCTAAAGTTGCCGGGGGACGCTGTACGTCATCTTTATATCAATATTTAAAAAAATCTGCGATCGGATTCATAATGTCCCTCCGCTGGCCTGAGATCCACCAGCAGGACCCACTGAGCTCTCTGGCGGTTCAGGAGCGCCATCTGGTGGCCGATCGGCGCAAGCGCTTAACAGGAAGCGCACTAGAGGTTTTGCTAGACGTCCGTATTGCTTCCGGCCACTCGGTACATGTCCCGTGACTCTAGCTCGTCACTCTACATAGCGATCGATTGCCAATAACTCGATAAACAACATGATTTGGACGTATATACCATTATACAAGCTGGAGATGGACCGGGTAATAATATATCCCATAATGATAAAATTTCTACTCGACGATGATCGCCCAACGGCGCGCGGAGACTGGGGTGAGTTTCAGCGTGTAACGTTACCGTCTTCGATAATAACTGATATTATCAACATTTGACCCACATTAGATGATTGGTATAACGCTGCCCACGGAATTATAAACGCCCCCTCGCCCATCCGGTCAACATCAGATGACGTGTAGTAACTTCTAGAAGTACGTCTAGTTGGAATTTTTTATATCGCGCTGATTGCCATCAAACTGTATTTCATCATCAATATAATGCATTTGGGGCTATATATCACGTTCTGGAGAAAGCTGCAGAAAGAGATGAAAACATACTTATACATTAGACCATACTTTACTATGAATATGTGAATGAAAAAGTTTAACGTTGCTACACAATGAACAATACATATAGGACTTTGAATGGGCCCTAATAATGGCAATGTAGCAATAGAATTTAAAAAGTTATAGCCCTGCAAAGAAGGGGACTTTCTCCATAGACAAATAGCGCTGGCAATCTATGGTATATCATTAATTTAACCTTAGGCAACCAAAGTGTTAAAGGGTAAATTCAGGATTTTTGACACCTTGGACACATAGCCTGTAGAAGTGACTTAACACTTGGTATTGCCCCCTGGTTCAAAACCAACTAACTATAGAGACTGTATGATCTTTTGCAATTAAAAACAAACAAGACAAAAAACAACATTTCATCAGAGCAATAGCCAGCACAGCTGGATGATATATTACATTTAGGCTAGCCATTAACACTGACGAAGGAACACCTGTTCCGAAACATGTTTGTACACGGCTGAGAGTGCTGGTCCGGCTTCCTGCTTTCTTCTATTTAGAGATTAATGTAATGTGTATTGATATATTTGGTACTTTACTATATTCAGTATCACATACTTTTATACTTTTACCACTGAAAACAGATACAAGTGCCAGAGCAACCGGTCAATAGAACAAGAATGCAGCAGGGAGTGGTAACAGGTCTTCCTGTCTGAACTGCCATGTCAGTTCCATAACATCAATGATGCCAAGAATACATTAGGCAATAATAAAAACATAGGACAATAAAATACAAGCAAAACACAGGGAATAAAATCAGTTAAAACAGTAACATAATGGAACAGGGATGTTTGAGATTATGGCTTTAAACTGCCCATAGGTCAGCAGAGAACTGATTTTTAGCGTGAGTTGAAGATTGTTCCAAGAAGTTGGTGCATTAAAATAAATGGCTGACTTTCCAAGTTCAGACTGTGCTCAAGGGACCTTAAGCATAAGCTAGTCATATGAAGGGGTCTTATATTAGATGCAATATAAGATGGTAGCTCACATCACCATCTGAGGGGAGGAGGTAGATATGGTGGAGAGACCTACAAGTTATTAGGAGTACACTTGAACAATAAAGTAGACTGGTGGGACAACACACGCCCTCTCCAGGAAGGCACAGAGCAGGTTGTTCTTCCGCTAGGAGCTAGCCAAGATGAGGATCACGTTTTGATTGATTGATTGATTGAAAACTTTATTAACAGATTGCAGAATGGGTACAATACAGTACAGCTCAATACACACAATTGTTAAGGGGATGCAGACCAGAGAAAGACTTTCGTCTTGTTTACATCAGGGTCCCCCATTTCAACCACGGACTGATCCCCCCCCCCCGGACACTGCCAGTCCTTCGTGCCAGTCAGTCTCTACAACTGGGGGCATGGACTGCTGTCAGCAGCTGGAGAACTATAACGTATATCATGACTGATACGGTATACAGACCCTCATCTGCACCTTTGTGTATACTGTTTACTTGTATTCATATTTTATATCCAGATTCAACTTTGTATTGCCTCTTTCTATCCCCCTGCCCATACCTGTACCTACCCTCCCCCCCCTTCCCCCATGCTGCTATGATGCCTGCATTTCCCCAAGGAGATCAATAATATTATATTATATTATCATTCTGACAATGGCAATATAGATAAACAAATACCAGTATGTATTCCCTCTCTCAGCCAGAGAAGACCAACCCACCATATCATAGAGGATACACTGGTGAGTACCATAGCTATCACCAGTAATAAATCTGAGGGCAGAATGATAGACCATGTCCAGTGGAAGAAGCAGCATTTCTATAAATTACATCCCCATAATCTAACACTGATAGGAAAACTGCTTCAACAATAATTGTTCTACTAATCATAGGGGAAGCTGGTTCTGTTTCTGTAAAATAATACAATTTCTTGTTGCAGTTTGCTGACAAGATCATCTATAGTATCAAGCCAGATTCCAAGATATTTCTATTCAGTAACTATTTCAATGTTATAACCATTCACAGTGGATATATGCATGCTATTATTTATTTTGTCTGGCTCTAGTAAACAGCACAAGAAATGTCACATTTCCATTCTTACAGTATGTACAGTTTCTTCGTCAAATGTATACTCTATACAGTACCGTATTTGTAAATCTGGTATGTCATAAATGTATAGATGTAGCAGTACTGTCATGTATGTCATATGTTATGATGAATTGAAAATGGGGGACCCTGATGTAAACAAGACGAAAGTCTTTCCCTGGTCTGCATCCCCTTAACAATTGTGTGTATTGAGCTGTACTGTAGTCTGTACCCATTCTGCAATCTGTTGATTAACGTTTTCAATCAATCAATTATTTGATTGATTGAACATTTTATTAACAGATTGCAGAATGGGTACAATACAGTACAGCTCAATACACACAATTGTTAAGGGGATGCAGACCAGGGAAAGACTTTCGTCTTGTTTACATCAGGGTCCCCCATTTTCAATTCATCATAACATATATGACATACATGACAGTACTGCTACATCTATACATTTATGACATACCAGATTTACAAATACGGTACTGTATATAGAGAGTATACATTTGACGAAGAAACTGTACATACTGTAAGAATGGAAATGTGACATTATTTTACCCCACGTAGACGGTAGATGAGAATTGATAGTCAATAGCTTTTGGTTTCACTTCTAAATGTTCGAATTATCTGAGCCTTAATTATATAACCTACAAATGCGTGTGCAAAAGTATAAGTCATAAGTCATAGAAGCAAAATAGAAATAGCATTTAGGGTGGCTTTATTTGCAGCATGTTGCAACAGATAGGTTACGAGAGATAGAATCAATGAACCATAAAATAGTATCTTATTAACTGCTGACCTGTAAGTGCTGGGCACTGCACTGGGATATATAAGACACTCTTCCTGGGTGATAAGCTTTCATAAACAGATAATTGGTTTATCAGTACTGTGTGTGTGTAGTTAGTGACCTCTGTCTGTGGTAGGGAGAATGGTCACACGCCACTCAGGGCAAAACATCCTATGATAACGTCAGTGCGACGCGTCTCGACTCTCGGGCATAGACAGACCACTACACTTCCGCGTTACATGGAGCTCGTGAGGGTGGGGGGGGGGGCGGGGGGATACAATTAATGCATGTTGATTAGAGCCTTGACATAAGTGGTCATAGCTGTGCTAGTGCTACCACCACTTATATCAAGGCTCTAATCAACATTAATTCATTTTATCCCCCCGCGCCCCCCCCGCTCTCTCCCATGAGCTCAAAATACCGGAAGTGTTGCGGTGGTCTGACGCTGGTCTATATGTAGACGACGACAGTTCCACGAACATCCGATGGCTCGATCTCTTAACTATTGTAACTTAGTAGTACTATCTGCTTGTGATTTAGAGTGACTTTTCATTCTTGACAATGCTAAGACTGAAGCTTGGCTGTCCATGTTGGCTGGCTCGATAGATAACTGTTGGCTACGTTAGCAGATATAAGCTAAACGAGTTGTTTGGTAACGTGAACATAACGTGAGTGAGAAACCTGCTACATTGGACGACGGCTGTCAGCATCGTTATCTGCATCGGCATCCTTCACGTCCGGTCTGATGGAAGGGTGAAAGATGCTGAAGATCCTCCACGTCTATTATTTTCTAGGTAACTACATCTTGCTGGGTGATTTTCTTTACTTAGCTAACTTAAGTCTGTTGTTTTGCTAGGTAGTAGTAGTAGTAGCACATGCTAACGCGAAGTTACTTGTTGCTACTCGTTGTTAGCGTTACATTTGAACGCATTTGAGACTCATTCTAAATGATATCCAGCCTGGCTACCTCTAGTAGTCTATTATTTCAAACGCCACCACTGATATTAGTAAGCTATTGTATCTATTATAATAAACGTGCACATTAACCCTTACAGGCTGCTGTTTCGTCCCATGGGGTGGAGTTAACGTTAATGCTTTTGGTAAGCTTGAAGCTCCTGTTGTATTTGCCAAATCAGACACCGTGTCCCTCAGTAAGTTCTCTTTTGTCTCACCTCTGAGAGCTTATCACGTCTGATCTGCAGATGGTAGACGCACCAGACTGGTGGACGGGGACAGCAAGTGTTCCGGGAGGGTGGAGGTACTTCACCACAACCAGTGGGGGACAGTGTGTGACCGCGGCTGGGACCTGAGGGAGGCCGACGTGGTGTGCCTGGAGCTGGGCTGTGGCTTGGCTGAATCCGCCATCCACGGTGCGGCGTTTGGTCGCGGCAGCGGGGAGATCTGGCTGCGGCACGTCCAGTGCTCCGGACACGAGGCGAGCCTCGCTCGCTGCGCCAGTGTCCTCCACAGTGACTCCCCCTGCACCCACGGGAACGACGCGGGGGTGAAATGCTCAGGTGAGAGTCTGTTCTCTGTTCAATCACCTCCCATGGGAACGGTTAATGACTTTTATCTACTGTGTTGATCCAATAAACGTTTCTGGATAATGGCCCAAAAAGCATGCATCAAACGCAGATGCATGCACACATAATAGACACAAGAGAGACCTGGTAACATGCAGTCGTCACATCATATGTGCTACACATTATTGGTTATGCTACAGGTTATGCTATTGCTACTACTGGATTAGATACTTGACTATTAATATGTGTGAGTACTGTGGGTGATTTTTGGACACATTTACTCAGGGTTAAAACAATAATATAAATCATTACACACAGAATAGGAGTTCAAACAATGTCTTGTATTTATTGAAAAGATCAAGACCATCATATTTACATGGGGTGGTCCATGGAACACTTCACAACAGACATACTAATAAGTAGTTATAACATGACAGCGGAATATGACGAAAGAATAACCAGGAAGGAGAGAGAGAGAAGTATAGTAGAAAATAAGAGAATAGATGGAGAATACGAGAGATTAAAGATAGAAGCCGAGAAAGGCAGAAAGACGAAAGACGTAAGGAGAAAGAGACTAGAGTAGCCAGAAAGAGAGTCCAGAAAGAGAGTGAGAGAGAGTCCAGAGCTAATGCCCTAGCCCTCAATATTATACTCTGCTCTGTCCATAGGCGTATGGCCGGTGGCCAATCCCAAACACGGCATCTGTGCATTTTCCCACCAAACCTAGATTAAAATGCATAGCCTATGTGTTTTTGGCCAAAGTGTCTTTTAGCTCGGCCCAGAGATAACTAAAATGCACATGTGCCCTGGCCTTGACACAGACGCCACTGGACTAGGAAGAGGCCTGAACAGACTCACAACATGTCATAATTCACACTCTATATTCTATATCGATAATGATTATACCTAATAACTGTTTTAATCAATGTCCCCAATTAAATAAGGTAAATATAAATATAGGTAAATCGCCCGGCGATTAAACCCCACCTAGACCCACTCCAGTTCGCCTACCAGCCCCGAAGTGAGGGTAGAGGATGCTGTCATACCTGCTGAACCGAGCCTACACTCAACTAGACAAGCCGGTGAGCACTGTGAGTCATGTTTTTTTTTACTTCTCCAGTGCTTTTGATACCATACGGCCTGGGATGCTGGGTGAGAAGTTGGAGGCGATGCAGGTAGAGGCCCCCCTGGTGTCCTGGGTTGTTGACTATCTGACGGGAAGACCATAGTATGTGCGCCTACAGAGCTGTGTGTCAGACAGACTGGTCAGCAACACCGGGGCCCCGCAGGGGACAGTCCTCTCTCCCTTCCTATTCACCATCTACACCAACGACTTCCACTATCTGTCAAGAGTCCTGCCACCTTCAGAAGTTTTCTGATGACTCTGCGATAGTGGGATAAGGACGGTGATGAGGAGGAATACCCGGCACTGGTGGTGGACTTTGTCACATGGTGCGATTAAAAACCACCTGAAGCTAAATGTGACCAGGGAAGGAGGTGGAGGAGTGCATCTGTGACTCCCGTTTCCATCAGGGGAGTCAATGTGGACACGGTTGAGGATTACAAATACCTCGGTGTACACATCGACAATAAACTGAACGGGTCAAAACACGCAGAGGTACTCTACAAGAAGGGCCAGAGCCGACTCTACTTCCTCAGAAGGCTGAGATCCTTCAACGTCTGTACAAGGAACGATGTTGAGGATGTTCTACGAGTCGGTGATGGCGGGTACGCTGTGACCTGCCTGGGCAGCGGACAGAGAGCGGGGGATGCAAACAGGCTGGATAAGCTGGTCAGGAAGGCCAGTAATGTGGTAGGGGTGGAGCGGGACTCTCTAGCGGTGGTGGCGGAGAGGAGGAGCCTTGCTAAGCTCTATGCCATCAGGGACAACCAGTGTTGCAGTGCTGGTATAACTCGGTATAACGGCGTTATACCTCGCTCACTGAGGCTGAAGTACGCGCAATCGCGCACGGAAATGTTCCCGCGTGTACGCGCAGTCACGCACACAAAAATCCGCTGTTCCCATTCGTTGTAACTAAGTACCGGCTCGGCCCGGGCCGCGGCCACCGTTTTTACATAACAAAAGCACAGGTAGAGTAGGCTGACCAAACGTCCTCTTTTGCCCGGACATGTCCTCTTTTCACGTCCGGGGGGGGGTTTATTAATTCATCGAAATGTCCGGGGTTTCACTGTTTTTCAGTTTCAGTTTCACGGCCCTTTGCGAGCATCTGAAGGCTCGGGGCTGCATTTTTCGCCGAAGATATAAATTACTGAATAAAGCGCTATTCGTTGCCGTTCGAATGCCATCTGGATCGCCAAAATCCGTGCCTCGGTTCTCGAGTTACATGCCGATATGTCAGGCATGCGACTTTTTACATGGCATTATCCAACCGGACTCCCGGAGAAGCATGCAGCTGCAGAGCCGCAGAGCCAGCGGCGCTCTCTGGGCCGCGCGCTGACGGCCGCGCTGTGAGGCAATAGTATCCAGCTGCAGGACGAGAGCACCAACACTCTAGGACCCTCGCTTCCATTGGCTGATTTGGGTCACATGACCGTCCCACCCAATGGCTGAATTGGAGTATTGCACTGCGGGATTGATTGATTGATTGATCGATTGATTGAAAACTTTATTAACAGATTGCAGAATGGGTACAGTACAGCTAAATACATACAATTGTTAAGGGGATGCAGACCAGAGAAAGACTTTCGTCTTGTTTACATCAGGGTCCCCCATTTTCAATTCATCATAACATATATGACATACACGACATACAGATAGACAGTACTGCTACATCTATACATTTATGACATATACCAGATTTGCAAATACAGTACTGTTTGTGATACAAAAGTTTCATACGCTGCTACCTTTTTCAGCTTCTCTATTTCAAGGCAAAAAAAAAAAATCTGTGCCAAAAAAAACTGTGCATGCGCGTGGAGCGTTTGACCTACTGTCAATTTGCCACTGCAACACTGGGGACAACCCCTCCCACCCACTATACACAGACTTGGCTGACACAAGGAGCATGTTCAGTGCTAGACTAAGACTCCCAAGATGTAGCACTGAACGGCACAGGTAGTCCTTAATTCCGACAGCCATCAGACTTTATAATGCATCCCTGTGCCTCACTGCATCACTGAGCACAGGGTGACAGTACTATCTTCCTGGACTTTTACTTTTACTTTAATTTTAAATCGACATACCGGTACCTACTCTATATTTTTACTGTATATTTTATATTAGAATTATAACATAGGAAATGTATATCCTGTATTTTATTCTTAGGCTTATTGTTATTCCTATTCATGACTTTTGTTTTGTTTACCTAAATGTTTACTGTGAGCGATTTGTAGTGCCACATTTCCCTCGGGATGAATAAAGGATTTCTATTTTATTCTATTCTATAAAATAAGCACAAAGTCAACTGAACATTCTCAAGCCTGAAAATATTTCCCACAATACTGTAGTACAGTGGTCACCAACCTTTTTAAGCCCAAGATCACTTTTTTTTTTGGTGAAGGCAAGATCTACCTATTGAAGCGTTGAGAGAAAAAGACAGCCAAGATTGTACTTTAAACTAAATTACTTTTATTTGCCTGTATTCTAATTACATGCAATGCTTTGGTCCAACATTAAAACGTCAAAGTAGAACTATTATGTACTTTCTCAGTCAGTGCTAAGTGCAGTCATCTTATGCAGCATCACTTTTCACATCAAAACAAAAGTAGAACTGTAATGTGGACTTTCTCATATTATTAACATTGACAAACATATTTACAATTAGAATTTTATAAAGTAGAACTGTAATGTATACTTTCTCAGTCAGTGCTAAGTGCAGTATCACTTTTCACATCAAAACAAAAGTAGAACTGTAATGTGTACTTTCTCAGTCAGTGCTAAGTGCAGTCAGTGCTAAGTGCAGTCAGTGCTAAGTGCAGCATCATTTTCACATCAAAACAAAAGTAGAACTGTATGTGTACTTTCTCAGTCAGTGCTAAGTGCAGCATCACTTTTCACATCAAAACAAAAGTAGAACTGTAATGTGGACTCTCAGGGTAAGATCTATTAAAAAAAAAAAAAAAAAAAAAAAATTTCATGGAAAGATCTACAGGGACAGTCTCAAAGATCGACGGGTTGGTGACCACTGCTGTAGTACAATGTCCATTATCTTAGTTTAACACATTGAGTGCCACGCCCCTTCCGGGAAGTGCATCTGGCCTTGCCGTCCATTAACCCCATGTAAACGTAGTTGTAGTTTGTAGAGCTAAACCTATATTTTATATATGGGTCTAACGCTGTCGATTGTCAGTGAGTTGCTTCCAGTCAACGTGCAAAAAAACAGATTTTTTTGATCTTATGTTGTGGGACTTGTACAGCACTTTGGTAAACTTTGTTGTTTTTAAATGTGCTCTATAAATAAAGTGGATTGGATTAATTAATTAAGTAGCCCCTTTCGTGACTGTGACGCAGCCAACAAGGTTTCACTCGGCTGCGCTACCTGGGTGCAGTGGGGCTGCTCTCACAGCCAACGACATGACATTACATAATTATGTTGCAACCTTCGTCTATCAAGCAAACTATTATATTATATTTAATTTATAATTTATAATTATATCAGACAATGCACCTACAAAAGCAGATGATTACAATTAAATTAGTCAACTTGGTAACACATTAGTCATAGCAGCATAGGCATAGCCTTATTAATGTTTTGTGTGGCGTCGCCGTCGTGTACAACGATACTTACGTTTTTTAGGTGATTTGACAAAGTTGTTGTAGAGTTGTGATATGCCATTTTTTTCTGGCATATCTGGCCCTCGGCTTTTTGGGCATTGTCTTTGCATATTTTAAAGTGTAACCACACGTCTGATGACTTCTTCGTCGACATGTCTGCTGCACATGTCCTTGTTGTTTTCAACACAGATAATCTCCACGTGCTTGTTGTAGAGAGGTGGAGTCGAGGCGCAGCTTACTTTCGTTTAATTGGAATGGAGGCGGGAAGGCGCCGCTTACTTTTGTTTCATTGGAATGGAGGCGCAAGATTTGAGGCAATTTTTTTTTAAACTTCGATTTCTTTTTATGTTCGAAGCTTGTGCCATCGAACGAAGCTTTGAAGTATTTAAGACGGCCACAGTAATGCAAAAAAAATTATCTGATTGCCATTCCAGTTATCCACAGCGATCCTGTCTCCGACGTTATTGGGCATTGCACATGAACGGGCGGGCGGGGTCAGTTGTCCAAGCCATCCCTATAAGCGTGTGTTTTGCCGGAGTGTGGTAAGGTCGATTGGTCTTCATTAATGAACAGGCACTGTAACCATTTCTCCCTGTATATTTATAAAGCCCTACTCTGTAAATGACCACCGTATATCTGCTCTATGTCGCACTGGAATACTGGTCCGCGTGCAACGTGCTTCAGTGACTGTCTGGTTCTTCAGGCACCCTATGCTTGGACTGAACTTGGGACAGTTTGTGTGTTGATGCAGTGGTATCATGGAATCTCTTGCAAACTGATCTAAAATGTAGTATTCTTGTCTCACTTGGGTGCTTTAGTTTTTAATCAATAACGGACCATTGACAACTTGTAATTGCTTTCCTTGAACTACTGTCTCATTCAACCCATTGTCTCATTAATTTGCTACTATATGGATATTGATTGTACGAATGCTTGTGTATTACTGTTTACTGAATGATTGAAGGTTTTGTAATTATGATGCCATCATGTACCCTCTGCGTCATTGAAAATGAGGGTCCCCCTCAATTGACTCACGAGGTAAAATATAGTTAAAAAAGATAAGGTGAATGCAGTACACTTGGTAGGGTTTGCAAAACATATTTTAGCTAAATGTTTTTAATTTGAACGTTTAAAAGGGCAAAACCCTTTCCAAATCTGATAGTTAATGAAGGTTGCGATTGAGTAATCGCTAATCATTAATAAACTAAAAATATATTGTATTGGACTGTACTTATTCTCTGTTCAACCTGTGTTGATCTCCAGGGACCCTTTTGATGCCCACACTCTCTCTACTGTCTCCGTACGCCGTGTTCTCTGCCGGGGAGGCCGTTCGCTTCAGCTGCACGGTGCTCCTGGGTCACCACCTCAGTGACTTCCACCTGTACAAGCAGGGCGTGGCCACGCCGCTGGTGACCCAGAGGGTGGACCAGAGCCAGACCCAGGTGGAGCTGGTCCTGTCCGACCTGGAGACATCGCACCAGGGCAGCTACAGCTGTCTGTACAGGATCAAGGGCAGCTCGCCGTCGCAGCTGCTCAGCTCCCCGCCCAGCAACTCCATCAACATCACTGTAGGTGAGTCATCATCACACAGTCACTGTCCTGTCCCACTGCAGGTGAGTCATCGTACAGACACCGTCCTGTCTCCACGGCTCCGTCGGTTCTGCCAGCATCAGCTCTACTCGGGCTAAAACCGAAACACAAAACTCGCAAACACATTATTTCCAGTTTAACATATCATAATGTATTGATGAAAAATGGGGGCACTGTAATTATTATAACATTTACTTCAAAGGGCAGCAAGCTCTATCGATCTGCGGATGTACAGTAGTGAATGGAATATCGTAGCCTCCTAGTATGCACAATGTGCATTGCACCCGAGTTCAAGAAAAAGCATGATGCCCATGTTCATGGCAACAATGAATTAGTCTGATCAAAGCAACGGTGCGGCTCGTTTTAACACACCGGCCGCCAGGATTGTTCAAGGGACTGTTTGAATATCTGTAATGTAATAACCACTATATGATAAGATAATCTATACCTATAACTACTATATATGATAATTTATACCTATAACCACCAAGCATGCTCACACAGGCCGCTATATCTATGGGCATTTTCCATATACATTTGCAGCTTTGTTTTTGCTGACCACCATATACAATGCCCTCCCTTACTCTCTCTGATCATCTCTCTCTCTCCTGTATCTCTCGAACACCTTGCTCTGTCTCCCTCCCTCCCTTTTATCTGCCTCTCTCCACTCTCCGACCACCCCTCTCTCTCTCTCTCTCTCTCTCTCTGTGGGTGTGTGTCTGTCTCTGCGTTAGATATTCCCCCTACTGGCTCCTCATATCATTTTTATCATAGCCCAATCTGACTAATATTGAGCCAAAACGGCAACCTACAAACCATAGACTGCCTATAATATTTTCACAGAGACAGCAGGTCCTACTCATTATAAAAAAAGAATATCGCTTGCAGTACATTTAATGGGCCCCCATACAAATGGGAAAAGTAACTCAAAATAGCTAAATCTAGAATCTATTATTAATCTAGAATCAAATCTATACATGTATTGAATTAAGAATATTATTAATAGAGAATCAATTTATTTTTATTGAATTGTGACCCCAGGAATAGCAATTGAATCGTGAGATTTCTGAATCGCTGCACCTCTAATATTAACATTTTGAGTGCCAACGACGAGAAATCTCGTTATTAATCGTTATCTTTTTATTAGCGATTTTCTTTTCATCAATCTAGCCTCACGTTACCACTGGGACTCTCTCTGAGCTCGAACAGGTAAAATACCGCCCCCTATAGTGTCCCGGATGATAATGCACCCATTGGATTGGACTGAATGAAAGTGCATGGGGAAAAGAAAATCTGGAATCCACATTTTACTTGTCAGGCATGTAATCCGAGCCGATTGCAGTCTTTGGTGGTCCCTCAGAACAGCGTGGAATATGTGTTTCGAGCACCCAGCGTTGGATCAATAAACGCGATCGATATTTAGAATGGCGATCAGGAATTGGAATAATCTTTTTGGAGAACATCTGATCTGAGGTAAGGAATCTATTTTACCAGTCTTGGGGTAATCGGAGCTTTTTTCACAGATATATCAATGTGGGCCCTATATGTGTATGTGTGTGCTGATCAGGAAATAAGATAATCGATTTTTCAGCCCGCTTCTCTAGCGTGCATAAGTACACATATACTATCGAGAATCTAAATAGGCCGAAAAATTACAGTTTTTTGCGTATTCCAGTAAAGGGCAGAATCTTTTTTTTTCTGGAAATTGTTGTTCAGCCTCACAATGCTATTTGATAGTAAATGTGTTTATATGTCCCACCCTCTGAAGTTGCTAATGTCTTTTTAATTTGGGCCTCACAGGGTTAACCTCTTAAGCCCGAGATATACAGTAAAAGTGTATATTTTCAGCATTACGTTTGTTTACCAATTATTTTAACTGTTATTAGTGAAATATAAGATTATAGAAATCTCAGGGCAATGAGTCGGAAACCGGCGCATATTGACAGGAGGAAGTGGCACAGCCAAAAGTGAGTGTAGTCTTTTGAAGGAAGAGACTCAGGGCTTTCGAATTTCGAAAAACTACCCTACCCAGCTCACACCAGCCCCTGTCAATCATCTGACTTCTGGATTTACTTTTTTATTTCTCTTATTTTTTGGGATTATCTCCCACAAACCTGAACGTTATTGCCATAAAACGGAACGCAGTTAGTTTCTCTACCTTTCTGTGAACGTCTTGCAAAAAATTGTGTTGCAATACGATGAAAAATGGTGGAGAAATTTACATTATAAAAAAGATGGCAGAATTCAGTACTGCATCTACAAAACCTTCTGTTTAATCATCTTCCCTTTATTCATTTGCTTAGATTTTTCAGGTCTGGTAAATTTTAGCATGGCGTTATTCACAGTCAAAGATTATAATTTTTTTTTAAATAGAATTGATATTCTCCTTTGGTTCATTACAATTTACTCAAGCCTAGTAACAGACACACTATTTCTGACACTGATCCATATATCTCCCTAGATTCAGATACCAAGAACATGCAAATGGACCATTAAAAAAAAATAATTAAATGTTTATTCTACGTCCTTATGGAATGAGTGAAAAAAAGTTAAATTTTTTTTTTTTTTTTTTATTATTATTATTTTTTTATGGATGGAAGAGCCGCACATTGACAGGCAAAGAGCTGCATGCGGCTCTCAAGCCGCGGGTTGGCCACCCCTGGCGTAGACCCTGCATGCCTACTTTAATTCAATTGCAATTCTATTTCAAATTAAAATCAAAATAGGGCTGGGGGCGATTACTCACGTTTTAATTTCAATTTTGAAGATAATCAAGATAAAACTATTATTGTGCCGCATGCTGTGTTGCTCTCATTTTGTCTTATGTTGTAAATGCAGCGCACCCTTCCTTCACAGCGGTGTGTTCTGCCCCTCCCCCCCCCCAAGCCTAAACGGTAGTTTCAGCTCGTGTTGAGAGGGAGGAGGGAGCCACGGCACGTTTTTCCAGTTATTTTGAAATGTCTTTGGTAACTTGTAGAAGATGACAGAAAGGCAGCCTTTGGTAGAGAAGAAAGGTAAAACAAATTCAGTCGTCATATATGATGTTCTCGAATCAATGAGTAATCGTGATTTCAATATCAATCAAAATAATCGTGATTATGATTTTTTTCCATAATGGAGTAGCCCTAAATCAAAAGTTAATAGAATAGTGGATCCACACTCATTTTGCAGAAACATTTTCACATATCCAGAACTTTCATATGCACAATGAGTTTTTCAAACTCTTGATGAAATGGATAACAAACTTAACATCTGCACTCCCTGTTCTTAATATCCTGTCTGAACCCAGTGGAGCTCCTCACTCCCCAACACTGGTACAACACGTCCATCGAGGCCCCGGTCGGCACCATCCTCAAGGGCCACGGCTTCAACATCACCTGCTCCACCCGGCAGCAGTACCCCGGGGGCTCCTTCCAACTGCGCCTCATCCGCTCCAACGGCACCGTGCGCCAGTCACTGCCAGCCCTCACCCCCTCCGTCACGTTCACCTTCCCCAGCGCCCAGAGTTCCAACGAGGGCTACTACTACTGCCTGTACCGAGTCCAGCTGGGTGGCCGCACCTTCGTGTCCAGGGAGAGCCAGCCCCTGCCGATCTCCATCAGAGGTGAATGTGGATCATATTAATAAGAGTGTTCTTTGTAAGTGATAAATGGTAGTGTGGTGTCTGGCCTCATCAAATGGTTGTGTTAACCCGTGTGAAAAAGTCTCATGGTAGATTGATTGTACCAGCCGTTATATAAATAATTTACCATGGTAAAAGTTAAGTATTTCGTATAATACCATGTTATAATCTAATTTAAACCATGATACCGATGGTAATATCATGGCATCTCCATATCTTTTCGGTCAATACCATCATCGTAGTGACTAGTGACCAAAAAATCGTGTGGTTGAAAGAAACACAGAGATTAAACACAGTAATCCTACAACTGGCCTTTACTGCTAATTGAAAATCTGATGATCTAGACACTGAATCATTCTTAGGTTGGTGTTTACCAGACCTGGGTCAAATAGTATTAGCAAAAAATATTAGCCAGATGGGTTGGCCAGCTTTTAACGTCAAGGAGGTTAAAACTGACACTTGAATTGTTTAGAAATCTCCAGATCTGTTATTTTATTATAATAAATAAATTATGTAAATATGTTTCATATTGATCCACCATAAGTCCTTGTTTGAACACTGTCCATATTTCATCTGTTTCTATGTATTTCCATGACAAATTATGAATTGCTGTGGAATTGTTTGATATGTTTTCACCACTGATCAGTAGACGCAAAAAGGATACAAAATATTTCAATAATATATATTCGATATATTCCAATATCTAAAGAATGAGAACTCTGGTGTCAATTCCTATTAAGGTAAGAATGACATTGGATGCATGCGTAAAAAAATGTTGCATTGCCTTTTTACAGGTGCTACAGGCTTTTTCAAACAGTGCATTGTAGTTCTGGTAGGCTACTAAAATATGAGCAACACCACCACAGTAGCCCAATCTGACGCTCTCCCCATCAGGAATGGTGCGTTCTCTTCTCGTTCTCTCTCAGTCCACCAGAAAGTACTTAAAACTTGTGTAGAAAACCTACCCAAACATTTCCCTGTAACAATGATTGCTTTCTATGGCTAGAATTACAGTTCATTGTTATTATTATTGATTTGGCATTGAAATAGACCTACCAATGATCAAATCCTACAGCTTTACAAGAGACTTTTCCTAATTGTGATTAAAGGGGAATGCCACTCATTTCAATAATTAACATTATCTTCTTCCTATGCCCCAGGACGGTTCAGTCAGTATTTAACACACGTCAATCTCTCCTAAAGCTAGATGTCAGAGAGGGAACCCTCCAGTCAGTGATGTAGCTGGGATGTAAAATCAGGGGGTTGCTCCATAGACAATTGACTATGCTCTGAAATGTTTTTGTGAGCTCTTACACCTAAATTAGGTTTATATTCTAGCATTGGCTGAATCAGAATCAAACCCTCATTTCGGTGTAAGAGCTCACAAACATTTTATGGCCTCAAATTCTGAGCCCCATTCATTGTCTGTGAAGCAGCCCCAGATTTCACATCCCAGTTACATTCTCTGATTTCTAAGATAAGATATTCCTTTATTTATCCCCTTGGGCTTGGGGAAATGTGGGCGTCATAGCAACATGGGGGACTAAAACTATAGTAAAGATAAAAATATGCGGTGTAAACAATATAATTAACTCTGAATATAAGCAAGTAAACTGTGTAATCAAAGGTGCAGATGAGGGTCTGTATGTCCCATCAGTTATATTATACGTTACAATAAATATGGGCAACACTTAGAAGTATACAGTTTACAGTATACACGGGTGCCGTATACATAAGGTACCCTAACTGGCATGATATACGTCATAACTTATAGTCCGTGCAGTTTAGTTGGTAAGAGTCAGACACACTTAGTGATCAGACATTCCTCGAATTCTGTTGCTGTTAGTTTCTTTTTTTAAACTTAAATTTGTATTGACATTTAGACATACAACATCAAACATATGACAGTACACTGACATGGGTCCCTTGAATCCCTATGCTAAGGCTGTGTTCAGCAGCCCAGACCCCCATAAGAGGGACCCCCCCCTCCCGCCATCCACCCCGGGAGATGGGACTCGCCCATATCCCAGGACCGCTATACACGGAGCCGGGCCCCAGTGACACGGGTCCCTTGAATTGATTGGGCCAGTAGAGGAGAGGGCAGGGGACCCCCCCCCCCCCCCCCCCCCAACCAAGCCAAGCCCGTTAACCTTCCATGTCCCAAAGAACCCCACCCCCCGCTCATCTACCCCACAACACACAAAACCCCACTCTCCCGGGCCGAAACGATGGTATATATATATACATACGGTGGGGTGGGGAGGAGACTGTACATTAGGAGGGGGTGGGTGGGTGGGAGAGAAATATACATACGGTGGGGAGAGAATATATACATGCGGTGGGGAGGAGACTGTCTATTCGGAGGGGGTGGGGGGGTTTGGACATTTACGGTGGCCAGTTTCAAATTGCAGCCTCCCGTAGGTGCTCTTTAAGAGCGGTTTTGAATGTGGGTAGGGATTCACATTCCTTTACAGTCCTGCTGTTAGTTTCAGGAGAGAGTGATTCATGCTCACAAGTGCTGACTGAACTGTCCCGGGGCACAAGATGAACATATGTGAATTTTTTTTTACCTACTTTTTCTCCCCATTTTCTATTTTTCTCTCATCCCAATTTTTGTATTATCCAATTCTACCCTCCCCTGTCTCGAACGTTGCTGGACTATGCCTCCCACTGGTCGGCTGCAATGTGGACCAAGCCTTGCATCACGTGTCCCCTCCGGCACATGAGGAGGCAGCTGTTGCATCTTTTCACCTGTACAGCGCAATCTCTCAGCGGCGAGGAGTAGCGCGTGGGAGGCTCACGCTGCCCCCGTTGCTTCCTGATTCTGCTGTACAGGCGCACCAACCGACCTGTAGGAGTCGCTGTCCACAACGTCCGATCCCCACCCACCGGCTTTCCCACCCCCTAATACTGCCAATTGTATTAGTATGAACGACCAGCCAAGCCGGAAGCAACGCAGAGAGCTGGGCTCGAACCCAGCATCTCCTGCGTTAGTGGTGAGCGCCTTGCCCACTGCGCCACTTAGCCTCCATATTATGTGAATTCTTAAAACGGGTGCTGTGAATGAATGTGGCCGATTAAAGCCGTAATAACTTACTCAGTCGGTGGATCCGGTTAATACAATTTATTAACTCGGAATGAAAATACCAAAACCGATATATGGCTTGAATGACTCTCACCAAACAACTAGCTATTGGAATCTGGAAGAAGAGCGATTTCCCTGGAGAAATCCTCTTTATAGACAGGAGAGGGGGGGTGGGTACAGGACACAATAAAACTGGGGGTTTGGGGAGAGGGGAGGAGACAAGTTCTAGGAGGAAACGAGTCCTAGGAGAAGACAAATCCTGTTATCGTCCACAGTGCCATTCCTCTTCTTTTTTTTAAGGATGAAATACTTGATTCAAATCCATCCATGCAAACCAGATGGCTGTGCCCAGCGAAGCGTGACTGATTTCTGCTGTCCTCTCGTCCCTCAGACCCAGACCCGGTGCTCAGCCCCATGGTGATCAGCTGGCTGGTGTCCAGCCTGACGTTCGTTGTGGCCGTCGTCATCATCATCATAGTGGCCAGGGTGCTGTGCAAAAGGGAAAAGAAGCCATCTGAACTGGAGAGAGAGACCAGAACCTGTATGTCTTGCGTTTTATACGTCAGCCTTCCCAACCTTCTTCTCATCCGAGGACTGTAAAAGGGATACTCCACTCATTTTTAAAGGCTAGTTTTGGGTTGTCACACAAACTGGGAGTTATTGCAGTCCATTCGAAAAAGGACTTGACACCAGTACCCCCTCCTGCTGACTTGTTGTAGACAATTTGTGTAAAAGCGTCAGCTAAGGACAAAATATCGGAATGTGCATTCAGATATTAGAAGAGGTTGTTGGCAACGGTAGTGGAAGTCAATGTGGACCAAAACCATTTCTCTGAAAAATCACGTGTCATTCTGGGGAATTTCTGCATCGTTAACATTTGGGAAGCTAGTTTGTGATAGCTGTGATTTTATTTTTTTAAAGATTTTTTTTAATGATTATTATTATTTGGGTCCCCTATTCCACTAGCATGGCCAACAAATGCTAATCATTTCAACTTCTAGTGAAAAAGAAAAGGAGGAAATTACTTATACTGTGTATGTGCTTTTTGGATGTACTGAAATTATTCCTAGTTTGTGACTAATCAGATTGGCTTCTCAAAAAGGGTGTAGTATCCCTTTAATCCACACTTGTATTAATTTGGAAGAATTCATAAATTAACAGCTGTGCTTTTGTCTGCAGGTGTGGACAACACTTATGTCGCCTTATCAATAAATAAGATTTGACTGAATATGCAGCCAAAATTGGAGGCGCCTAAAGGTATGGATTGTCTTGGTACTAGAACAATGATGTATGTTGTATGTATGCATTTTTCTTCACAATATCGTCATCGGGGGCGGCTGATTGGCGCAGTGGGCAAGGTGCTCGCCTCTAATGCAGGAGACGCTGGGTTCGAGCCCAGCTCTCGGCGTTGCTACCGGCTGGCCGGTCGTTCATACTAACACAATTGGCAAGTGTTCGAGGGTGGGAAAGCCGGTGGGTGGGGATTTGACGTTGTGGACAGCGACTCCTACAGGTCGGTTTGGTGATGCCGGTGCGACGGAAGCAGGAAGTGACTGGGGCAGCGTGAGCCTCCCACGCGTTACTCCTCGCCACAGAGTTCGAGCTGCTGCGGTGAAAAGATGCGACAGGCTGCCTCCTCGTGTACCGGAGGGGACACGTGATGCAAGGCTTCTGTCCTCACTACAACCGACCTGTGGGAAGCGTAGTCTAGCAACGTTCAAGAGAGGCGAGGGAAGAATTGGATATATGAAATTGGGATGGGAGAAAAATAGAAAATGGGGAGAAAAAGTGGATCAAAACAATATCGTCATCGAAGATGTTTGGTTTGTTTTTTTAAACGGTAAAAAAAAGAATTATCATCCTGGCAGTGTTATAAAGCATTTGTGATACTGAATGAGAATTCTGCGTTTTGAACGAAAGCTGCACCATGATAAAAACGCGTCACATTGTTTGTATTGGAAAATATTGTTACACTGTCAATGATAAGTAAAACATATATATATCAATGATTTTGGCCATATTGCTCAGCCCTAATGTATGTCCTCTTGATATTTGACAAGGCAAAACGTAAGGTTATGTATATAACCAAGTTCTATGAATTCTGGTGACGCTCAGCGTCAGTCTGCACTGACTTCACTTCGTGCACGAGCACTGAATAAAAAATTCCACAATGCACCTTTACATACCAACATTCGTCTGGCCACACCCCTATCCGCTTACCTTCATAAGCAGGTGTGTGGTCACCTACTCGCCTCCTTCCCAAACTTTAACCACAAGGCGAGATCAAGGGCCGCAGCGCCGTCCTGACGCTGAGCGTCACCAGAATTCATAGAACTTGGTTATATACATAACCTTACGTTCTATTTCATTCTGGCCTCTGCTCAGCGTCAGTCTGCACAAGAGGAGCTGAGCGGAAGCCAGAAGCTCGACAAATGTACCCCGCTGAGGCCCCCCACAACCATCAGACCGGGGAGGACCGAGCCCCCCGACCCTCCATAATGGAGGGATACCCTCCCTATTGGAGGACGGGAGGGAGACTGATCCGACCGTGCGAAGAGGAACTCAAGCAACTCAAGGCACAGGGTGAGCAGATCGTGGCTTGACCCCACGACTACGCACAACCCGCATGCCACCAGGGAACGAACGAACGGAAGGAACAACCCTCGTTACTGCCCCCAAAATCACGGGGTCAAGAGCAAACTCAACCCTGTGGCAAGGCCGTAGCAGCAGAGCGCGAAGGAAGACCCAGACCCACTGAAGGGACTGGATCCCCTGGAAAAAGGGGGGCCCGGAGAGGTCAATGACGCCAGGCATCAAGACCCCACCAGGCGGTCACTTAGTGACACCGCCCCCCCACATGGCCAGCGTATTCGGACAGGGCCCCTCCAAGAGCGGGCCCTTTCCCCCCAATAGTACACCGCCTGGCACACTGACCCTGCAACACAGGCAGTCAGCATGGCCGTAAAGCATTCAAAAGGTTAACCAACGGAAGCAGGCAGCGCACCGGGGAAACCAGGCAGCAGGCTGTAGACCCGAGCCTGGAGCACTGCGGACGAGACAGGCGCCAAAGGGGTCAACTGAAACAGCACCCCGGCGGAAGGGGCGTATGCTGGCGTTGTTGCGCACCATGATAAAGCCTCCCATCAAAACAAAACCACCCAGAGGGTTCGAGGCAGAGAAGGCTGACACGATTGGCAGACGTCATGAGCGTGCAGGGGCACACTCAACCGGGTAACCCGGGAGTTGACTCTGCTCCAACACACCAGGGAATCAACCACCCTCTTGGTCACATACGGTGGTTGTTCCTATAACCCCTCAAGAAAAAAGGGGTTATCCCAGGCCTACGGTTTCAACGAAACATTACTTCGGACCGGGCCCGGCGGCTGGGGAAGCACACAGGGTTACCAGAGGAGGTCCAGAAGACCACCCCAACAGCCCCCTCTTCGCCATGCGTGAGAGAGGAGCGAAAGAAAGGAGAACCAGCCCCTTATAATAGTGCCAGGTACAACGTGTACCCAACAAAGGGTCTCCATAACTCCTAACCCCGTGACACCCGGGCCGACCCGGCATTTTCCCCCCCGAAAAAAGCACAAGTCCCTCAGGGTACCAGAACAGCAGATCTGCATCCCCGGCGGACAACGGGTTAACTGACCTGGACCAGCGCGACCAGAGCCAGTCCCGTGTCCTAACCACGCCGACATGCCCACTCCAGGAGAGGGGGCAGGTATGCGTGTTGATCTAAAACATGAAAAGAGGGCTCCACCCAGACGGTCCTATTTATACCACGCTCAGTGGCCCACCCCAAGTGCTTGAGACCCCTCTACCTATGTTCTGATCTATTCCGTTAACATCCCCCAGATATGAACAAGAATCCGTCGAGACCCAGTAACAGGAAAAAATCCCCCATCCCAGTTGCCCTATAAAAACGCTGTTTTAATAACAAGCAACCAAGGCGTACTAGCCTCCCGCATGATTCTTAACAGAAACACCCCGAGCCAGCACTATGTATGCGTCGGGACCCAAAACATATCAACGGACAGTCTAACCAGACCACACATTGATCCTTCAAGGCGCCTGGGAGAACGACAAGAAGGTTGTCGTGCTTCATATTCTCCACTCTTTTTTTTTATTAAAAAAGAAAGAAACACAGACTGACATGAATCCCACGTGACGCAGCCGAGGGTCTTTTTTTTTTTACATTTTTACATCCTGCCACCCTCACCACAGAGGAGAAACGGAACTCCTCAGAGACTTCCCACGTGAGCCATAGATTGAAAAGTCACGGTAACATTGAGTCATGTGACCAACCGACTCAAGTTACACGTATATCGAGCGTAGTAGAACAGTAAGTTCCTACGCTCTGCCCCGACAACTTGACAACAACAGACCCTACATACCATCAAAGAGAAGCCGCCTATTCTCAGTCCTTGCCCCACAATGGTGGAATGAACTACCCATCCCAGTTAGGACAGCCGAATCCCGTCCAATCTTTCGCCGTCGACTAAAGACTCACTTCTTCAACCATTATCTGAAATGATAAAAAAAAAAAAAAAAAAAAAAAAAAAATCTAACCCCGACTAACCTTAATGTCATGCACTTGTCCTAATAAACTAACCTACACTGTAACACGCAACACTTTGATGAACATTGTTACTCAGCTGATAGAGTTATACCCTTCTTGCTGTCTTGTCGCACAGAACTTGTAAGTCGCTTTGGATAAAAGCGTCAGCTAAATGACTAAATGTAAATGTAAATGTACATACGGGTCTAAACTCACGGAAGCCGTCGTCCAATAGAAACGTGCCTAGTGACTTTGCTATGACTGGGGGAAACCCAAGACTCAACGCCTGTGATAGGTGCAGAGTCTGGGAAACCCTCCCCCCCCCCCCCCGTGCCAAGCTGCCTAACAGCTTGACCCTGACCGAATGAAAAGAGAGTCCCAGAAACTAGGCTTGGGCGGTATGACGGTATTAAGGTATACCGGGGTATTTAGAGATACCGACGGTATTGATTCAATACCGTCCGTCACCGTCAAAATCACAGATGCGCTTCAGTTTCTATAACAATGAAACAGAGTTTTGAGTGTAGTGCACACAGAGTGTAGTGCACACATGCGCCAGCAGAGGGCGAGACCGCTCTAGTGGAGCGAGTGGGTCACAACGGTGTTCACGTTTTACGGTAATGTTGCGACAGTGCTGTGAAAATACCGTAAAGCGTTGTGACGAGAGTTGGTGACGTGTTGTTGTCGAGTGGTGCACTGGTGGAGCAAGCAAATAATCCGTCTCTTATTATATGTGAACTAAAGAGTAGGCCTACAAGGTTTACACAACAGCCCCCACCGCCTTTTTATTGTATTTGTACCGTCCTGTACTGTCAGCTGTTTATCTCTCTGTGAGCTACTGAGCTTGAATAACTAGCGTTAGCTCACGTTAAGTAGCGTTAGCTCTGCGGCTAATCTTAGATTACCCTGAACTAAATCAATGACTAGGTTATAAAGCATTCGAGTAGTTTTCACTGCACATAGAAGTAGCCAAACAACGGGAGCATTTCGGGAGCATACCAAAACCCAGGCAATTTCTAGCCCTTAAGGAATCAAATAGTCTGCCATGGCTAGATGCTAACGCTAAAACGGTGCAGGCTTCTACCGGTGCGGGACTACCATTCTGAGAGCTGACGATGATTTGTTTACTTGGTAACTCGGGTTGGGTTGCCCCCCCCCCCCCCCCTCCCGCTGATGAATAAAAGTCATACCGTCATATACCGTGCACCGCGGTGTTAGGCAATCAAGGTATAACGGTATGAAAAAAGTCATACCGCCCAAGCCTACCAGAAACCCCCTGACCACCTGACCAATCAGAAGAGGGAAGGAGGGGTTTATCCGGTACCCCCTCGCAAGCCCAACCCTCGCATATGACAACAACAGCCATATGATACCTTCAGTAGCAATCCCAATGAATAGCGCAAGCTAATTCAATGCACGCTAGCCACAGACACATCTGTGAACAGGGTTCATAGCAAGGCCAAGTTGTGTATGTGTGAACCCGACACCCGTATCTAAGAGAGAGAGAGAGCGGCTGAGCCGTGATACGTTTTCATACGAGCATTACTGCAAACCAACACAATAGTGTTGCAGCTCAATATCACTGTTTAAGCAACAGAGCACACAACTAACCTCTACCTTTATGTGAAGATTCAGGTTGAGGCAGAAAAAACCCTTTTTCAACCGAGTGTAGGCTGCAGGCCTTGCTTAAGCTTTAACATGAAAGTAACGTCTAGCCCTCCTATCAAACCCATACTAGCAAAAGATTCACACGTTGCATCCCCATCATATGTTTGGTGAATAAACACAGTTTGTTAACAAAAAATACAGTCCCTCCTTAGGAGGGACTCTTTATTTTTCAACAAAATCATAGTGGGGCCGGGAAGGGAACAGGGGGGGACCACAGAGGGAAAAAGTCAATGAACTTTAGCGACGCCTGCCACAAGCCGCTCGGGGTTTTCCACCCCGTGGAGCCCCGGAGGGACGGTAAACGATCGGCGGCTGGTCTCGACGATCCCTACCGTCACCTCCGGGCGTAGATGGGCCGGCTGCAGTGGCGGAGGCGCCCTCTCTCCTCCTGGCCTTCTTCGCCGAAGGTCCAGCAGTGGCGGTGGTAGCAGCGGCGGCCACGGCAGAGGAACCTCGACGACGCGGCGGCCGTCTGACTCCACCGGCAACATCGGCCGGGGGGAAATGAGGCTG
The DNA here is from genome assembly GCF_963971535.1 of Notolepis coatsorum. Classification (NCBI taxonomy): domain Eukaryota; kingdom Metazoa; phylum Chordata; class Actinopteri; order Aulopiformes; family Paralepididae; genus Notolepis; species Notolepis coatsorum. The sequence goes on from NC_140181.1 coordinate 64,724,415, forward strand.
GAGCACGGAGCGCTCCTCCTGCATCTCCCTGCAGGTTGAGGTCATCAGCTGCAGTGCCGACCCGAATAGTCCAGCCTCGGAGAGGGGTGCCGTCAGAAGTGGAGTCCTCTTCTTCTCCGGCACACGCGCCTGCTCCAGCCAAAGGTGGCGCTGGATCAGAGTGGCCAGGGCGCGCACTTTCCCAGCGGCTATAGCCTGCGGCTGAATCAGATGCAGGATGGCTCCTGCCGACTGGGCGGGCTGATCATGTTGTAAATCAGTCAGCTCTGTGCCGCCTGTCAATATCCCGGACATGAATCTCGCCAGCTGCGCGATGTTGGAAGTGGCAGCTAGAGATTGTGTCCCGGAGATAAATGACTGGTCGCTCAAACGCCAACCGCCTCGCCGATTTCCCTTGGGGAACCGGCTTCCGTAACGGCTCCCACACCACCTCAGGACAAAGGAGTGCCGCCATCGGCCTATCAAGCCGTGGCACGCCCTCCTTCATGCCGTCTACCAAACCCACCACCCGCGTGACTTGCACGTAGGCGGGAGTAAGGCCCATGATGTGGGAGACCACCTGTCCCTGACGGACGTAGGCCGCCATTGAAGGGAAAAATGGGTAGACAACGTCCACCCCTCTCACCGGGCGACGTTGCCATAGATGACCTATGAGATCGTCAGGGACAGGAACAGGCAGTGGCTGCGGCAGCGGCACGCCGTTTGCGACTGCCGCCGCCGCCATGAGCTCGGGGAACAAAGCACGCAGTTCCCCCTGCATACTTTCCCCCTCCGAGCCCGCGTCCCTCACATGCAGCAGACTACTGGTTAAGGAGCCACATTCTGATGTGGCTGATAGCAGGGCATCCCGCCGCCGAGTCAGAGGTTCTAACCCAACATCTGCGGATGAGGAACCCCAAGGAGACATCTCACCCCCCTCCAGTGTTACCTGGACGGGCGGGAGACATGTCTCCACCGGGCCTTCAAACAAGAACCCGTCCGCCTCTATCATGTAGTCCTCTGTTTCCATCGGCCATGTAGAGACAGACTCATCCTCATCCGGCTCCAGCAACTCACCAAAACCAGGCCGTTCGTGTCTGCAAGCCACCATCTTGCGACGGGAGCGAGCTGACGCAAAAAGTTTGCGTCTCAAATCCCCCGCAACCAAAGGCGCCGGCCGCCCAACAGTGGACGACTCCCCGGAAGCAGAGGAACCAGAGCCGGAACCAGGCCATCGCACAGGAGACGGCACTGGTGCACCAGCTCCTTGGAGAGGCAAATTACCCATCGGACGCCTACCGGGCGTGGCTGCCGACCACGAGAGAGGCCTCAACCCCGCTCCAAGACGCACGACAGAGGCGGCAATGGAGAACCGCTGGTGAAGAGTGGCGTTGCGAGCGCGACCCTCCGAGGTAGACATTATGACTTAGCTTTTTTCTTTTGAAATATGAGAGGAGAAAAAAGCAAGAAAAAATGTAAACACGTATCAACTTTCTTCAACTAACAACCTCGTCAAGTGTGGGTATCTACCAAAGGCATTTCCTTGTGGTGAAAGTGAAGAAGGAGGCGAGTAGGTGACCACATACCTGCTTATGAAGGTAAGCGGATAGGGGTGTGGCCAGACGAATGTTGGTATGTAAAGGTACATTGTGGAATTCTTTATTCAGTGCTCGTGCACGAAGTGAAGTCAGTGCAGACTGACGCTGAGCGGAGGCCAGAATGAAATAGAACTGACTGTCCATGTCTCATTGTGTAAAAGCTGGTTAGCTGTCATACAGTGTTTCTGTGTTTCAGACTTTGAGCCCAGAGACTGGGGTGAAGACCTTCTTGGACTGGTGAGGAGGGAGATGTGACCAAGTTCCAAAGAACCACCCAGCTTGGTCCATCACCACCCAACACTGTGTTCATCATCACCCAACACTGTGTCCATCGGCAAAATGGCAACAACACTAATCGGAAATATAGCCGCACATGGCCATTGCAGCATTTGGCATATGGGGCACTGAAGCATAAGCAATATGGCATTGATCATTATGACACTAAGCATTATGGTATTATGCATTGGGGGTCGGACATTATGCATTTAGGCATTAAGCACTATGCCATTGGGCATTGTGGCATTATGCTGCCAGGAGAGGAAAGGTCAAGATATCTTGTTGTCGGTTTGGCCTGATGATGGCGCTAGAGAGGGATGACTAAGATCAATAGGGTTGTTCCTCTAGGGCCCATGAATATTCACAGCAGATTTTATGGTAATCCAACCATTACTTTTCAAGATATCTTGTTCTCTGTTTGGCCTGATGGTGGCGCTAGAGGAAAAGGGATTGATGGATTTAAAAAATCTACATGTTAACTTGCCAGTGTAGAATGTCCTATGTAAAGTAGATCCAGTATTTGTATGGCTTCAAATGTTAGCATATTAGCATAGCATACAAGTGGATTAGCATTTGGTGCTAATTAATTTGTCCTTATTGTAAGCATATTGTGCTAACTGATTGGCTAAGTTAGAAGAGGCAGCTGCATTGATTGCAAGAAGAAATCAAGAGCATTGGTAACACCAGTGGAAAACAAAGCCTAGAGGCTAGTTACTTGTGGCTGGTCTCTCTTTCAGTGACACAATAAGACTTTTAAAGGTGCTATAGATAAAAATAAAAGGTTTTATATAGAGTAATCATTTAAAAATAATAATAATATATCCACAGAGCTTTTTAGAAATTATAATAATTATTGATTAATGAATTTGGCGGGTCCAAACTGAATGTTGTTTACATGTTACTGCATGTATCCCCGCTCTACTTCCCATTTACCCACGTGGAATGCACCTATTTGGATAAATTACATGCTGGTGCTCTAGTGCGCCATCTAGCGTCTGACTATTATCTATAGCACCTTTAACAATGGAATTACATTTCTTTATCGGAGAAGAAACGTTGCCTAAACAAAGTAAATTCCATGAAGACCATTGATAATTAATTTGTTGATGGGTGTTTTTCTGCCGGCCTGAGGGATCGAACCAGCAATTTTAGATATGCTTTCATGCATTGTGCACTAATTTCTTGTCGTCCAAATGAACCCTGAAGTTTCTGATTATGGACGTCTGTCAATGCTGATAGTTCTTAATATCATTTGGATTAAATCTGAGAACTTGAAAAGTAGGCAAGATAAAATTGCTAGTGTTCAGAAGGAGGACCTGCTCACCCTGGGACTTGAATGACCTTTGTATCCTCAGGTGAGGTGACTTACACTGTGAGAAATTGAGGACATGTTTTGTCATGAGTCTTCTCACATTTTAATAATTTTAGGGAGTCGGTGAAAGAAATTATTTGGACAAATTCTTATCAAAGGTGGTCTATGACTTTTGCCACATAAATTGCCACATGGTTGGCAAGTTTGAATTGGACACCAATTGGGACTGGAACCAGCAACCTATCCCCAGAGGAGGTGATTTACTAGCTTCACCACTGGAAAGATTAGGTTTTACACACCTTTTTATAACTTGAGGCAATGACATCACATGTGCCAGACTCGTGTATTTGTGTCCGTATTTTCCCCAACAATTTAATTGTTGGTGATAAGATTCTGAAAGTAAATCAGACAAACTTCTGCTGAGGTACACTCCGGTGTATTGTCAAATATTTTGGTGAAGTTTGATCAAACATTTGGCAAAACAAAAAATGTGAAGACTTGGAGATATAGATGTTAATTGATTTAGCATATTTTGAAGAATAGTGACAGACTTCATCATTTTCCATAGGTACCAGCATATGAAAGTTTCATCTCATTCTGGAGGACAACCTCAGAAGATGACAGACCTATCGCACATAATATGGATTTTTAATGAATTTTAAAAGAGTTGAGATTTAGGTGGCTGCTATAGCGCCACCATCAGCACTATTGGCTCCATATTTGGGGATGCCTAATGTGGCATAGGACTGGACCTGTATGCACCGTTTTGTAAATTGTCATGTATAGGAATGCTGTTTTAGTACCCATTTTCTGGCACTATTGTGCCCCCTATGGAGCGATTTTAAAATGATTTTGTCCTCATGATCATATACATTCACTCAACATATCAAATGAATATCGTGATGATTGTATGACATATTGATGACTTATGGCCAATTTTGTGCTAAGGGAAGCGTTTTGTCGAAGTTCATTGGTTGATAGTGGCCATACCGTTTATTAATATAAAAAATTTATACTTTTTTGAGTTTGTATCTCAAGCTCCTTATGTTGTCTGACAACTTTGGTGTTGATTGACAATTGAAAAAGCCTTAGGAAAAAAACAGTTTCGTGGCAATTCAGTATGATAGACATGGGTGGTTCTAGAGGACCACGTTCACCTGCATATATGTTGATTTTTTGTATCAACTTTTTGGCAGTTGGACCCAAGGTGTGGGAGTTATGGCCTTTTAAGTGTGATGTTATTGTAGCGCAACCATCTGGCAGACATGGGTGCATGGCCTTGTCTGAGTAGTGGAGGGTCGTAGGAACCCGCCTGCCAAACCTATGGTTTATGAGCTGCACGCACTTTTAGCGGGGAAAAAACAATAATCCTTTCAAATACAATAGGGTTCCAGGAGCTTCTCTGCTTGGGCCTCTAACGAGTTAATCTAAGACATTCTGGACGTGGTGCAACTCTTCGCTGAATACTTAACCATTTAAAGACTACAACACTAAATAAACATTTGCCTTTTCATATGCCAGTTTTCAGGCTAGTGTCTTCTTGACACCGGAAACAACTGGGCATCGATAGGCTATTGAGCACTGTATTATGTTGAGATAATGTGCAGATTAGATTAACAGGCTAACTCTTGTTAGTGGTACATAGAATCCATTTCATGACTGAGGACAACCTTTGGACTTGTGGCAGACTTCATATTCACTCAGGTGTGGCTACTACTACACACCCACATATAGGGGATGAAATACTGGTACTCTTAAGAAGCCTGATGGTGAACCTGTGAGATGAGTTCCTCAGGTCTCTGTCTATAGGCTGTATGTATATATATATATACACACTATTTATTACTTGTTTGTTCATTTTGTTTAGTTTTCTTTTTTATTACCAAGTAACACTGTAACAGGCTCCACTAAGTGTATTATGTCCTTGCTTCCACAGATCAATGATCCTTAAAGGATTAGGGGATGTTTTGTATTATTTTTAGAAGCCCTGCGATGCATCCTCTCGTCAGTTGCAACATGTACAAATTGTGTAATAATAGACTGTCATAGACTATATCACTGTAGGTATTGGAGCTTTTGGGTTGAAAGGGTTTGTATTTCACTCAATTTTGAGTTTGGTCGTCTACTCATATTGCTGTTATGTACTCTCCAGGCACCTGAGATCAAACTAAGAATAAAAAGAAAAACTGCTTAGTATTAAAAAAAAAATTGTCCGTCTTTGCCATTATGCACTCAACTCATCATTCTATGTACAATACTAGATAACCGACACTCAGGCTGCTTCCTTAGTAGATTAATGGGTCAGTTTGGTCTTTGCTGACCAAGACTTGTCGATTATTTTTTATGCTGAATTGAAAAAAACTAGACTGCACCAATGTGATTGCATGTGGTAAACACAATTTTACATCTGTTGTAATTGTAATTTAGCTGACTCTTTTCTCCAAAGCGACTTACAAGTTCTGTACGACAAGTCAGCAGGAAGAGTACAACTCTTTCAGCTGAGTAACAATGATCATCAAACAGTGCTGAAACTTGGGTGCTGCAGTATTGAGTGCAAGGACATTAGACATATTAGTATAGATTTTGATTTTATTAGGGATCCCCATTAGCTGGTGCGATAGCAACCAGCTAGTCTTCCTGGGGTCCACACACAAAAAAACATACAAAAACAATCACTATTGCAAAAACAAAATTATTAAAAGTCAGTACACACAATGCATAATGAAACTACTGTAACAATTAAGATAGCTAAAATTACATTAGTGTAAAACAAAAAATTACTTTAGTGTTAAAAACAATCTATGGTTCTTTTTAAAGGTGAATCTACTGTAAATGCAGCAGAGGTTCCGAGGCAGGCCATTCCAAAGAGTTAATCCTCTAAAAATAAAAGATCTCCCCAAAGCGCTGGTTCTAGGACCTGGCAATTCAAGCTGCCCACTACTGGAACCTCTAGTGTAATGCTCATGCACAGTATTACTAAAAACAATCTGATTATGTATAAAAACAGGAGTTTTACTGCTCATGACCAACTTGAACAGCACAAGTATATTAAAAGACAATCTATTTTCAACGTTAAGCAAAGAGAGGCGGGCACGCATACGGCTCACATTATACCTTAGTGAGCAGCCCAGTACCAACCGTGCTGCCCTGTTCTGGAGCTTCCTGAGGTCACCACTGGCAGCAGATGACCACATTGCAGAGCAATAGTCAAGATGACAAAACTAAACTTTGCACTATCTGACATAAAAGGGGACGGGCAACAAAAGAAGCACATTTCCTGGAAATACCAATTGCTCTTCCCATTTTTAAAACAATATAATTAATATGCTGAGACCAAGACAGAGTGCAATCCAGCATCACTCCAAGTAGGAGTACATGGTAGTATAGGACAGTAAGAAGGTTCGTTTTATTTATTTTTTCATTCCAGATATTGGATTGAAGAAGTGTTTTTAATCGACAGCGAAAGATTGGTCAGGATTCGGCTGTCCTGACTGGTGGGAAGTTCATTCCACCCTTGTGGAGCGAGGACCGAGAATAGGCGGCTTCTCTTTGATGACCCTCCCGGAGCTTAACTAGGGTCATCACAGAGAATTAGGTTAACTCCTACACTAGTCTAAAAATGTTATCGAGGACAGCCCTAACTGACAGCACATTTTTTAACTATGAGTTCTCATTTTATATTTTGAATCGTGAGCTTTATTTTCATGCAAAAAAAAGAAAAGAAAAACGCTCATTGGACGGATAAAAATCATTTTATTGGATATAAATATGTGAAATAACAAACAAGAATTTCAAATAAAGTGAGTTTATAGTAATTACTGACACAAATAACACTGCATGGACATGACAACCAGAAACTGGAACATTTTGTTGTATGACAATTTCCCAAACCACTTATAAAACTTATTTTATATACTTATTATATTTAAGAAAATCAATTAGATTGCTTTCCCACAGGACAGAGGTAAAATACACTACAAAAAAGGCACTTGCATTACAGCTAGGTCAAACTGTTGCAATTGGCCAAAAAACTAGACAAATTCAAAATCGTACTGCAAACCATAGATATGGATATCTATAGTGTCTTTCATATTCGCAAATGCCCGTCTTAAGATCGGGTGACCTGCTTATGTGAATTTTATTTTGGGTCTACTCCCCCCTCCCCCTCAGTCAAAATTGTATAAAAACACCATCATTCAACAATGAGTACAAGAGTAAACACATGTGCCAAAATACATTCCTTAAATTAACACACTTAACCAAAAGTATAACAATCCCAAAGGATTAATATGCATAAAAATATCATTCTAGTTTTTTAAAAGGCTCGCTGTACGTTGACTCCATGTTGGAGAACACAAAATAGAGGAAGCCTGCCACGGCCAGGAAGACCAGGAACTGAACCCAGAGGGGAATCAGACGGGAAGACTGCTCCTTTGGGGCGTCTCTGACGGATCTCACAGGTGGTGGTTTCGCACAAGTGACGTTTCTGTAAGTGGACGGGGTATCGTACATCTGGGACCTAAGGGGAAAAAGCAAAAAGGTTTTGTTTAACCCTTTCACTGCCACAGGTTTTTGCAGTGTGGCAGAAAGGGTTAACCTTCTGTATTGTCGCAGTGAAAGGGTTAAGTGTTCTAAAGTGGCTGAACAATATAAACGCAAAAGTGTGGATTAATAAACATACTCATCAACAAAATCTCTCCCACTATATTCAGGCCTTGATCTTGAATAGGTTCTCCTGTGAGGTAGAGAAATACAGATTAGTATATCCAAAGCCCTGCGGCGGAATGTTTGTAGTTCTCAGTCTTCCAACATGGCTGCCTGTAACATAGCAACCATTGCTTTGTACATGGCAATGGAAGAGACAACTGTTGCCATGTGTTGATATATGGGAAATATAAACAAAAACAATCATTTGGTCAACAACAAGTCACAGTAGAATAGTAATATGCTTTTCCAGTGTTTACCTACTTTACCACTGCCTGGAGATTAGGAGTTTTCTTTTGAAAGTGGTTACCAATGGTTACAGGCAGCCATACTGGAAGAAGGAACTACACAATACTTTTTACTACACAAAGGCATCTCCTATGAACACATACAAGATTAGATTTGTCTCACTGTAGTTTGTACTTAAGAAATATATGAACTTACTCATCCTCATACTCCCTCTCAGCGTACTCTGGCCTTGACCGCATGTATGTTGTCCTAAAGGACATGGACAAGTAGTTAAGATACTAATTAGCTTTATTTAAACACAAGATACTTGTGCCCTAATGATAAGGATAAACGCTCAATGAAGAAACCCAATGGTCATATTATAATAGCTTAATCTTTTACTATTTCAGAAGAACTAAGATAGTTATGGGCACCAGATGTTCACAGTGGGTTTGATAAAGAACTGACCCCTCTTCTGAAGCATCATTCCTGATCTGCAAATTTGAAAGGAAAGAGAATATCAATGAGAACTATTAGTAATTACACCAATAATTAAGCCAACTGATTAAATTAACCATATTCCTGGACACTTACTGGTGTCCTGTTGTAGGTAACATAGGTGACCTCTTCCTCTGAAATCAAAGGACACAAATAAACCAATATGAAACCAGACTTTCGCCTCCTGCATCTGTGTTTCCAAGTCAAGCACCATGGGGCTTTACTTACCCTCTTCTCTGTAGTAGGTTTTGTCAGAGGACAGTTTGACAGGAGCCTTTTTCCCTTTGGCCATGGCCTCTCGCAACTTCTTCTCATACAGACCTCTGGTGGAATCTAAGTACAACGTGACAGAGAATGTGTAACAAGACAGTTATGATACATCCTTAGGGTGCTTTCACATATAGTTTTGGTGGACTCTGTGCGGTTCTGGTGGTGAAGTTGCAACATTGTTGCATTCTTCATTTGGTTCGTCTGCATTCACATAGCAATTTGTCAAGCGCACCGAACTTTCTGAACAATGTCACACGGTCAAAAAGGGCGCTCGTCTATTGGACACAATGGAGAGTGGAAATCCCTCCCCTTCAGAAAGTGAAATGCGGAAATACACAAACTGCGTAGCCGTGAGCAGGCGTGATAGTAGCAGAGGCGTGGCATTGATAGAGAGTGGAAATGTGTGTGTGTGGCTGCGAGCCCGTGTGTGTGTGTGTGTGTGTGTCTGTGTGTGTGGACTGCGAGCCATGTCTGACTCCAGATCAGCGGATCACCCAAGTCTGTCCACGAGACATGTTTACACAGTGTGCTTGTAATGCCGCACGCCACGGTATTAATAATAAGCCGTGTTTTCTTCTTCTTCCTTCTACCCAAGATGCACAGTTAGATATATAGATAGATAGATAGATGCAGTGTGCTGCGCGCCGCGGTATTAATAATAATAAGCTGCGGTGTTCCTTCTACCCAAGATGCAGTTTATCAGGTGACTGACTACGTTTGGTCCGCGTTTGGTCCGATGAAGGCGAACCGAGACCTATGTTTTTTGGAGGACCGAGTTCGACTACGCATTCACACAAACCCGAAAAACCGGACTATCGACTTCTGGAACGATAGTCCGGACCAAACAGCCCCTGTGTGAAAGCGACCTCTCTGATCTGTTTAATTAACAGTACTGTATATTTGCATATCTTGTATGTCACAAATGTAACAGTACTGTATATCTGTATGTCATAAATGTCATGATTAGATTAGATTTTTATATCTGAATACCTGTATGTTGTGTATGTCATAAATGTCATTATGAATTGAAAATGGGGGACCCTGACGAAAGTCTCTCTCTGGTCTGCATCCCCTTAACAATTGTGTGTATTGAGTTGTACTGTACTGTACCTGTACCCATTCTGCAATCTGTTAATTAAAGTTTTCAATCAATCAATCCATGTATTGGGCCACTGGTTCTCAACCATTAGACTGCAGACCCCCTTTGATAACATTTTGTCTCAGGAAACCCCATGAGTGCCCCATCTAAATGACTAAATGATTACGCTCAGAATTCCATAACATTCCATAGTCATTCCTGGCTATTGGTGACTTTTCCGTCCTCAGGATATAACTTGTTATATATTACTTAAAATGAAACATGTTTATAATGAAAGGCTTTTATTATAGATTCAGGTCCTCTTTATAACATTAAGACAAATGCATGTACTATATATAAATAAATTTATGTTATTTATTATTTTTATTGAATTTACGGTGTCCCCAAAATTGCGTTCCACCCTGTTAGTTTGTGGTTTTTAGCCTTCTGAACAAAAGAGAACTACAATTACCATGAACCAACATTCAGGAAGTGGAATCACACATTTGGTGGAAAATTCAAAGAAGCAAAGTGCAGTGAGCACCAACGATCTGTTGCTTTTTTTTTTTTTTTTTTTTTTTTTTCAGTTTTATGGTGTTAGTCTGTATGTCCTACTCTTAAATGTCCACCCTGTTAGGCAAAATTATGAGGAAAGTAAACCACATTTTTTTTTTTTTTTTAAAGTTAAACATGTTTGATATACTACAGTATTGTCTGGAGAGCTAGCTAGCTATGTTTTCTGTTTCACAGAGCAATGGCTAATTTGGTTGAAAATGTTCCACCCTAAACCTAACAGGGTGGAACATGCACCCAACAGGGTGGAAAATCTATTACAAAATGTAAGGAAATCCATATAAATTCTAATACATATCCAATTGTCATGTAAACTGTATTTTACCAATATGTATTACAATGTAACACGTTATTATGATTTCTTTTAATAAATTGGTTATAAAGCATTATTTGGCTTTATACCTCTGTCCTGCCGCATCACACCCGTGATCATGTATCAATTGATCACCCTCTTGTGTAAATATACATTACACAGTAATTGATCATTATTATAAAGTGTTATACCTTTTCATTAGAATTCCATTGCTAGGGGAACAGCTTTGTCCTATGTTTACTTCCTGTCGGATACTGTATTATCAAACATTGCAACAGGAAACACAAATGGGGCCATTTAGAATGTTTATTGTCAAGTTGAAAAGGTCTATAAGATTTGCATTGTAATAATTCTGTCTCTCTGTCTGTCTCACATTCTTCAATTTTGTTTGATTTTTTATTTGAAATCTTTATTTCGAACATGTAAATGAATACAAACAAAATAAATAACTAAACAAAATCAAAACATAACTCAAACAAAATAATAACTAAACAAAAGCAAAACATAACTCAATTTACATGTTCGAAAAGGAGTAGGAAGAAGTATACACTTATTTAATCCTACCCCTTTTCCACTACTCAAATGAGTGTACTATTTAAAATAAATAAATAAAAAACTATATATATATATATATATATATATATATATATATATGCAAAACATTTTATAAAAAAAACTATATGTGTAAAACATGAAAGAAATAAAATAAGTATGACCAGATTTGGGTAAGTATAGGGTACCGGTATGTTGTATTATGTTTCAGGCATTCTATCGTCTTAATAACTGTAATTCATTGCAATACTTGTCTATATTTTAGGTAAGTATACACTTCAATCCATTTAAGGTTTTCGTTACATTAATCTCTGTCTCTGTCTACACTGTCCAGATAGATTCCTCAACGTATCTCCATGTTGCTATATCTAATTGCACCAACCTTTTGTTTGGTGCTTGAGGCTCTTCAAGTAGGCGCAGTACCTGACTGTCAACATACCAGCTGAGATCTCTGCTAGGCATTTTGGCCAGAAGAATTTGTTGACACCAATGACCATGCAGTTCACCTGGATGTTGTTTTCCTCTACGGCATCGAAATGGTGTCAACAAATTCTTCTGGCCTTGGCCACCCACCCCCTCCTAATGTACATTTCCCCCCCCTCATATGTATATATTTACTGTTAGGATCTGTTTAACAGTACTGTATATTTGCATATCTTGTATGTCACAAATGTAACAGTACTGTATATCTATGTCTTAAATGTCAAGATTAGATTAGTTTAGATGATTAGATTAGATTCTTATATATGTTGTGTATGTCATAAATGTCATTATGAAGTGAAAATGGGGGACCCTGATGTAAACAAGACGTAAGTCTTTCTCTGGTCTGCATCCCCTTAACAATTGTGTGTATTGAGCTGTACTGTACTGTACCCATTCTGCAATCTGTTAATTAAAAATGTCAATCAATAGAGATCTCAGCTGGTATGTTGACAGTCAGGTACTTAAATTGATTGAAGTGTATACTTACCTAAAATGTAGACAAGTATTGCAATGAATTACAGTTATTAAGACAATAGAATACCTGAAACATAATACAAAGTGAAATCTTGTCATACTTACCTGAAACAAAATTGAAGAATGTGAGATAGACAGACAAACAGAGAGACAGAGACAGATAGAAAGGCTGACAGAGACAGACAGATAGGTAGAAAGACAGACAGAGACAAACTGAAAGACAGACAAATTAAGAAAGAGACATGTTGGCTGTGGTCCTGTCCTGTGGATGTCCGAAGGTCATAGACATTGTTGGTAATTCCACCCTGTTAGGGTCCTTTTCTTTTTAAATAACTTAACCATGTTAAATGTTTTACATGTTTTTATGTTAACCCCTTCTCTGCCACGCTTATGTACATCCTTATACCATCCTCTGCCAGCTCTATTTGTCTATGGAGAAGTTCCCCTTCTTTGCAGGGCTATAACTTTTTTAATTGTATTGCTAAATTGACATTACTATGGCCCATTCAACGTCAATTATCTATCGTTTAGGATGTAGCAACGTTCTACTTTTTCATTCACATATTCATACTAAAATACGGTCTAAAGTATAAATATGTTTTTATCGTTTTCTGCAGCATTCTGCAGAACGTGATTTATAGCCCTAAATGCATTATATTGATGATCAAATACAGTTTGATAGCGATCGGCGCAAGATAAAAAATTTCAAATGTACGTGCTTCTAGAAGTTACTACTTATCATCTGATGTTGACCGGATGGGGGGGGGGGGGGTCGTTTATAATTCCGTGGCCAACGTTAGATGATTCATGTAGTGTGGGTGATATGATCATCAGAGCAGTTTGTATCGAACACGGTAAAAATAAACGCTGAAACTTACCCCAGTCTCCTCGGGCCGTTGGGCGATGAGCGTGGAGCAAAAAGATTGCTATTATGGGATGTTGAAATATGCGATCCATCTCCAGGTTGTATAATAGTATATACGTCCAAATCATGTTGTTTATTGAGTTAGGGTGAGCGATCGATTATCTAGTGTGTCAAGATGGAGTCCCGGGAGCTATAGCGAGTGGTCGGACCGAATTTGGATGAACACCAGTTTCCGTTTGCTGTTTGGGCGATCCGCCGATCGGCCACCAGATGGCGCTCTTGAACCGTTGAGAGGGGATCAACAGTAGATCTCAAGTCTCCACGGGAGAAATATGATTGCCATCACAGATTTTTGAAATATTGATCTCAATGGCGTGTTACGGCGTCATTGGCAGATTAAGCATGGCGAGCAATGACGTGTTACGGCGTCCTTGGCGATTAAAGGGTTAATTTGCACAGTTGAAAATTATCAACAGCATACATGTTTTTTATTAGGCAATATTGTTTAATTATTTACCCTTTGGGGTAAATTGGGTGCATAACATGTGATTGTTCTGAATAATAAACAAATGTTCTACTCCACAATTCTTGTTTCATTATTATTCAAATAAAACCATATATATGATGGAATAAGGGACACATTGGTGTAAGAAAAGCTAAGTATTGTTGAATATTTACATTATTAACACTTTGCAATAGCTATGTATTATAATTATGTCCCCAACAGGGTGGAACTCTCTCACGGCTGATGGCTGAACAATCCACCCATAATTATTATTATTTAAGATAAGACGATCCTTTATTAATCCCCTTGGGAAAATTCGGGGGTGGGGGATACATAGCTTCACAGTCCTATACATTCCAGTATTATACACACTATACAATATAATATACAAAAAGTACAAAACACAATAGTCCAGTGATAAGAGTTAAGTGCTTGAGCTCTACCAATACAAGTACCTGAAGGTTAAACATGTTATTTACCTGATCAATATAATTCTAAAAACGCAAAAAAACATGATTTCCCCCCCAAAGGTTAGCACATTGAAAAGTCACGAATAGCCAGGAACGACCCAACTGTCTACTCTATACTGTGTTTGAGGAGATACCCGTGGGGATCTCATTGGGCTGACTTCTAGGCAATTAAATAATAGTGAAATTATTCCTAGTTCCTGCCCATGTGTCCACAACATCATCATGAAACTAACGGTCCAGTCAACAACCATGTTCTGCAACACATTGAACTCATATGGGCTGTAACCTGAGCTATGGGCTATAACAGGCTGTAGCATCAACTCGCGGATAGATACGTGAATCACGTAGGTTTACTATGAGCGACCTGCAAATACTATGTTTTACGATTTTTTTTTATAGAAAATGCAACATTAACTGTTAGGCGTAGTATTGTATGTTAGCTAGCATGATTCAAAAAATGAGCGCTAAGTAAAACTAAAAACTGAGCCACTCACCGACCACGGGTCCGTGCTTTATCCCGTACTCATTCAGCAGGTCGCTTATTTCTTGTGCAGACTTGTTGCTAAACGAGGCCATGGTTTAGCTTTGATGTATTTGAACAATTTTAAATATAAAACGATAACAGCTGGCTAATCCTTTGACATTAAAAAATACTATTTACAAAAGGCAACAACTCCGACGCCGCCCACTGCAAATGATTGTGCGCGCTCGTTTTGTAAACTTTGTGATTGGACCCCTTTTGCTATCAAAACAACAAAACGTTCGCACCCACAGTTCGCTGGTCACATTATTTCCGGTTCCTCTGTATTAGCTACATTCCAATGTATGGTTTTCAGTTCAGTTTTACAATAGCGCCGACCAGCGGTTGAGAGAGGATAAATACTTCTCTATCAGCAAGGCAAAATCTTTACACAGCCGTTTACATACCCAGAATATACATTTCGATTTCTGTTGTTGCACATTTGTTTCTTTAAGGATTAACACATGTTTTAATGAGCAAGTAAGCATTCGGGTAAGCATGAAGTTGGCCAACTTGCCAAGCCAGTCCAGTTGGTCTGTGGCCCACCAGAACATCACCAGTTTGATTGATTGATTGATTGATTGATTGATTGATTGAAAAGTTTATTAACAGATTGCAGAATGGGTACAGTACAGTACAGCTCAATACACACAATTGTTAAGGGGATGCAGACCAGAGAAAGACTTTCGTCTTGTTTACCTTTGTTTGTACAGTGTCTCCT
The DNA here is from genome assembly GCF_963971535.1 of Notolepis coatsorum. NCBI lineage: Eukaryota > Metazoa > Chordata > Actinopteri > Aulopiformes > Paralepididae > Notolepis > Notolepis coatsorum. The sequence goes on from NC_140181.1 coordinate 64,739,834, forward strand.
CCCCCCCCCCCTCAATGTACAGTGTTACTTGTTTATACAGTGTGCCCCCCGGCCCCCCCCCCCCCCCAACCACCTCCAATGTAAATTACCCAGTATGGTTGTCAATATCCCAATGTACCCAACCCCCCCCACCCAACCTCCTCCAATGTACAGTTTCTACGTCAAATGTATATACTCCCTTTTCTTGACTCCTTCTGTATCACAAACAGTACTGTATTTGCAAATCTGGTATGTCATAAATGTATAGATGTAGCAGTACTGACTATCTGTATGTCATGTATGTCATATATGTCTATATGAATTGAAAATGGGGGACCCTGATGGAAACAAGACAAACGTCTTTCTCAGGTCTGCATCCCCTTAACAATTGTATGTATTGAGCCGTACTGTATTGTACCCATTCTGCAATCTGTTAAATAAAGTTTTCATTCATTCATTCATTCACATCAGGGTCCCCCATTTTCAATTCATCATAACATATATGACATACATGACATACAGATAGACAGTACTGCTACATCTATACATTTATGACATATCAGATTTGCAAATACAGTACTGTTTGTGATACAAAAGTGTCCAGAAAAGGAGTGTATAATATACATTTGGCGTAGAAACTGTACATTGGAGGAGGTTGGTTGGGTGGGGTTGGGTGGGTTGGGTGAGGGCTGTACATTGGAGGTTGGGGGGGGGGGGGGGGGGGTTGGGTAGGGGACACACACACATTTTACACTGTACATTGGAATATTGACAAAGCCTTACTTGGTCATTTACTGTACAACTAGGTTAGGACATTTGTAGGGGCCAGTTTCGAATTGCAGTCTCACGTAGGTGTTTTTTGAGAGTGTTTTTGAAAGTGGGTAGTGATTCACATTCCTTTACAGCTTTAGGTAGGGCGTTCCACATTGATGTGGCATAATTGCGAAACGTGTTTAGTCCCTTGTTTGAGCCGAATCTGGGTTTTACATGATTTGTGGAGCTCCCTCTGGTGTTGTGATCGTGGTATTCACTGACCTTTGGGAAGTATTTTGACATGTACATGGGTACCTTGGTCACGTAGTGTATCTTGTAGACCAGGCCCATTGCAAGTTGCTGTACTCTGTCGTCTACTCTAAGCCATCCTAGGTTGTCAAAGTGGGCAGGGGTGAGGTGGGTTCTAGGAGTCAGGTCAAGTAGTAGTCTGACTAGCTTGTTTTGAGATGTTTGTAATTTGTTTTTTAGTGCCTTTGAGGTGCTTTGGTACCATGAGGTGCAAGCATAGTCGTAGTACCCTTGATTGAGTGCTCCTGCTAGAGTCTTCAGGGTATTCTTGTTTACCAGAGAGGAGATCCGGTACAAGAATCGCGTTCGTTGGTTGACTTTTTTTTATTACATTGGATGCCATTTTGTCACAGGAAAGATTAGCCTCTAGGATGGAACCCAGGTAGGTAATTTCATCTTTCCTTGTGATAATATTGTCACCCACTGTAACCGAGAAGCCGTCGGTCTTGCTGAGTTTGTTATTTGAACCGAAGAGAATGGACTCTGTTTTGCCCATGTGTAATGATAGTTTGTTGTCGGCGAGCCATATGCAGATTCTCCCTAATTCCGAGCTGAGGGCTTTTTCAACCTGTAACTTGTTCTTGTCAGAGACCAGCAGGGCTGAGTCGTCCGCAAACAGGAACAGGAAAGTTGCAGTCACAAGCTGACGACATGTCATTTGCATAAATTAGGAATAGTAGTCCCAGCAATATCACCAGGCCCATCTTCAGGATGAACTTTAGTATGCCAAAACACTAAAACAGCAATGAGAGAAAGGTATGATTAATGGTGGGTAACTGCCATTTATTGGATGAAAAATGGAAAAGCAAACTGATTTGTATGTAAAGGACACACCTTAGGCTTAGTTTGGAACTGTGCTTTGCTGAGATGTGTCACACTATCTGTTGATTGGTTGTGTTGGGAGCAAGGGATGGTGTTTATTGCCAGGGTGTCAGCCTGCTTTATTTCCTAGGTGTCAGCCGTCAGGCTCCCTCGTCTCCTGACCAGGACTGGTATTGTGCATGTGTCTAGTGTCTACGCATGCATTTGTGTATAGGCCCAACTGGGAAAAATCAATCTTGTCTTAACTTAAAACACTATAAACCGTTCATACTATAGTATAGACCAATACAAACAAATCTTTACCATGAGGTTTTTCGGTGGTGAAATCCACCTATTCATCACAAGCAGAGCAGAAGAAGTTGGTGCTTCTGATGAAGGAGGTAGATTTCACTGTCGAAATGTCAAGGTAAAAAAAAATAAGATCTTACTAGTCTATATGAACAGTTTATTGTGTTTGTGTACATTTAGATGACCACATTCTCACTTGATTCCCCAGGACTTCCTCTCCATCTGTGGAGCTGTCAAACAAATCCATATCACTGCTGAAAAATAGCTAATATATATAGCTGTTTGTCAATATAATTGTAATAAATTTTTTTTCTTTCCCCCCCTTTTTTTTCTTAAAATGTACAACAAACATAAGTTGGTGCAAATGTAACAGTAACAAATGGCATATAAATTAGTGCTACTGAATATGCTAATCAGATGTATGTACAGTGTTACAGTATTACTACCAATACACTATAGGTAGTAAGCCATAGTGGTATAACTAGCAGGGGTGTAAAGTACTTTAGCAATTGTACTTTGTTACAATACTTAAGTACTGTTTTGGGGGATTTGTACTTTACTCTAGTATTATTAGGTTTGTATACTTTGTACTTTTACTCCATTACATTTCAGAGAAAGAAAACATACTTTTTACTCCTTACATTTAAAATGCAGACCTACAAAGTACAAAGTACAAATCTCACAGGTCCAACCATTTTAATTAGTATATTTTAATTGTTTATCTGGCCGAACTAACGTTAACGTTATTAATCCTGCGGCCGCAGGTAAACAGCCAATCAAATCCCCATCAATGGAAAATGACCCATACCCATGCTGATTGGTCCTTGTGCAAGACTAGAAAGCAGGGATCTTTGATTAAACACCTGTTATCAGAATAATAGACAGTCAGATCCGCATTATGCTGTGGTTAATATTGTGATATTATTCAGGGTACTCCAGTATTCTGTCTTTAATATTGTGATATTATGCAGGGTACTCCAGTATTCTGTCTTTAATATTGTGATATTATTCAGTGTACTCCAGTATTCTGTCTTTAATATTGTGATATTATTCAGGGTACTCCAGTATTCTGTATTTAATATTGTGATATTATTCAGGGTACTCCAGTATTCTGCCTTTAATATTGTGATATTATTCAGGATAATCCAGTATGCTGTGGTTTATATTGTGATATTATTCAGGATACACCATTCTTTAAGCAAAAGTGCTATACAAATAAAGTTATTATTATTATTCTGTTTTTAATATTGTGATATTATTCATGCTGTGATGTGAATGCCGTCCATGTTAGTTTACCTTCAATGGAGAAGTGCATTAAATGATTTTAATGCAAAAAAAAGTGTCCTCTGTTCTTTCATTTCAGCATTGTCTATTGCAGAAGTGTATGCTTGGTTTCATTCCAGCCTTGCCTAAACACGAGCTGATGAGTTCACTAATTGGCTCACCTCTTCAACTAACTCACCTGGTGCAATGTAGTTTAAATGAAAACTTGGCCCACGATGGAATGAGTTTGAGACCCCTGGTCTATCCCTTTAAAAAAAAATTACTTTTACTTTTTAGTACTTAAGTACATTTAAAAGTAGGACTTTTTTACTTTTACTCAAGTGTGTTTTTAGCCAGATACTTTGACTTTTACTTGAGTCAGATTTTGAGACGGTACCCATACTTTCACTTAAGTATAATTTCTGGGTACTTTTTACACCCCTGATAACTAGTAACAGTAGGTAAGAGATAGGCCTATATACAGATATAGATATATATATACATGTATGTAAACAAGAATATATGCAGGTATATTCAGGCAGATGTGGATAAATATATATACAGTACACAGTATTGTACATGGCTATCATACAGAGCTATATGGATATACTATAGTTTCAGGTGGGTAGTTATGATTACAGTGTAAGGCAGTTGTAGATGATGGCAGAGTGAAGGCAGTAGATCAATTCAGTTTGGCTTTATAGTAGAAATTCCACTTACATATCACTCATAATGAATGACTTGAGACAGTGGATCTGTGCAAAACGTAACCTTTATCTTCCTCCCTAAAAAAACAACATCAAATAAGTTATCTGTAACCTTTTCACTAATTGTAAAATGCATACAGATAAAGCACATTGAACATATTGATATCCGTTTCCTCAGCGTTATTCCATGAAACCCCTTCTCCCTCTTACAAAAAAATATGGTAGTTTTATGGTCATTTCAGTTTTACCATGGTACTGTGTTAACATTGTATAGTGTTGCTAAATAATTTACCATGGTACTGCCATGGTCAAAACCATGTATCGCCGTGGTACCACGTCTTTACTTAAATAATACCGTGGTATAATCCAGTTTAAAACATGATACTGATGTTATCATCTACTTCTCCAGTTGCCAAACCCAGACCCATGATCTTCACATCAGCAGCATCTACATCTACACCCGTCCATCCTGTATCCAGATCCTGCTCTTGTATCTCAGCAGGGTCCACGACACCCTCCAGTGACACAATCTCTGTCACATCTCTGTGGTGGTAGGCGTTCTCTCTTGAGTTTGAGCCAATCTATGTTGAATTTGTTATCACTATTTTCATATTTTTCTCCAACTCCACTGTGTTCACATGGCGAGAGGTCTGTGGGGTAATCTGCAAAGCTTTCTCCTGCTCCTTGGTGGTCATCCCCTGAGAAATCCTTTGTTTTATCTACCTGATATTCTTCAAGGGGGGCCTCTACAGCTACATCTACATCGGGATATTCAACCTCCTGGGGGAACCTCTGGGCGAGTAAAGTCACTTCTTTCCCTTCATCTGTCTCCATTGCCATGCCCTCACGCTCCAAGCCACATGAAACCTTGAGGCTTTCTTCTTCCCTCTGTCGCTCTTCTTCATTTACGCCACTTCGTCTGATCTCCCCCATGCCGCTTTCAAGTCCTCTCCCAAAGTAGGCCACGTCCTCATGACTCTCGCTCTCACCTTGCTGCTCCTTTCTAACCTGAGGCCATCCTTCAGCGACGGTCCTGGCCTCTGGCTGGTCCCCTGCTCCTGTATTTTCATCTCCTCTTTCGCCATCTCTGTCTTCTTCTTCTTCCTTTTCTTCTTCTCCTTTTTCCATTTCTTCTCCTTCTTTTTCCATTTCTTCTCCTTCTCCTTCTCCTTCTTCTTCTTCTTCTCTGGAGTCAGAGCGTTCCTGTTCAGGGTCCTGATCTGAACTCACATCCTGTGGTGGTTTGTCCACGCTAACGACTAAGTCCCTTGTTGTGCTTCTGTAATCTCCCTCACCCTCGTCAGTATTGTGTGCATCGTATTCAGTCTGGTTTTTACAATTAGTTTCCATTGAACTAAACAAAGCTCTTGTTCCACCAGTCATTTCCTGTTGCTTAACCTCCTCCTCCTCTGTTGGTACTGGTAGGTTTCTAAGAGAGCTGCTTGTCTCTGCCTGCTTGGTCTTTTCATCAAAATGTAAAGTCTCAAAGTCCAACTCTCCATCATGGAAAGATGGCAGAGCTGTTTCTGTAACAATGTCATTGGCAATTTGAGTTACTTTAGTAAAGACAGTAACATAGTAAACACTAACAAAATCCATGTGCAATCATCTTGCAGTGAAAGGATTTTAGCTTTACATAATTATTATATACAGGAATTGTTCTTACCTGAAAATACATCAGTCAATAGATCAGCAAAGCTTTGTTCCATTGTTTCTGTCAGTGAAATGTATCGGGTAAAGTGATACTTTTATATCACATATGTGATTTGTTGAGTTATCTAATGATCAACATGCATGCAAAGAAACTATGCAGAAGTATCATCGGAGATACCTCTTAAGTTATGTTTGCTAGAGAGGAAGAGAGAAAAGACTAATTTGTTGTCGCTTCAGCCTTCAAGTAGCTTCCTGTTATTAAGAAAATAGATGCACCTGCATGGGCGGTCAGGTGGCGTAGCGGAGATTGTGCTCGTCACCAATGCAAGAGGCTGCGGTCTCGACTCCCGGAGAGTCAGCATTGCCTTGGCTTGGGCTGATCGCTATACTAACTCGTTTGGCTGAGTTAGGGGGAGGGAAGCCGTGGGTGGGTCCTGGGCGTTGTGGACAGCGACCCCTACAGTTCGGTCGGGACGCCTGCACAGCGAGGGTAGGATCTGGAGAAAGGTAGTGTGACCTTCCACACGTTACACTCTCCCGGTGAGAATCTGCGCTGCCAGGCTGGCTGCCGGCTGGCTGCACATGTGTCGGAGGAAAGCATGTGACAGTCTCCGGCCTCCCGGACCAACAGTAGGGGGGGGGTGCGCAACAACCAGGAAGGGGGTTGGGAATTGGCATAACGACTAACAGTGGGATGGGAGAAAAATCGGAAAAAGAGGGGAAAAAATATAATTAAAAAAAAATAGATGCATGAAATTCATGTGAAAGTTCACCAGAAACAGTTTGAAAAACCTAGGACATTTTATTTATATAGGCCTATAGGCTAAAGGTAATTATTTACGTGAAAATGTAAACATGAAAATGTTTAGTTTTTTAAAGTTGCTGTAGTAACATACCTTCTGTTATGGTTTGTAACCGACCCCAATCGCACAACACAAGACTGGTATGAGAGTAAGCCAAGAACGGGCATTTATTGAAAGAGAAAGAAAAACGGCACTGTCCCTTTAAGGGAGAACACAAATACTGGATAACAAGAAGGGAAGGTACAGTGCCTTTAAGAGGCGAGCTGGCTAAGGGGAAGGCTAAGGGAAGGCTAAAGGAAACAGGGCCGGGGCAAGGGACAAGGCAGGAACAGGGAGGAACTAGGAGGAACTGGACAGGGAGGACTAGGAGGACTAGAGAGGGGAGACAGGGACAGAGGCCCGCGGAGGCGGGCTGGGGACAGGGAGGACTGGGAGGACTAGATAGGGAGGACTAGGAGGACTAGGGAAAAACAGGGTAAGGCCTTGGAACAGGGCGAGGGCTGGAGCTGCATACTGGGACAGAGAAAACAGGGTAAGGCCTAGGAAAAAGCATTAATGAAGTTGCTGCTCTGCAGCCTCTCCCGGGATGGTAGTCTGGGGAAGCAGGTGGGAACATCAGAGCCGCTCTGCAGACTTCTCTCGGCAGATCTCCGAGGTGGGTAAACGGAACCGAGAGGGAGAGAGGGAGTGGGTTAACTCAGTGCAGTTGGAACAGAGCAGGTGACAGGAGAGGTGACTTGTAACCAAAAACAGAGTTATCCAAGTGAGAGAATCTTCGGTGTATATACACACTGTGAGTAAACGTCCCAAACACAAATCCACGTGATGAATATCTTCGGTGTGTAAACACACAGTGAGTCAACGTCCCAAACACAAAACCACGTGATAAATATCTTCGGTGTGAAAACACACAGTGAGGCGATGTAAGGCCAAAATATTATCCCAATGAAAACAATCCAAAAAGGGCTAAGCGCTGGGTGAGTGACTGTCTGATAAAAAGCAGGAAATCTTCAGTGTTAAATAAACACACGAAAAAACGGAATAGGATAACAGACAGTCATAAAAACTCACCCAGGCGCTGTGCGTAAAGAGCGTTGGAACAGAACGGGGCGAGCGCGTCGCCACGGGGAACCGGTTGTCCAAGCGGAGGTCAGAGTGGTGCGCGACTGCTTTGAGTACGCGCCGGAGGGCGCATTTGCTGCGCGGAGGTCTGGAGTGGAGAGCGCGTCTGCGCGGAATGCGCGCCGGTACGGGGGACGCATCTGGAGTGCGTCTGCGCGGAAGAGCGCGCCAGGCTCGGAGGTCTGGATGCGCGCCCGGAGTGAAGAGCGCATCTGCTGCGTGGAGGTCTGGATGCGCGCCTGGAGTGAAGAGCGCATCTGCTGCGTGGAGGTCTGGATGCGCGCCTGGAGTGAAGAGCGCATCTGCTGCGTGGAGGTCTGGATGGTCGTCTGGGCGTCTGCTGCGCGGAGGTCTGGATGTGCGTCAGGACGCCTGCTGCGCGGAGGTCTGAAGTGGATCACTGGGATACCTCCCGTGGAAGACTAGGGAGCGCAGTCCAGTATCTCCCTCAGGCAACGGCGACAGGAGGCGAAGGCTGGAGCACATCTCACGCCGGAGATGAAAACAGCATAGACAGACAGAGGACCTCCCGAAGGAGTCTTGGTGATAGAGAATCTGATACGGCATGTTACGGCACGACCCGACGAGGGACAGAGGGGAAGAGCCAGGTACTTAAAGCCCACAGGGGAACTAATTAGAATGCACCACAGGTGCGTGAAGGTAATTGATACTTGAAACTAAAAGTGTGTGTTCGGCACAAGACCAATCAAACACACAATGACAGGTAGTCCAAGGTGTGGCCGCTGAGAGCAAACGAGAGTAACGAACGCGAGGGTGGGGGCTAGTGAGGTGAGTGAGAAGGGAATTCCTTAACAGTAGGCTTAAAGGAACAGAGAGAGTAGGTGAGCAGCGGACAAAACCTCACACCTTCAGCAGTATCTTGAAATAATGTCAGCTTTGATGCGGTTTTTTACTTTCAAATGCACACCACAGAGCTCAGCACTCATAGACACACTCAAACACCTACTTCCTTTATGTTGAAACAACTGCTATTTATTGGTCTTTGAGACAACAGAGATGATGACTGCAGTGTTGACAAATTAATAGTGTAAATTCTGAACAATCATAATAATCTACAGTTCATGGCGGAGGAGGTAGCGATGGTTGGGTTTCAGGTCGACTTCTACTGGGAAGTGATCACTCACCCCCAGAGCCTGAAAGACAATCAAATTAATAAAATTAATATTACTCAAAAAAAAGGGACAAGTATATATATATAATCAAGTATCCTACAGTACAATTTTGAAATGTTTACCTCCTCCTCAGTCAGATGGAACTGCTCTTTAAAGTTGAAGGGCTGTGCTGAACCTGGAACTATCCCAGAGATAATCTCACGTCCGTGGACAACAATCCTGTTGTAGGATAAATATATATGTAAATATATGAAAACATACTGTATGCCTGGCATATGTACATGCTGTTATACTATAACCATTCATGCTGCTGACATTATGCATGCAGTAAATTACCAGTTATAACAATCCATGTACAAGTTATCAGAAACACACTAGTTATCTCCATTGTGAATACCAAGTAATTATTGAAGTCTACACTGTATTATTGTAGTGATTGATTGATTGATTGAAAACTTTATTAACAGATTGCAGAATGCGTACAATACAGTATGGCTCAATACACACAATTGTTAAGGGAATGCAGACCAGAGAAAGACTTTCGTCTTGTTTACATCAGGGTCCCCCATTTTCAATTCATCATAACATTTATGACATACACGACATACAAATATACAGTACTTTAGGTTAGTTGTAACGTTAGTTTAGGTTCGTGTTAACGTTAGATAATGTACAAAATAAACGTTTTCCGCTGCTATAGACGTCGCTCTTTTATTTTGAAACCCCCCAGAAAGGAAGTCATTATATTTGCTTTACTGACCGTCCGGTTCTGTGTTAGCTCCGGTTAGCTACGTGCAGTAGTTAGTATTATATTATCAATACCAGCCATTGGATTACTGTTTTCTAAATTGGGGAGGCTTTTAATCGTCAAGGTAAGAGGATTTTAAGTCATGGTATCCATAAACTTCAATCGGTTCGGATCCTTTGAATTAATGAGAATGTCCACAAACACGGCTTCACGTAGAAATCACTGGCTGCGCACAGAGACGAGTGCTTAGGCAAAATATTGTTCAGAGTATATTTGCTTAGAAAACGTAATTGTCTAATTCAATAATTTTTTATTTCTCCACGTGGTAAATACACAGGTCACAACATGTTTACATGAACATTTTGGAGTTGTATTTGGAGTGTATTTGGTGACTGTATACACTGTAAGGGAACGTCAGGCTATTGTCCTCCCCCACTTCCAGTGATGAAGCTAAGCTACGCTAACGGAGCGACTGTTCCCAAAGCTAAATGCACACACAGAGACAAAAAAGGTATGTATCTTCTTGTCTAACTCCAGGGAAGATGTTAAATAAGCTAATTTCCAAAAATGTTGGAGTTTTCCTTTAAGAGACAGAGTTTCTAAAAGAGAATATATACATTTGAGGGGGGAGAAACTGTACATTGGAGGGGGTTGGGTGGGGGGGGGGGGGGGGGGGGGTTGGACATTTACTGGGGCCAGTTTCGAATTGCAGCCTCCCGTAGGTGCTCTTTGAGAGCAGTTTTTAAGGTGGGTAGGGATTCATATTATTTTACGGCTGTGGGTAGGGCATTCCACATTGTTGTGGCATAATTGCAAAACATGTTTAGTCCCTTGTTTGAGCCGAATCTGGGTTGAACATGATTTGTGGAACTCCCTCTAGTGTTGTGGTCGTGGTATTCACTGACCTTTGGGAAGTATTTTGACATATACATGGGTATCTTAGTGGTGTAGTGTATCTTGTAGACCAGGCTCATTGCAAGTTGCTGTACTCTGTCGTCTACTCTAAGCCATCCTAGGTTGTCAAAATGGGCAGGGCTGAGGTGGGTTTTCGGAGTAAGGTCAAGCAGTAGCCTGACCAGTTTGTTTTGTGATGTTTGTAATCTTGTTTTTAGTGCCTTTGAGGTGCTTTGGTACCATGAGGTGCACGCATAGTCGTAGTACCCTTGAATGAGTGCTCCTGTTAGAGTCTTCAGGGTATTCTTGTTTACCAGAGAGGAGATCCGGTACAAGAATCTTGTTCGTTGGTTGACTTTTTTGATTACATTGATTGCCATTTTGTCACAGGAAATATTTGCCTCTAGGATGGAACCCAGGTATGTAATTTGATTTAATCTTTCCTTGTGACAATATTGTCACCCACTGTAACAGAGAAGCCGTTGGCCTTGCTGAGTTTGTTATTTGATCCAAAGAGAATGGACTCTGTTTTACCCAGGTGTAATGATAGTTTGTTATCAGCGAGCCAGGTGCAGATTCTGCCGAGTTCAGAGCTGAGGGCTTTTTCAACCTGCAACTTGTCCCTGTCAGAGACCAGCAGGGCTGAGTCGTCCACAAACAGGAACAAATTGCAGTCACAAGCTAATGACATGTCATTTGCATAAATTAGGAACAATAACGGTCCTAGTATGCTTCCTTGTGGAACACCACAGCTCACTGGGAGGGGGGGGGGGGGGGGTAGTGTACCGTTTACCTCCTCCATCTGTTCTCTCCCCTCCAGGTAGGATTGCATCCAGCTCACTGATGAACTATCAAAACCAATTGCTTTTATCTTGTCAATCAGAATGGAGTGATTGACAGTGTTGAAAGCCTTTTGGAGGTCCAGCATGACCATGCCACAGTATTTGCCCGCGTCCACCTCTTGTTTGATGTGGTCGTTCAACTAGAGAAGGCATGTGTCAGTGGAGTGGGATGTTCTGAAGCCAGATTGGAATTCGTAGATTTGCTTTTTTCTCCGTGAGGTACTTTTCGACCTGTTCGTAGACTATTTTTTCCATGACTTTCGAGGTAAGAATAGTAGCATTGTAGCTAGAACATCTCTAGTTATATTTAGTTGGTCTTATAAAGATGATATTTTGTCACACAGCATCTCTCACCTGTCATAAGCACAGTGTGTTTTCTGTCGGACTGTAGTATCCTGCTCATCTCCAATAAGCCAGCGGAACTTGGGGTCACTCCTCAAGCGGACAGCTCTCCAGCCCTTGATGGTGACGTAGCTGCAGCCAGCATTGAGGTCCCCTAAGATCAGCACATTCTACACAGAGGACAGGAAGTGACAGTTTCACTTTCATCATATGTGGAGTTAAGTTAACCCATGTGAGGTTGAGCTGTGGACATAAAATATTACATTTTGGCGGTTCAACTCACATCAGTCTTTAAGTTCTTATAGATTCCTTTGAAGACAGCATAGAGTTCATCAATCTCCTTCATGGCTGTTTTTGGACAGGTGTGCTGGCCAATCAGGACAAAATCCTTCACCACTAAAAAAAGATAACATTCATAGGATTAGGATGTCTCTCAATAATACAATAATAAATGTTCTTTTGTAATTTCATAAAATACTTGATTCTCTCAAACATTTGAGCAGTGAAATATCCTATTCCTATCATTCAATACTATGAATGATGAGGTGTCATGAAGTGTCACCTTTTTCCTAATACTGAAACATTTCTAGTTTTGTTCTCACAGGTAGTAGGGGAGTGAAACCGGACAATGAATGGCTCTCTGGAGAAAACATCTGTTTCATTGGTTCCCTTCCCCTCTAGTTTAGGATACTGATAATGCTCTTTGACCTGCAGCAAGTTACTCCTGCAACAAAAGGAAAATATGAAATGAATAAAGAAATATTGACTTTGTTTCCACTAATATGGTCACATTGTATGCGAGTTACCTGTAAATGTAGACATATTGTTCTTTGTATGAACTCCTTCCTAACCTCTCGCTCTCCACGTAGGAATACGAGTTGGATTTGTCAAACCTGGTGATAACAAGATCAAATGGCTTTTTATTATTTATTATTGTGAATGGAAATCTATTCTCTATCCTATATGAGAGCCGTACTGTATTGTACCCATTCTGAAATCTGTTAATACAAATTTCAATCAATCAATCAATCAAGAGAGGATCCAACACACATTTGCCTGCTCTCTCCGTAACTATAGCAGTGTATTTTCATTTCATTTCAACCTTTATTTAAAATCGTAAGCTTTTGAGGTTTCCCTCATTTACAGAAATTACGATTGTACAAATGTAAACAGTACATAATAAAAGCAATATTCACAGAAAATTAAACCCAACAGAGTCAAAATAAAAAAACGTTTTAAAATTATTTAAAAAATCAGCTAAAGCAGTTACACAATGGTCTTAAATCATACGTTTAAACATACCAAGGGAAGGGAGAACCTCCAACTTCAGAGAGAGTTGGAGGACATTCCAAGATTTAGAGGCATCAAGGAAAAGTATATTTGGCTCTGCAAGAATGAGAAACCTTGGATCCAAATATACACAATAGATTTTGTGTTCAATGGTCTCTTGCAGAGTTAAATATACACTGTGATTTAATGAAAGTCAGTTCATACAGTGGCAGATGTTTGAATACTGTCCTCAAAAAAGCCCCCTCAGCTTGTACCTGTTGAGATCTGTCACCAGAGTGGGTATGGCTGCTCCCTTGGAGTCTCGGACCTCTTGGATCAGACATAGATCACACCGAACAAGGATCTAAGGGAATGAAACGCAAGACTTATCAATCAATCAATCAATCAATCAATCAATCAATCAATCAATCAATCAATCAAATTTATTTATATAGCACGTTTAAACATGACGCTTGTCAACCAAAGTGCTTCACATAGCTAAGCTAAGTACAAAGAAAAGTATAAAATAAACTGAAAAATTAAATAAAATCAACGGATAGACAAAGGAAAAACAGAACAACACGTCAACAAGTACGGCAAGAGTCAGAGTGAGTCAGGGAAGGCCAGGCGATATAGGTGGGTTTTGAGTTTTGATTTAAAAGACTCAATGGAGGGGGCAGATTTAATGGACATGGGGATGCTGTTCCAGAGGTCAGGGGCTGCGACCGCAAAAGCACGTCCCCCCCCCTAGACTTGAAGTTAGACCTACGGGTGGTTAGGAGACCCTTATCAGCCGATCTGAGGGTCCTGGCGTTGGTATAGGGGGTGAGGAGGTCTGCTAGGTAAGCAGGGGCCTTACCATTTAGGGCTTTATAAACCAATAAAAGGACCTTGTCAACAGTCTCCTACTTGTGTGGACGTCATTATAAGTTATGTATAGTTTAGTATAGTATACATACTGTACTATACATACTGTACCCATACTGTACTATACCTTACTGTCATACTGTACTATACCTTCCTGTGATACTATACTATAGCTTACTGTCACACTGTACTATACCTTACTGAACTGTACATACTGTAATATACCTTACTGAACTATACATACTGTACGATACCTTACTGTCATACTGTACTATACCTTACTGAACTATATACTGTACTATACCTTACTGTCATACTGTATTATACCGTACTGAACTATACATACTGTATGATACCTTACTGTCATACTGTACTATACCTTACTGAACTATACATACTGTACGATACCTTACTGTCATACTGTACTATACCTTACTGAACTATATACTGTACTATACCTTACTGTCATACTGTATTATACCGTACTGAACTATACATACTGTACTATACCTTACTGAACTATACATACTGTGCTATACTTTACTGTCATACTGTATTATACCATACTGAACTATACATACTGTGCTATACTTTACTGTCATACTGTATTATACCGTACTGAACTATACATACTGTGCTATACCGTACTGTCATACTGTACTATACCTTACTGAACTATATACTGTACTATACCATACTGTCATTCTGTACTATACCTTACTGAACTATACATACTGTACTATAGCCTACTGTCATACTGTACTATACCTTACTGTCATGCTGTATACTAGCTCAGGGGTTCCCAAACTTTTCAGGCCGGGACCCAGAAAATAAGGCGTCAGAGAGCCGCGGCCCAATGCACATCGTCAGGCTTTTTTTTTCTTTTTTTTTGCCAGGCGACCGATTTTTTAAGCCAAATATCACTTCAATCCTATTAAGTTAGTTCATGTTAGTTATTCATTTATATGTGCTATTTATGAGAGGGATAACTTGTTGCAAAATAATAATGATAATAATAATAGCCTCATTAAAATACTATTGTTGCTTCGGTTGTTTTCAGCGTTTTATGTGCATAATCTGTTATTTAGTTTGAAATGTTCGTTGAAATAAGTAGATTTTTCGTTTTTGTTTATTTATTAAGTTAATATAAAACCATATAGTCACATTTTAGAATACAATAGAATAGAATTTTAGAATACAACTAGAAACACTGTCCTGGCCTGCTTCTAAGTTCAGTGGCCTGACAAAAAAAAAAACGTTTTCTTTTATTTCTTTTATTTTTGGAAACCATCTCGCGCCCCTCCCGTGGCTGCTCGCGGCCCACCTTTGGGTCGCGACCCCGACTTTGGGAACCACTGTACTAGCTTACTGTCATGCTGTACTATACATACTGTACTATACCTTACTGTCATACTGTACTATACATTACTGGCATGCTGTACTATACCTTACTGTACTATAGCTTACTGCACTATACCTTACTGTCACGCTGTACTATACCTTACTGTACTATAGCTTACTGTACTATAGCTTACTGCACTATACCTTACTGGCATGCTGTACTATACCTTACTGTACTATACCTTACTGTACTATAGCTTACTGTACTATAGCTTACTGCACTATACCTTACTGTCACGCTGTACTATACCTTACTGTCATACTGTACTATACCTTACTGAACTATACATACTGTACTATAGCCTACTGTCATACTGTACTATACCTTACTGTCATGCTGTATAATAGCTTACTGTCATGCTGTACTATACATACTGTACTATACCTTACTGTCATACTGTACTATACATTACTGGCATGCTGTACTATACCTTACTGTACTATAGCTTACTGTACTATAGCTTACTGCACTATACCTTACTGTCACGCTGTACTATACCTTACTGTACTATAGCTTACTGTACTATAGCTTACTGCACTATACCTTACTGTCATGCTGTACTATACCTTACTGTACTATAGCTTACTGTACTATAGCTTACTGCACTATACCTTACTGTCACGCTGTACTATACCTTACTGGCATGCTGTACTATACCTTACTGTACTATAGCTTACTGTACTATAGCTTACTGCACTATACCTTACTGTCACGCTGTACTATACCTTACTGTACTATAGCTTACTGTACTATAGCTTACTGCACTATACCTTACTGTCACGCTGTGCTATACCTTACTGTCACGCTGTACTATACCTTACTGTCACGCTGTACTATACCTTACTGTCACGCTGTACTATACCTTACTGTCACGCTGTACTATACCTTACTGTCACGCTGTACTATACCTTACTGTCATGCTGTACTATACCTTACTGTCACGCTGTACTATACCTTACTGTCACGCTGTACTATACCTTACTGTCACGCTGTACTATACCTTACTGTCATGCTGTACTATACCTTACTGTCACACTGTACTATAGCTTACTGTCATGCTGTAATATACTTTACTGTCACTCTGTACTATACCTTACTGTCACGCTGTACTATACCTTACTGTAATATACTTTACTGTCACTCTGTACTATACCTTACTGTCATGCTGTACTATACCTTACTGTCATGCTGTACTATACCTTACTGTACTATACCTTACTGTCACGCTGTACTATACCTTACTGTCATGCTGTACTATAGCTTACTGTACTATAGCTTACTGTCATGCTGTACTATAGCTTACTGTACTATAACTTACTGTACTATACCTTGAGCAGAATCCCCATAACCTTCTTGTTGCTGGCCTTTGCTTCTCCAAAGCTCTGGATGTTAAAAGCGCAGATCTTCAGCGAGAGTGCAATGTTCCAAAGACATAGCCCCACCAGACACAGCAGGAGAACTGGAGGCCTCATCTTGTAGTACAAAATGTCTCTGTAAACGACCAAGAAGAGTTTGTCAACATCCTGTTATCGATCATGTGATATAAATATTACATAACATGTGGAGACATTCGTACGCGCAGTTGTTACATGGCATTAGTGACTTACAGTATGTTAAATCTACTATGACAAAAAAAGAAGGTCCAGCCTCACATTTATCAATCGGTCGTCTCTTACCTTCAACGCTTGGTTCCCAGGGATATTTACTGCAGGCCATAGAAGATACATCTCTTGAATGGCTTGTGGTCTATTTGGGGAACATACAGGTAAACGTTGGTGAAAGACAGAGGGCAGGGATCTGTGCGCTGGATATGCTGTGTCAGTCTGTTCACTGAGAATGGAGCTTTATCTGGAATGGTTAAAAACCACTGAACTGAAAGAACAATGGCCTCCGTCCCGTTCAGAAAGTTCAGCTGTGTATTGTCTCCAACTTTTGTCTCCAAATCTTTGCTAAGCCTATTTATCCATAAGTAATGTAGCTGTATATTAGGTATTTGGGGACAAAGAAGTTGTTCTCATATAGCAATAATGATTGCCAGTCTTGCCTAAATGTTGTTAGTTAATAACCTTTTTTAACATTTGAACTGACTGCTTCTGTAACATTTGAACTGACTGCTTCTTTAACATTTGAACTGACTGCTTCTTTAACATTTGAACTGACTGCTTTTTGAACATTTTGAACTGACTGCTTCTTTAACGTTTTGAACTGACTGCTTCTTTAACATTTGAACTGACTGCTTCTTTAACATTTGAACTGACTGCTTCTGTAACATTTTGAACTGACTGCTTCTTTAACATTTGAACTGACTGCTTCTTTAACATTTGAACTGACTGCTTCTTTAACATCTGAACTGACTGCTTCTTTAACATTTGAACTGACTGCTTCTGTAACATTTTGAACTGACTGCTTCTTTAACATTTGAACTGACTGCTTTTTTTACATTTGAACTGACCTTCTGTAACATTTTGAACTGACTGCTTCTTTAACGTTTTGAACTGACTGCTTCTGTAACATTTGAACTGACTGCTTCTTTAATGTTTTAAACTGACTGATTCTTTAACATTTGAACTGACTGCTTCTTTAACATTTGAACTGACTGCTTCTTTAACATTTGAACTGACTGGGGCGGCTACGTGGCGTAGTGGGCAAGGTACTCGCCACGAAATGCTGGAGACGCTGGGCTCGTCAGTTCGAGCCCAGCGCTCCACATTTGCTTTCAGTTTAGCTGGTCGTCCACAGTAATACACATTGGCCGTATTACGGGGAGGGAAACTGAAGGGTGGGGATCGGGCGTTGTGGACAGCGACTCCTACAGGTCGGTTGGTGCGCCTGCGCAGTAGAATCAGCAAGTGTCGGGGGCAGCGTGAGCCTCCCACGCATTACTCCTCGCCACTGAGAGATCGAGCTGCGCAGGTGAAAAGATGCGACTGCTGTTACCTCAAGTACCGGAGGGGACTTGTGCTATGTATGACTTAGTCCACATTGCAGCCGGCTTGTGGGAGGCAAGAAACAGCGTCCGTGACAGGGGAGGGTTGAATTGGATGATACGAAATTGGGATGGGAGAAAATATAGAAAATGGGAGAAAAAGTGGATAAAAAAAAAAACATTTGAACTGACTGCATCTTTAACATTTGAACTGACTGCTTCTTTAACATCTGAACTGACTGCATCTTTATCATTTTAACTGACTGCTTCTGTAACGTTTTGAACTGACTGCTTCTTTAATATTTTGAACTGACTGCTCTTTAACATATGAACATTAATGATTATGTGTAACACATCTCCTGACTCTAGAACTGTAAACCCCTAAACACCCCTTTAATTTTTTTATTGCATTTTTATTCAAATATTTAAAAATATACATGCAATGTAAATAAAAAGTACAAGTATGGCACAGAAAGTCATTTGACTTATTTCCACTCTGGTCCTAAAACCAGTTTTGGGAAATCATGACAGCCCAACCAAAACATACGTTTCATACCTTATACTTCCCTCAAATGTACTGTTTCATTCAATCGTATGCCTTTACCTTCTGTTGTTAATAGCAATTGAGACATTTCTCAAAATGTGATCGTCAAACAACTTTCATAATGCAAGATTACAATTTATTTTTGCAGGTTTCTATTTGTCTCATTCCAAACAGAGGTATCTGGCGACTGGCGAACATAACGTTGAACTTCTGGATGTGTTGCTTTGGTACAACTTGTGCAGCACACAGTATGCATGTAAAAAAAAAACATATTTATATAGTACATGGTTTATGCTTCAGTTCACTTGAGTTACATTTCTAATACACATACTCAGCACATACTCACTTTAAAATAACAAACAAACCAATAACTTAACACAGCCCTGAAACAATCTCTTCCTTTCACAGTAACAACTACGTTAAAAAATCCCTGGGCAGTGCTGCTTTCATGTGGGTCTAAAACACCCCGAGTGTAGAGAAGAAGCCATGCATAATAGATAATCTTCAACGCGTGCCTCGATATCCAAGCACAAGGCCTCCACTTGCTCCCTGAAAGGGGGATGCCACAGCCACAACACGGCGACCCCGACTGCGGCCAGGAGTAGAAGCAGGAACACGCACAGCCTCCACCAGGAGCCACACGGCCTCTATACAGAGAGAAAAGAAGAACAACAATGATCATTGTTGCATAGTTAGGTTTCTGTGCTGCTCTGATGTGGCCGGCACTGAGGAAGAAGATAAGGAGGTAGGGAGTATAATAGAAACAAGTTATAATAGAGGGTATTATAGTAGACATGGTTCTCAGGTTTCCGTGTTAAAAGAATACCACACACACACAGCTCACCCTGCTGTGGCGACGGTGGCTCAGCTGTCGGAGCTCTTCCCTGCACTGCGTCAGCCGGGTCTGACTGGACTGACACTCCTGCTCCATGGTCTCCAGCTCCGTCTGCAGCTCCTCACACTGTACAGCACACACAGACAAAGACACACACATGCATGCACACTAATGCGTGAGTGCTCATTCACCCTACTGCTATATTACATCATTACACACACATACATAGACACACGAGAGGGTGAACAGTTTTAAGTACCTCAGAGCCCACATATCCGAGGACTTGACATGGACCACACACATTGACAGTGTAGTGAAAAATGCACGGCAACACCTCTACTTCCTTAGGCGCCTAAGGAAGTTCAAAGTGAGTCAGAAGATCCTCAAGAACTTCTACTCATGCACAATAGAGAGCATCCTGACTGGTAACATCACCTCCTGGTTTGGAAATAGCACTGCACAAGAGCGTAGCAGACTACAGAGAGTGGCCCGTTCAGCCGAACGCACAATTGGAGGTGGGCTTCCCACTCTCCAGGACATTTACAACAAGCGTTGCAGGGGCAAGGCTAAGAGAATAATCAAAGACTCTAGTCACCCAACCAACTGCCTCTTTGAACTGCTGCGGTCAGGCAAGCGATACCGGAGTCTCATGGCCAGTACAGAGAGACTCAGAAGGAGCTTCTATCCCCAGGCCATCAGGATGCTCAATGACAATGACACTATGTACTAACAACCCATCATCTACACTCACAGCAGCACACACATCCACACGCACACACTTTAAATAAACACTCACCGTAACACCCACTCTAGACACTTTTTTTTTTATTATGTTTTTGGTAGATTTTTATTTGTTTGTACTACCGGGCAGTCCGGTAGAGAGAGAGACAGAGGAAAAACGGGAGACAGAGCGGGGGGAAGACATTCGGCAAAGGACACCGGGTCCGGGAATCGAACCCGGGCCGGCCGCTTCGCAACACAGCGTGTTACATGGGTCGCCACTTGGGTGCCCCACTTTAGACACTTTAACACACTTTATATTTATTAGCAACGAGATTGCACTACAATCCATACCTCATTGCACCTTACCCTAAGTTGTACCTCATCCCATTTCTGCATTGTACCTCACTGTTACTCTTTTTTTTACTGTGTATTGTATTGTATGTATATTGACTGAACACTTTTTGTTTACGTACTTTTGACTTTTTCTATTTTATACTTTTTATCTATTTTTATCTAGCACAATCCCAGGAGCTCATACAGAAAAAAGCATTTCATGGAAAAGTATTCTGTATTTTACTATGACAACTATTAAACAAACTTGAACAAACTTGAAACACACACATGCATAAACAAAGACACAAATGCGCGAGTGCTAATTCACCCTACTGCTATATTACATAATTTCTATCTCCACTTTAATTATGGATGCTTTGCATGGATAATATCAAACACCCAAAATCCACCTGTAAACAAAAGGACAGCCCTGTGCCAAAAATAAAGACCACCTGGCAGACCTGTTGATGGGGCTGACGGATTGGAACATCTTGACATGAGTTTGACACACATTTAGTAAAATGCCTCCATCTCTGTGGCTATGGTGGGTTGAAACAGACACAGAGACATTGCTTTTTATCTACAAATCATAACCTGTATCAATAAGACCATCATTAATGCTCAAAGGTATTATGGAATGATGCTTCTATGTCATTGTATAGGGGTGACAGTGGCACAGGAGATGGAGGTGGTCTGGTAATCGGTAGGTTCCCAGGTCGATTCCGGCTCCTCCCGGGAGTCCTTGAGCAAGACACATAACCCCTAACTGCTCCTTTTTTAATGGTTGCTGCCGCATTCGGCATGTGAATGTGTGAGTGAACAGGTGAATGTGAGGCATGCGTTGTGAGACATGAGTTGTAAAGCGCTTTGGATAAAGGTGTTGTATAAATAATATACATTATATATATTATGAATTATTATGAATTATATATATTATAAATATTATATTTATATATATATAAATGCACCCATTTGTATACCATCATCCATGGCTGTGAGGGGACTGGTGTTGGTGAATCAATTTTGGCTCCACACACGTAGGAGTCCAGTGTTTTCTGTTCTTGTCACTTAAAGGGATAGTACATTTTTGCCCTATTTACTACATACCAATGATGGTGTTGATTGGTAGAGTCCTTTCTCAGCGCAATCCATGCTGTTCCTCATACTAGCTCCGCCTAGTTAGCCACATAATAATGCAAAGTCAGTGGGGTCAAGCTCCTGTCTGTACAAGTTGACTGAAACTAACTGAAATCTACTCCACAGTGCACACAGAATAGATTTAAGTTAGCTTCGGTCAGCTTGTACAGATAGGAGCTTAACCCATTAATATGAGGAACAACATGGATTGTGGAAGTAGGAAATAAAGCCAGGCTTCCAAAAAAATCAGAACTACCCCTTTATTAATCAAGGCAGAGTGAGTGAGCGGAGATCTCCCCTCATCACCTCTCTCTCCTTCAGCTGCAGTCTGTCCTGAGTCTGAGAGAGCTGCTCCTCCAGCTGGGAGTCTCTCCTCACAGCCTGGTTCTTCTCTGGCTCCTCACGCTGCACCACGAGGTCCTCCCTCTCAGAACTGTCATCTACGGGAGACAAGGACAAGTGGGGACACCTTACTCTCTCACACCACACTCTACCATGATGTATAGGTCATAACGTCTGTATGGCACTGAGGAGCACTGATGCGATTATGAACTAAATTTCACAGGCTATTAACTAGGATTTAGACTGAGGCTTTTATAGACTTGTCTTGGAATATTGACTAGGGATTAGCGTCCTCGTTGACCATTAGCCAGAGTCACATGACTTGGACTCGAGTCACAAAGTTGATGACTTTAGACTTGACTAAAAAAAAAATACTTGCAACTCAACTTTGACTTTAACACCAATGACTCGTGACTTCACTCAGACTTGAGCCTCATGACTTGAAAGACTTGATACTCTCCCCATGCCCAAAAGGTAAAAACAGTATGCTTAGTGTAAAGCAAATCAACTTGTTTTCCCTGATTACAGTTCCACTTTGGACCAATCCATCAGCTGCCACTCAAGTAGCACAAGCAGAGACGCAAGTTGTCAGTACAGAATCATCTACATTTAATATACTATTAACTATTACTCTGTTGACTTTAAAGTTTGTAAAGCCATTGCATTTGTAAAGAACCCATTAGGACTTGTTTAGGACTCGAAATCCTCAAATCTCGAATTCAGACTTGTGACTTGCTTGAGACTCGCCTGTCTTGATTTGGGACCTAACTTGGGAATAGCCAGTCTTGACTTTATGTTTATGTTTATTAGGATCCCCATTAGTCATCATCAACGTGTTGACATCAACTTGGGACTTGAGTGTAAAGACTTCAGACTTGCATGACTTGGTCCCACCTCTGGCATTAGCAGAGTAATTACAAAAGCTTAAAGACAACTGTACTCCATAGGCTCTCACTCTGACCTCTAAGGCCTTGTCCAGACGAAGACGGAAGCGATCTTTTTCGTTTTCATTTCAAAAAAGTTTTCCGTAAACACGAAATCGTCTCAAGAAATATATGCGTCCAAACAAAACCACTGAAACGCTGTATTGCTGTGACAAATGTACAAAATAAACGTCTTTCCTGTTTTAGACGTCGCTCTTTTGTTTTGAAACCCCCCGGCCAGAAGTGCTATTGTTGTTTTCGCTAGCGGAACAACTTGTGTCGTCTGGTTCTGTGCTTTTGAGCTAACGCTAGTTTCCAAAGGAGAGGAGAGAGACACCGTGCAAATGCAGCTACAGGCAATCGAGGAGGAAGAGCTGCTGATTTTAATCGGCAGGAGAGAGAGAGCGCGTCAAAGCCGTATATAATATGGTGCGGTCGTAGGCACGACAGCGCAGCTCGAACTACCTGTTGTATTATATTAATTGATTGATATTTAACTTGTCCCTGTGTCCAGTCCTTTCGACTAGCCCCACCCTATCGCGTCATCGGTTCAGGAAAGATGCGTACTGGCTTGTAAAGACGGGAAAGCAAGGGTGGCATTGATTGATTGATTTATTGTGTCTTCAGATTTGTTCACTCTGGGACCCATTCTCAGAAAATAGCGTATTCAGGCTCCCAGAACGCGGTTCCGTCTGGACTTTTTTTTCGTGTAACGTCAGAGGTCCAACTCTGTATCTTGTAGCCATGCCCTTAACTCTGGTCCCACATCAAAGAGGCTGGCTTCCGAGGGTGGTTTGTATAGGGGGCAGATGGTCAGGATGTGGTCAACAGTCTGCTCAGGGTCTCCACACTCACATGCAGCGCTGTCTGCCAGGCCCCACTTCTTTAAGGATGCTTTAAAGCGACCAACCCCAGATCTTAAACGGTTCAGCAGAACCCATTGCCGGCGTGGAAGATCGTCTCCTGTGGCGCCATCTCCTGGATCCCAGATGTAGTGGTGGAAAATACTTTGGCGGATACACCCAAAATCGTCGTCGTCTGGACAAGGCCTAAGGCTTTACTCCATAGGCTCTCAGTCTGACCTCTAAGGCTTTACTCCATAGGCTCTCAGTCTGACCTCTAAGGCTTTACTGCATAGGCTCTCAGTCTGACCTCTAAGGCTTTACTCCATAGGCTCTCAGTCTGACCTCTAAGGCTTTACTGCATAGGCTCTCAGTCTGACCTCTAAGGCTTTACTCCATAGGCTCTCAGTCTGACCTCTAAGGCTGTGGATCTCGTCTCTCAGAGTCTCTCCGTTCTCCTCTAGCAGGTTGATGTTGTAAAGTAGCTCCTCCTTCTCCTGCTGCAGTGACCCCAACGCCTCCCTCAGCTCCGCCTCCTGCTCCCTGGACAGCTGTACAGGAAAGAAAAACACATGGCTTCGTATCACGTTCTGGCGACCTTTCAGATTAAACAACCCCACTGACCACAGCATACTGTATTATGGCACCTCCAGTTGGCTGTGCAGCTGCTGCAGCTGTCCAGTGCAGAGCGCTTGATTCTCCTTCAGCCGACCGGAGGTCAGTCTCAGCTCCTCACACAGTCCCTGCCACCTCAACGCCTCTGCCTTGACTGCCTGCAGCGTCTCCTGGTGGGACACATAGGGAGTGTATGCCGACATTGGAAGTTTCACTGGGTTCAACAGTGCTCTGTGGCTCCCCCTTTGATGATGATGATTTGCTCATCTCTGGCATCACAACAATAATCACAGACTTGTGCTTTGATTAACGCTAGGTGCAAAGAGCTCGTTTTACATAAATCAAATCAAATCAAATGTATTTGTATAGCCCGAGATCACATGGAATTGCCCCCATGGGCTGTACAAGTCAAGAAGAAACATCACAATATATCAAAAACAAAAAACACCATAAAATCTAAATATGCAACACTCCCAGACTTTCCCCAATGAAGATAAGGAATGACTCACTAAAAACCTAGCAATAACAACAACAAAAAAGCACCACAGGCAACGTGGAGGAGAGAAACTTCAGATGGGCTGTTCAAAGGGGATCCCCCAACTGAATGTCAGTGATAATATAGTGTTGCTATGGATGATAGATGGATGGAGAATAGAACAGGCAAATGAGGGCGACGTAGAGTGGATCCATTGTGCAATACATGACTGAATTAATTCACAGGACAACAATGTGGAAAAAGCAATTGTACACATTTGTCAATTAAATAAGACTATTCAAATACCTGATTGATCAATTACTTAATTTCTTTAGTCAGGGACAGTCCCACAGAATTAGTTTAATGTTATATTGTTTAATTGATCTAATTCTATTGACCTCTTTGAACTGTTTACACTGAATATGTAAATATACAGTAAAAGAAAGAAAGAAGGAAACTTTGTGATGAGATGAATGATGATCATGTTGATGTTGAGTGTTCTTCTTATCATCACTTCCACTAGTGACAGCATAGCCTAGCTCTTACTGTGCACTGAGACTCAGGATATTACCCAACAGTGGGCCCCACCTGGAGAATTTCTGTCTTGCCGAGGGCCTCTGCCTTCTCCTCCGTGGCCTTCTGTATGGCAGCCAAGGCCAGCTCCTCATACACCACCTTCTGCTTCTCCATCTGGAGCACCAGCTTCTTCACTCCATCCTTCATGGGGAACTTCTGGAGGAAGAGGGGCAAGAAACATGGCCTGGGTAAACCTAGAAATTATTATGGGGTTGTAAACCAATGCAAACATTGCAGAACCGCTCTCAATCTTCATAGCACTGAATTGTGAATATTATATAGTACATGACTGATTTTGGAAGTCGGTGCAAACAAGAAAAGCATGGAAAGTCTAGGGTTACCCTAACTCTAACCCTAACCCCCTAACCCTAACCTGTCCAGTTCTGCGACTAGGGTGAAAGGTGTGACACTTGTTGTTCACGCGCTTAACTCATGGGACGCCAGTCACGATGATAGTCAGGTTAACTCGCCGATGCTTGAGCGCCAATCACGACGATAGTCGGGTTTTAATCGTTATTTATTTTATTAGCGATATCCATTCATTTTCATCCATCCAACCTGATGTTATCGTTGGGAATGGGTCTGAGCTCGCAAAAGGGCAAATACCGCCGCCTATCGTCTCCCGGATGGTATTGTACATCATTGGATTGGATTGGCTGGGGATGTGCATCAAAAGAAAATCCGGTCCAGGTTTTCCTTCTCGGGCATGCAGTATCGTTATACCACATTGACTGGGGAGACTGGGAGCAGCGTGGATTATGTGTTTTGGATATATAACGTTGGATCAATAAACGCGATCAATATTTGGAATGGCGATCAGGAATTGGATTAATCTTTTTGCAGGACATCAGATGTGAGGTAAGGAATTTATGTTATGAATCTTGGGTTAATCAGATGTTCCTTTCACCGCCATCGGAGCGTGTGTGTGTGTGTGTGTGTGTGTGTGTGTGTGTGTGTGTGTGTGTGCGTGCCGTTGGCACCGACCAATGCACGGATAAGCGATTTTTCAGCCTGAGGACACATATACTATCGATAATCTAGCGTTTATTTGAAAACTATTCATAAATCAGCCGAAAAATGACAACGTGTTTTGTGTATTCCACTAAAGGGCTATTATCGCGTCTTTCTCTGGAATTACTAGAAATCACCAAAACTATACTCGTATTCAAAACGGTATAAAACCGAAATGTACAGATGAAAAAACGATCCGTTTTGTACATGTTGACTGCAAGCAACTCATTGAAAAGCGACGGGTGTATTAGACCCATAGCCATAATTTAAGATATATTTTAAGCACTCGCAAATCTCCCCGTCCTCCCATTGATTAAAGCAGCGACCATCTAGTCATAATTTCCCAGAAGACTTGTGGCGCTCAATGAGTTAATAGTGATTGTTTTAAAAAAACAAACATGGATTATTGTAATGTGAGTCCAAGATGTGAGCTACTTTTTTGGCATATACATAAAATCTAGCCAACGCTATCCACAAACACACATGAAGAAAACCCTAACCCATTTGACCAGTTCTGCGACTAAGGTGCCTCAAGGGTTAAAAAAAATAAAATAAAAAAAACATGTTGCTCCTGTGACAACTGCTGTCAACCCGCTGAAGAAAGATAAAACAAACCAAAAAGGCATAGAGAGAACCTTTGAATCAACCGCACGCACCGAGCGGCCAATAGCTGATGAGTGCTCCTCTTTTTCTATTTTTCTCCCATCCCAATTCCCTGTGCCAATTCTCCCCTCCCCTGTCTTGAACGTTGCTCGCATATGCCACCCACTGGTCGGTTGTAGGGAGGATAGAAGCCTTGCATCACGTGTTCCCACCGATACACGAGGAGGCAGCCTGTCACATCTTTTCACCTGCCAGCGCGGACTCTCATTGGCGAGGTGTAATGTGTGGGAGGCTCACACTACCCCTGCCATTTCCTGTCTCTGCTGTGCAGGCGTCCCCCAACCGACCTGTAGGAGTCGCTGTCCACAACGTCCAGATTACCACCCATCGACTTCCACCCACTAACTCTGCCAATTGAGTTAATATGACGGCTGGCCCAAGCCGGAGGCAACGCCGACAGCCGGAGTCGAACTCGGTGTCTCTTGCGTTGGTGACGAGCGCAATGTCCACTGTGCCACCCAACCGCCCGGAGTGCTGCTATTCTTAAGCACCGAGTGGTAACCTCATTCCCAGTTTTATCTCCTCCGTGAGATAAAGCCTGGTAAAGAATTACTGCCGAAAGTGTGTATGGAGTAGAATTTCCGGTGTATGTACTTCCCCTGGAAGCTGCCTCCGAACGGACCAAACTTTCCCCGAATCCTATCGGCAAACAAGCTAGAACGTCCCGGTCATGTAGTAAATTCTTCAGGCAAAGCCGTTGCAGTGGCTTAAACGAGGAAATATTGTGCACTTCACACGTTTCTATAATTGTTTTGTCGAAACCGGAAAGCCTGTAGCCGGTACTTCCTGTACTTCCGTTTACACACTTTAGGAGGCATATTTTACCAGCCTAACCGAGTGGCCAATAGCTGATGAGTGCTGCTATTCTAACGCACCGAGCGGCCAATAGCTGATGAGTGCTGCTATTCTTACCTGCAGGGAGACTTGCAGCTGTGCCTCCAGACCCTTGATCTTGTTTCTCAGCAGGTCCTCGCTGCAGCGGCTCTGTGTGGTCGGGTTAGAGAGGAAACGGCTGTCTGTCACACTGAAACGGATACGTTCTGTGCCTCCACCACCTGCACCAACTGTGGCACAAAGGGAACTTGCAGAAGGAACGAGTCACAGTCCAAAATAGGACTGTGATGTCATACACAACGGGTAAAGTGTGACTTATAGCATAGAAGTTAACACATAGTAACATACCTGAATGGAAAATATACTTTTCACAAGAAGATATATTAATATTAACCCTCAAATCAAGATATTCTAATCTACAGTGCAAATGTAATTTCCTGCAGGAAGGGAAACATTTTCACATCTTTCTCGCTAACGTTCAGCACGGTCAGAGTAACTAAAATAGACCCAAAGAGCCTCACAGAGAGTCGTAGAGCACTTATGAAGTGGGCTACTACCTACAACATCTACTGACTGACACACCCTTCCTGTGTGATGGCTTGCACTCTTCCTATTCAGTAGAGAGAGGAGCAGGAAGTGCCTAACCACAGGCCTCAAAAGAGACATATGATAACTGCCTGACTGTGATGGACTGTTTTGCAATCCGCCAACGAGTCGATATACAGAGCAGGTTATTCAGCTACAGTGAATACAATTTATTTAATGTAGTGCGTGTGTGTGCGTGTGTGTGTGTGTGTGCATGTGTGTACGTGCACACGCATGTGTCTGTCTGTCTTGTTTGTGAATGTGTGTAACTACAGATAAGAAATTTGCTTTAGAGGAATAGCCAACGAGTAGTGGATGTAGGAGGGTCTTACTGTCCACAGTGTTTTAAAGGAGCACAGCAGGATGGCAGCGCTCTCCTGAAGGACAGACAGCTTCTTCTGCACTGCCTCCTCTCTCCACAGAGCCTCCTGACGGGAGCAGGACACAACAGAGGAGAAAAGGGTTTTTGATGGATTTTAAGTTCACTCATCATTTATCAAGGTTTCAATTTGACAGTTAAAACCAACTTGCGTTTTATCAAAATGATGTGTCATTTTATGCAAAAGTTGAAATTTGGTAAAGAACAATGACATCTTTGGCCCCAAGGATATCATGGCAGACAGCAATCTGTACTCAGATCAGTGCTGATGGTAGCTTTAACAGATAGAACACGGCTCAAAATGCACTTATAGGCTGTTTGATTTACCTGCAAGCAGTCAGCTAGCCCTTGAACATCCTGTTAGGGAGAGATGAGAGACGAGTTAAGACCGACACGTTTTGTCTTCATTCTGATCTCTACTGACACTCGCTAATAAGCATAGTTCACCCTCATCAACACCTCATATAGATAAATAACACGAGTCAAACTAAATTATAGAAACTTACAGATTCCCTGACGATGGCAAAGCCGGGCCTGTAAATAAGAAACATATTTCAACGTAGTCCAACAGACTACATAGAACAGATCACAAAGTCTTCTGAAGTTCTGATATAATCTGAGATTTGACAGTGGAGTTGGACTCACCCTGTCTGCACGCCGGCCTCTCTTGTAATCTTCTGAAGGATTTTTTCAGTTTGGCGTGAGAATCTTTCAAGTTGGAGATTCTTTTGATTTAGAAGGAACGTACTGATGCTTGCCTTTGGGCCTTCAAAAGAGAAAATAGCACATAGTCGGTATGGATCGAATAGCGTTATGCAGTCAAACATTCTCTGCAACAGCTAAAGAATTACCATTCATACTTTTGGCTGTCTTTTTGGAAACTTTTACTCTCTGCTGGTCTGGTTTCTTCATCCCGTGTATGGAGACAGATGGAGCTGCCGCTTGCTCTCTTGTGAAGCTTTTCTCTTGGCTTACCAGTGCTACAGGCTTGGACCACAATGAAGCCTGGTGGAAAGGAGAGAGGAGAGGATAACTATGATATTATTCCTTAGAGCAGGGGTGCTAAAGGTTGTTGAAGGGGAGGGGCGAAGGCTGAACACGTAACAAGTGTGGAGAGTGGCAGGCCAGAACATTTGTCTGTACATATCATTTAGAATGAGTAAATACGTTTCTTAGGTATTATATGGTTGTAATAAACACTTTGTTTAATAAAAATCACTCTTCATATTTAAATATCATCAAAATGTACCTAATAGTATGTTGTATAATTTTTTAGACCCAGAGAGATATGCTACAACTGTGGAATCCCAGGATGATCACAGGTGGATACTAATAACATTTAACATTACATTTGAGGCATTTTGCAGGTGTTCTCATCCTGCACAACTTACAACAACTGCAACAGTAGAACAAGGTCATATTGCACACACTTGTCATTTCAAAAGAATGTTAAAGTTGAAAAGTTTCTTCTTTTGTTTTTACCCAGGTACTGGTGCTTAGGTCATCGTCTTGCTTGGGGCTTGGGGTCAACATGACCAATGGGCGTCCATTAGAGGTAGGGGTCTTTTGGGTATTGGCATGCAATGTCTCTGAGGTCACCAGACAATGAGATGTCCTTGAAAATGTCTTTACTGTGGGTTTTCTTTTTGGACAACAGTCTCTTGCCTTCACGGGCGTTAAAAGACATGGATCTGGGCTCACTGATCGCCTCTTCAGAAACTCCAGTTGCCTCTTTCGCTGTAGTTCATACTTCATCCATTTGTCGTCTACTTGTCTCGTAGGGCTCCGGCATGAGGTCACGTTGTTGCGTCCTCTAAGGCATTCCCGTTTCTCTGCTCTTCTCTCCAGTATTTCATCAAAGTCTTTCACTGGGGAGCACTGTGTCTCCCTGTCATCCAGGTTATCCATGATGCAGTGGGTCCTCTCCTGGCTGCTGTGCTGTTGCTGTGCCTCAGTCCTACAATGGTAATTTCCCAGAACACAGTCACAGTCATCAATCAAAATTGAACATACAGTATGCAAACAATTTAGTTGGAAACATATCATGCTGGACTAAATTGAAATAACATGGTTGAAACTGTGGTTCACAAGTTTCACAGGTACAGAATGTGGGCTCATTAAGCCATGGAGGTGAAACATGCCACAGGTGTAATGACTTAATTGCTTATGTCTCCTAAATGTTCATTAAAAGAATAAGTGGCAGAAATGTGTGTAAACACTGTAACACTGCGAGTGTTTGACATCAGCTGACCCTGTAGAGGGTTGGGCCTGGGCTCCGACAACATGTGTAGAGTGAATATCAATGGTTAAAGCCTATTACAACAAAGCTAAGGGTTTTAACTAAGATGCTCAGAACGGTGTGTAGCAGTGTCAATTGCTGTGTTAACACATGATAGATATAATGTAGTAACAGCATTAGTAGTAGTAGTAGTAGTGAAAGTTGTAGTAGTAATAGTAGTAGTAGTAGTAGTAGTAGTAGTAGTAGTAGTAGTAGTAGTAGTAGTAGTAGTAGTAGTAGTAGTAGTAGTAGTAGTAGTAGTAGTAGTAGTAGTAGTAGTAGTAGTAGTAGTAGTAGTAGTAGTAGTAGTAGTAGTAGTAGTAGTAGTAGTAGTAGTAGTAGTAGTAGTAGTAGTAGTAGTAGTAGTAGTAGTAGTAGTAGTAGTAGTAGTAGTAGTAGTAGTAGTAGTAGTAGTAGTAGTAGTAGTAGTAGTAGTAGTGGGTTCCATCCTAGAGGCAAATCTTTCCTGTGACAAAATGGCATCCAATGTAATAAAAAAAGTCAACCAACGAACTAGATTCTTGTACCGGATCTCCTCTCTGGTAAACAAGAATACCCTGAAGACTCTGGCAGGAGCACTCATTCAAGGGTACTATGACTATGCGTGCACCTCATGGTACCAAAGCACCTCAAAGGCGCTTAAAACAAAATTACAAACATCACAAAACAAACTGGTCAGACTACTACTTGACCTGAACCCCAGAACCCACCTCACCCCTGCCCACTTTGACAACCTAGGATGGCTTAGAGTAGACGACAGAGTACAGCAACTTGCAATGGGCCTGGTCTACAAGATACACTATACGACCGGGGTGCCCATGTACATGTCAAAATACTTCCCAAAGGTCAGTGAATACCACAACCACTACACCAGAGGAAGCTCAACAAATCATGTTAAACCCAGATTCGGCTCAAACAAGGGACTAAACACGTTTCGCAATTATGCCACAACAATGTGGAACGCCCTACCCAAAGCTGTAAAGGAATGTGAATCCCTGCCCACATTCAAAACCGCTCTTAAAGAGCACCTACGGGAGGCTGCAATTCGAAACTGGCCACCGTAAATGCCCAAAACCCCCACCACCTCCTAATAGACAGTCTCCTCCCCACCGCATGTATATATTCCCTCCCCGCCGTATGTATATTTCCCTCCCACCCACCCACCCCCTCCTAATGTACAGTCCCCCCTCCCCATCATATGTATATACTCTGTCAGGATCTAGGGGTAACAGTACTGTATATTTGAATACCGCTTATGTCACAAATGTATCAGTACTAAATACCTATATGTCCCTATGCCATAAATGTCATGTATGTTGTGTATGTCATAAATGTCTATATGAATTGAAAATGGGGGACCCTGATGGAAACAAGACAAACGTCTTTCTCAGGTCTACATCCCCTTAACAATTGTATGTATTGAGCCGTACTGTATTGTACCCATTCTGCAATCTGTTAAATAAAGTTTTCATTCATTCAGTAGTAGTAGTAGTAGTAGTAGTAGTAGTAGTAGTAGTAGTAGTAGTAGTAGTAGTAGTAGTAGTAGTAGTAGTAGTAGTAGTAGTAGTAGTGATAGTAGTAGTAGTGATAGTAGTAGTAGTAGTGGTAGTAGTAGTAGTAGTAGTAGTAGTAGTAGTAGTAGTAGTAGTAGTAGTAGTAGTAGTAGTAGTAGTAGTAGTAGTAGTAGTAGTAGTAGTAGTAGTAGTAGTAGTAGTAGTAGTAGTAGTAGTAGTAACAGTAGTAACAGTAGCATTTTTACTGATCACGCAATGGGACATTTCTGAACACCACAATGAAGACAATACACAAGACAAACGCCTATATAGGATGGAGCATCGGCAGGACAAAGACACTCGTAGAGACAGAACAGACTTAGTCTTATGGCGGCTAGGGGGAAAAGTGTGCAAGATTAGGCAGTAAGATATGAAGTAGTAGTTGCACTTGCCTGCTAAGCCATTTCATTCATTTGGGGAAAGGTCCTGTTGGGTGGTTGAAAGGTTCATCCGCACGCTTTCTCTTCTAATATATAGTTCACTGTGTTTCTCATGAAGCTGTTTCTATCTAGCACGTTTTACAGGAAGTGAGGGGAGGTGCAGCGTCATATGTTCCTCTATCTCAACAGCCACAAGCATTAAACTGATGCCATACACGGGTGGACCCTAAGATTACAGACAGCTCCTGCCAATAGTGGCCTTGCATGGAATGTTTGTGTAGTTCTCTTTCTTCCAGTATGGCTCCCTGTAACCATTGGTAACCACTTGAAGGCTAGGGAGAACAGGTGGGTTTTGAGGCGGATTTGAAGGAGAGTGTGGGGGAGTCTCTGATGGACTGAGGGAGGGAGTTCCAGAGTCGGGGTGCAGTGCGTGAGAAGGCCCGATCACCAACGTTTTTAAGTTTGGATGATGGGTTTAGAATGCCTCTGTTCCTCCTCTGTTCCCTCTGTTGTTGGGGATATAATGAATCATTTGGGAGAGGAAGTTAAAGTTGTTAGGTGTTACATGGAGACTTGCAGCAGTTTCTCATTAAAATGGGGTAACAATTTTGATTCAAGAAAGACAATAAAGCTTGCTCCAGTGAGTAGTAGGCCAAATTTGTAGAATCTCTTTGTGTTGTATGTTTTTCTGTGGTGATGTGTGTGTATGTGTGTGTGTGTTATACTTGAAGCAGACGGTATGCCATTGTGCTGTATGTCTACCTGATTGTCAATTGAGCACATACTGACAGGTGACAAGCCTTGAATATCTGAATGCATTTATCAATTTCTCGCAATTATTTAGGCATATCTGTCCCGGCCATTATAGCATGTCAACATATAACTGGCAACTGAGAATCAGGCTACTTTTTCCACAAAAGTCATATAGACAGATATATTACCTTAAATTATTATTCAGTCTCAACATGAGTAATTTTGGTTTTAAATTCACTGACATGACTATGAATGTATATTTGCAAGCACTGCCATCTAGTGGACACCCTTCTGGCTAACAACCCCCAAATTAAATGGTACATGCTAGATCGGACGGCCCAGAATAAAACATTTATTTAAAATGTTTACGTAGTGGGAGTGGTTACAGTCAGGGTTATGGATATTAAAACGGAGGTCTAGGGCCTCCACGGGTTGCGTTTGATAGAGCTGGCGGACACTATGGCGTTGTAACTCCGATTAAAGAATCACACAGAGGCGTGCTGCAGTTATTGGTTGTATTTGGGAACAGAAAGGTGTGTGTGGTTGTGTGTCATTTACACACACATTCGTCAAAGGGACAGATCTTAATAATGCCGCAGCCGCACCATCAAACAGCAGCACAGAGAACAGCTTGCGCAGACGTTCGAAAGGAGAAACTCTTAAAGGGCCAGTAACGTTATCAGAAAACTAGAGTGCAAACACTAGCTGGGCACATCACGCTGAACGATTACACTGGCATAAATCAATTACCCTTTCCTGTCAACAACAACATATTAAAGGGCTATTACAGAACAAAGTAGTCTTATTAACAGGGCTTTCATACAGCCGCACCCAAAAGTCTACTTAGGTCGCTTTCACATATAGTTTTGGTGGACTCGGTGCGGTTCTGGGGGTGAAGTTGCAACATTGTTGCATTCTTCATTTGGTTCGCCTGCTTTCACACAGATATCTGTCAGGCGGACCGAGACCTTCTGAACAATGTCACGCGGTCGAAAAGGGCGCTTGTCTATTGGACAGTGGAAATGTGTGTGTGGCTGCGATCCCGTTTGTGCGCGCGCGCGCGTGTGTGTGTGTCTGTGTGGACTGCGAGTCCTCCAGATCAGCGGAGCCGAGTTTTGGCATGGCATTGATCCATTGTTCTATTGAAGCACATTACCACCATCCTCTCGCTAAACAACTTGTAGACCACGGTGTTTTTATGAGTGCCCACAAGTAGCTGTTTTATTAATAATATAATAAGCCGCGCGCCTCTGTAATAATAATAAGCCGCGTTTTTTCTTCCTTCTTCCCAAGATGCACAGATATATAGATAGATAGATGGAGAGATTAGATGCAGTGTGCTTGTTTTGCAGTGAGTGCTGCGAGCAGTGGTAATAATAATCACTTCCTATATTTGGTTCGCGTTTGGTTCGATGAAGCCGAACCGAGACCTACGTTTTCAGGCGGACCAGAGTTCGACTGTTTGGTCCGCGAACCGAGTTCGACGCGCATTCACACAGACCCGAAAAACCGGACTATCGAATTCTGGTCCGAAAGTCCGGACCAAACAGCCCCTGTGTGAAAGCGACCTTAGACCTTTTGAACTAAACAGGAAAGTCTCAGGGGTCCTCTGTATCCGGGAGACTCGGGAGCTGCACCGGCCGGGGCACAGGGCGCAGGTATGTTCTGTCCTTCACCTGGACAGCTGCGGTGCGGATGCGCCCGTCAGTTCCAGGGTACGTCTGAGTGACCTTCCCAACGGGCCAGAGTGCCCGAGGAAGCCGCGGGTCAACGATGAGGGCCACCTGGCCGAGCGACTGTTTCTTGCCGTCCTTCCTCCACTTCTGCCTCTCCGGGGCCCTATCTTGGCCCAAAACAGTCTACTCTGGTGGAATAGAATGGGGGCTTGTAGAGACGCAGGCGACAGGGCGGAAGGTCGGCCATTTTAGGCATGTCGGGCTTTGCTCGCCGCAGATGACGTTCTCGGCAGGTGTGCTGATGCTTGCGGATTGCTTCTCTTCCATGTAGAACCCAGAATCGGGATTGAAGATCTACGAATACCCTCTCAGGCCCGGGGTGGAGAAGAGTTTGATCATAATCTTGGATGATCAGCTTTGTCAGGGGGTGATGTGGATCCAAGACGATTGGGTGAATGTCATCCATCTCCAAGTTCTCGGCCCTGTGCGGCCTACCGCCTACTCTGAGGAGACAGGTAGCCTTGTCATACTCTGGAGATAGAGAGCCCAAACGACTGTCTGGGGGAAGAGGTCGGTCAGACTTGAGGGCCTTGATCTCCTCTGGGAATGAGTCCAGCTGGGTTCGTTTAAGGAGGACCTTCTCAGCGTTGAGGAAGTCGGCTGCTTCATAAGGCTGATCAGTGGTCTGGGCATCAGCCGCACCGTGAAGGGACCTGACTGTTGCTTGGACGAGATCTTTCCATGAAGAGAGGTCTTCAACGGCAGGGAGCGGAGGACAGGGAGAGGTCCTAGGTTGAGTTAGTCGAGTACTGGGTTGAGTACTAGGTTGGGTACTGGGTTGAGAACTAGGTTGAGTACTGGGTTGAGTACTGGGTTGAGTACTAGGTTGAGTACTAGGTTGAGTACTAGGCTGAGTACTAGGCTGGGTGCTAGGTTGAGTACTAGGCTGAGTACTAGGTTGAGTACTAGGTTGAGTACTAGGTTGAGTACTAGGCTGAGTACTAGGTTGAGTACTAGGTTGGGTACTAGGTTGAGTACTAGGTTGAGTACTAGGCTGAGTACTAGGTTGAGTACTAGGCTGGGTGCTAGGTTGAGTACTAGGCTGAGTACTAGGTTGAGTACTAGGTTGAGTACTAGGTTGAGTACTAGGCTGAGTACTAGGTTGAGTACTAGGTTGGGTACTAGGTTGAATACTAGGTTGAGTACTAGGTTGGGTACTAGGTTGAGTACTAGGTTGAGTACTAGGCTGAGTACTAGGTTGAGTACTAGGTTGAGTACTAGGTTGGGTACTGAGTTGAGTACTAGGTTGGGTACTGAGTTGAGTACTAGGTTGGGTACTGAGTTGAGTACTGGGTTGAGTACTGGGTTGAGTACTGAGTTGAGTACTGGGTTGAGTACTAGGTTGGGTACTGAGTTGAGTACTAGGTTGGGTACTGAGTTGAGTACTGAGTTGAGTACTGGGTTGAGTACTAGGTTGGGTACTGAGTTGAGTACTAGGTTGGGTACTGAGTTGAGTACTAGGTTGGGTACTGAGTTGAGTACTAGGTTGGGTACTGAGTTGAGTACTAGGTTGGGTACTGAGTTGAGTACTGGGTTGAGTACTGGGTTGAGTACTGAGTTGAGTACTGGGTTGAGTACTAGGTTGGGTACTGAGTTGAGTACTAGGTTGGGTACTGAGTTGAGTACTGAGTTGAGTACTGGGTTGAGTACTAGGTTGGGTACTGAGTTGAGTACTAGGTTGGGTACTGAGTTGAGTACTAGGTTGGGTACTGAGTTGAGTACTAGGTTGGGTACTGAGTTGAGTACTGGGTTGGGTACTGAGTTGAGTACTGGGTTGGGTACTGAGTTGAGTACTAGGTTGGGTACTGAGTTGAGTACTAGGTTGGGTACTGAGTTGAGTACTAGGTTGGGTACTGAGTTGAGTACTGGGTTGAGTACTGGGTTGAGTACTGAGTTGAGTACTAGGTTGGGTACTGAGTTGAGTACTAGGTTGGGTACTGAGTTGAGTACTAGGTTGGGTACTGAGTTGAGTACTAGGTTGGGTACTGAGTTGAGTACTGGGTTGGGTACTGCGTTGAGTACTAGGTTGGGTACTGAGTTGAGTACTAGGTTGGGTACTGAGTTGAGTACTGGGTTGAGTACTGGGTTGAGTACTGAGTTGAGTACTAGGTTGGGTACTGAGTTGAGTACTAGGTTGGGTACTGAGTTGAGTACTAGGTTGGGTACTGAGTTGAGTACTAGGTTGGGTACTGAGTTGAGTACTGGGTTGGGTACTGAGTTGAGTACTAGGTTGAGTACTGGGTTGAGTACTAGGTTGGGTACTGAGTTGAGTACTAGGTTGGGTACTGAGTTGAGTACTAGGTTGGGTACTGAGTTGAGTACTAGGTTGGGTACTGAGTTGAGTACTGGGTTGGCTACTGAGTTGAGTACTAGGTTGAGTACTAGGTTGAGTACTAGGTTGGGTACTGAGTTGAGTACTAGGTTGGGTACTGAGTTGAGTACTAGGTTGGGTACTGAGTTGAGTACTAGGTTGGGTACTGAGTTGAGTACTAGGTTGGGTACTGAGTTGAGTACTAGGTTGGGTACTGAGTTGAGTACTGGGTTGGGTACTGAGTTGAGTACTAGGTTGAGTACTAGGTTGAGTACTAGGTTGGGTACTGAGTTGAGTACTAGGTTGGGTACTGAGTTGAGTACTAGGTTGGGTACTGAGTTGAGTACTAGGTTGGGTACTGAGTTGAGTACTAGGTTGGGTACTGAGTTGAGTACTGGGTTGAGTACTGGGTTGAGTACTGAGTTGAGTACTGGGTTGAGTACTAGGTTGGGTACTGAGTTGAGTACTAGGTTGGGTACTGAGTTGAGTACTGAGTTGAGTACTGGGTTGAGTACTAGGTTGGGTACTGAGTTGAGTACTAGGTTGGGTACTGAGTTGAGTACTAGGTTGGGTACTGAGTTGAGTACTAGGTTGGGTACTGAGTTGAGTACTGGGTTGAGTACTGGGTTGAGTACTGAGTTGAGTACTGGGTTGAGTACTAGGTTGGGTACTGAGTTGAGTACTAGGTTGGGTACTGAGTTGAGTACTGAGTTGAGTACTGGGTTGAGTACTAGGTTGGGTACTGAGTTGAGTACTAGGTTGGGTACTGAGTTGAGTACTAGGTTGGGTACTGAGTTGAGTACTAGGTTGGGTACTGAGTTGAGTACTAGGTTGGGTACTGAGTTGAGTACTGGGTTGGGTACTGAGTTGAGTACTAGGTTGGGTACTGAGTTGAGTACTAGGTTGGGTACTGAGTTGAGTACTAGGTTGGGTACTGAGTTGAGTACTGGGTTGAGTACTGGGTTGAGTACTGAGTTGAGTACTAGGTTGGGTACTGAGTTGAGTACTAGGTTGGGTACTGAGTTGAGTACTAGGTTGGGTACTGAGTTGAGTACTAGGTTGGGTACTGAGTTGAGTACTGGGTTGGGTACTGAGTTGAGTACTAGGTTGGGTACTGAGTTGAGTACTAGGTTGGGTACTGAGTTGAGTACTAGGTTGGGTACTGAGTTGAGTACTAGGTTGGGTACTGAGTTGAGTACTAGGTTGGGTACTGAGTTGAGTACTGGGTTGAGTACTGGGTTGAGTACTGAGTTGAGTACTAGGCTGAGTACTAGGGATGGTCGCACCATAGGTAGGACTCTGGGTACTGTGTGTAGCTACAGGAGCCCCGTGTGGGATTGTAGGTTGCTCAATTGAACCAGGCATGGGAGCTGGGAGCTGGGTACCATGACACAGGGGGAGCAGCAGAGCGGGGCGTCGCCTGTGCTGGATGGTGTATCACTGGAGTGATGGCGGCTGGATTAGCCGGCAGGGGATGCATGTACTGTGGTACGGTAGGAAGGGCTAGAGGCACAGGTGCCACTACGTGGTGCTGTTGTCCAGGTGGTGAATAGGTCGGCTCAGATGCTGCTGCACGCACAAGAGCCCTCATCTTTGACTCTTGAAGAAGTGAGGTGACCAGTTTGGCTACTTGAAGTTCCTGCTCCTTCTTCTTAAGCCGCCTCTGCCTGTCGAGGCGTGTAGCTATAGCTTCTCGTGCATCTTGTGCTTCCTGCTGTAGGCGTTGTAAGCGTTGGCACTCCAGGTCTCGTCCATCTTGTGCTTCCTGCTGTAGGCGTTGTAAGCGTTGGCACTCCAGGTCGGCGTTGCGGTCTTCCTGCACCTGGCGCTGTAGCTCCTCAAGCTCCAGGTGGCGGATGTGCTCCTGAAGGATAGCTTCCTGGACTGGTGAGAGAGCATGTGGTCGGTGTACACTCCCAGATGAACGATGGGAGCCAACACCTGACCTTATGGTGGGTCTAGGAAGTGACAGATGTGAGAACCTACTACCTTCAGACGGGTCCCTTGCCTCACTCGCCGGGTATGAACGATGGGAGCCGACACCTGACCTTATGGTGGGTCTAGGAATTGACTGATCTGAGTACTGACTGATCCGAGTACTGACTGATCCGAGTACTGACTGATCCGAGTACTGACTGATCCAAGTACTGACTGATCCGAGTACTGACTGATCCGAGCACTGACTGATCCGAGCACTGAGTTGAGGTTCATATCCCACTTCGGAGTCACGTAGGTGGCTTGGTAGGTGGCGCTCTCTCTGCGGGTGAGCGGTGGTCTCTGTGGTGTCCTGGTCTGCCATAGCATCTTGAAGGAGCTCTATCCGGCTCGAAGGACCATGAAACGGAGGGCTAGGGCCTCCACAGGTTGCGTTTGATAGAGCTGGCGGACACTATGGCGTTGTAACTCCGATTAAAGAATCACACAGAGGCGTGCTGCAGTTATTGGTTGTATTTGGGAACAGAAAGGTGTGTGTGGTTGTGTGTCATTTACGCACACGTTCCTCAAAGGGACAGATCTTAATACTGCCGCAGCCGCAGCAGCACAGAGAAGTACAATAGAGAGCATCCTGACCGGCAACATCACCTCCTGGTTTGGGAATAGCACTGCACAAGACCGTAGCAGACTACAAAGAGTGACACGTTCAGCCGAACGCACAATTGGAGGGGGGCTTCCCACCCTCCAGAACATTTACAACAAGCGGTGCAAGGGGAAGGCTAAGAGAATTATTAAGGACTCGAGCCACCCGAACAACTGCCTCTTTGAACTGCTGCGGTCAGGCAAGCGATACCGGAGTCTTAAGGCGAGCACAGAAAGACTCAGAAGAAGCTTCTATCCCCAGGCCATCAGGCTGCTAAACGAACAATAAACACTATGCAACAACCATCAAATGCACACAGCACACACACCCACACGCACACACTCACTCAAACAAACAACACACTGCAGCACCCACTCTCCACACTTTAGATCACACAAACACACTTTACACTTTATATTTATTGATAAAGGATTTGCACTACAACTCGTACACCTACTGTGAATTGTACCTAAATTGCACCTCGTCCCATTCCTGCCTTGCACTATATAGTATTGTATATTAGTACACTGCACAGTATTGTATATTGTATGGTAACTACGTCTATTCTGCATCGAACATTGTACATATGTCTAAACTGAACACTGTGACCTAATTTTTTTACTTCTAATTTTACTATGTTATTTTATTTCATACTTATCTTGTCTTGCACAGTCTCTGGAGCGTAACAGTAAGAAGCATTTTGTATAAAAGTATTCTGTACTTCTGTATGACAACTATTAAAGAAACTTGAACTTGAACAGCTTGCGCAGACATTCGAAAGGAGAAACTCTTAAAGGGCCAGTAACGTTATCAGAAAACTAGAGTGCAAACACTAGCTGGGCACATCACGCTGAACGATTACACTGGCATAAATCAATTACCCTTTCCTGTCAACAACAACATATTAAAGGGCTATTACAGAACAAAGTAGTCTTATTAACAGGGCTTTCATACAGATATGGCTAGGTTTAGAATCATGACGATTTGGCTTTTCCAAAAACTGACGACCACAAAATAAACAGCCAATGACCCAATGCGCGATTACCAAGCCGCATTTCTCGGAGACGCTCTCTGATTGGCACTGACTGACGCTCTCTGATTGGCCACTGACGCGTTTGCCCAATCCGTGATGAGCTGTGTCTTTGCCCATTTCCACGTCAAACAGCCTGCAAACTACCTGGCGTTCTATCACCATCTAAGACAAACTCTAACCTTAACCAACTTCGAAGAGTGCCTAAGCTTAACCAGTGTAGAAACAGGCGTCGGCCAATCAGAGAGCGTCTCCGAGAAATGCGGCTTGGTTTGGTAATCACGCATCCGATCTAGCATCAACCGAAATAAAACACTCCCATCTCGCGTTGTTTGACACGGACTTCCGGTCTCTCCGCCATCTCCACGCAGAAGGGCACGGAAGGCCGACACAAGGGTGCCCAGCGTTGCAACAACTTGCCACTTCATTTTTCAAACATGCTGTCCAGGCTTGTTATCGTTTCGGGTATGTAATTGTCTACGTTCTGAGATTATAATGAAGCAAGTGTGTTTCGGCATAACGGAATTACCAATGAGTAACATGAATTTTAAATGAATGAGTATGTG
The DNA here is from genome assembly GCF_963971535.1 of Notolepis coatsorum. Lineage (NCBI taxonomy): Eukaryota > Metazoa > Chordata > Actinopteri > Aulopiformes > Paralepididae > Notolepis > Notolepis coatsorum. The sequence continues at coordinate 64,781,958 of NC_140181.1, forward strand.
AAGGGTAAAGTGAAGGCCACACTGAATGAGTGACGTGCTAACTAACGCTAGCTAGCTAGTGGGTAACGTTACTGTCAGCCTGAAGGCTGTAGATTGTTGCACACATGATTAGAGAATAGTATCGGCAAATACTGTGTGCTATGTGTCTAACTTACTATATTGCTAGTCATCCAGCTGTGTTGGCAAACTGAGCAAACTGCCACTTCTAGCTGCGTAATGTTAGTCATGCAATGCAGGTGTCACCTCTCTGACAGCTAACTTACCGTTATAACTTATTGCACTGGACATGTTGTACAATCAGAAACTACGCCTATTTTCACCAACGTTGTAATTATATTTGATCATTTGAAGCATTCCAAATGGTCAGCAGGCTTCTTTAAAATAATGTATAGAAAGCGCCAATGGCTAATGTTAGTTAGCCGTTAGTTAGCTAAATGGTCGCCTTTGACCTGGGCTTCTGTTGACTTGTCATTGAAAGAATTGTCTTCATCCATGGCCTGTTTTCTCCTTTCAGCCCATTCCGTGAAAGGCAGCGGTTCTCTTGGAGCCTGGTATGTGCCATATGTGTTTCTTAATAAAAGCTGCAGTGCTGCTTACCCATTTTCTTTTAGCTATTTGTTGATAATGTATACCACAACACAAATGAAGCATATCTAGGTTCAAATGAATGGTTCTTATATTTAGCCCTACATGTTATGTAAAATTACATGTGTCCCTTTTTTTTTAGTATGTTTTTTTCAAACCACACCTAGTGACACATTATTGTAGATAATCCGCTTAGTCTACATGGTGTGGTGCTTCTCGTGTACCTAAAGATTCACTAACTAAGATTTTGATTATTTGAAATGAGGAATTGAGGACTGTGTAGACTCAACCACCAGACATAATCTCGTACAATAAGCATATAGAAGATTAGTGGTTAATTCTACAAGGTCATCAATTGCCACCATGTGGGATGAGGACTGTGTAGACGCAACCACTCGATTACAGGCTTATTTGACACAATTATTTCAAATAATCACATTCACATATAAATGAGTACTCATTTTTATATACTCCAGTTTAATCACCTGTATATTGCTATTGCACTTTACTGTTACATTTGCTCTCTGGTTAGATGGCAACTTGTTTTCTTTGTACTGTGCTGTATGACAATACATTTGAATCTGATAAAATCTTTAGTTTTACTGAAGACTCCTTTAAATATTGTAGTGGCCACTTAGTTGTCACTCCGCAAATGTATTGACAAGCGTCACAATGCACCCACTTAGATATTTCCTACTTCGCTAACAAAGTTGTGGATGTTGAAATAGTTGACTGTCCAAGCTGCAGCTGATGTAATTTGCAGGGTTTTATTGTCAAAAGGAAAGATGAATAATGATGAAGGTTAACAGAACAGTTGTTTGTTAGATAAGTAGTTCCAACAATGAAAGCAGGTTTTAAAGCGTAAATAAATTTTGCAGGTGCATAAATCGCACTGATTAGCAAGGTCTCTTATAATGGAGGTGGTGTGCCCCCTAGTGTTCAAACATAAATACAACACCATAAATTATACAACTTCTAATATGTCGGTTTTGGCTTCTACATTGATACCGGTGTGGGAAGTAACGTCACAGGATGTAAAATGTTTGGGACAAACTACCATATGTACAGACTTTTACCAGTTGATTGTTTTAAAAGCTGATTTTTTAGATTAAAAGATGGTTGGAATTCATTAGGGGTGGGAATCACCAGTTTCATCACGATATCGATTCTTTGGACACCGATACGCTATTTGCCGATATCACAAAGTCTGCCACGATACGATACGATTCGAGGTGCCTGCGATCGATACAAGACGATATTATGTGCCCATTTAACACAATCAGTCACATTTAGATCAACAAAAAAAAGGCTACGGAAATATTAATTGACTTATTTTTGAGCGTTAGACATTTAAACTATTTTTTTTAATACAAATAGACCTCCTGTTCACTTTAAAGTGCCACATTTTTATATATTGAGCTTTAAACTAAGTAAAATGTTTTGGAACTCACAACACGCAACCTAAAACCCCTTCCTCTCCCAAACTGTTCCTACAATTGTTTTATGTTGCATGATCATGTTTAAATATCAACATTATCTGTCCATCCTCAGTAAATAATATCAATATAATAATACTCCTGACTTCATCTGGGCCCTATTCCCCGTACCTGGTTCAACTAAGTCGATCAAGAGTCCCATTGCGCGCGCCCGCCTCAGCTGAAAAGACAGCAAGTGTCGATAGCAGAAATCCTGATTTTCTAACGGCATTGATTGATTTAAAACTTTATTAACAGATTGCAGAATGGGTACAATGCAGTACGGCTCAATATAGCCTCGCCAACAAGTTAAATGCATAATCTATAGGCTAATTTTAAATCCCTCATTACCCCAATCAATCGGATTATATTTCTTTAAACGAACCTGCTGGCAGTATAGGCTTATGGAATGAATAATCAAATGAGATCTTGCTAGTGAAAATAATTAGTTCAGCTCTTTCAGAATAATGATAAAAACAAGCCCAAATAGTATATCTAATTGATACGAATTATATCATGAGGATATCTGTATGTGCTTAGGTATTATGTACTATATAAATGCATGGTTTCCAAAGAGAGGCTTGGAGGGAGGCTTGCAGTTACACTATTAATCGGGTTTTAATCTGTTTCGGACCTAATCCATACATGCATTGAATTGATTACCATTTGGTTTATACCAGTGACACCTCATGTTCATCATCAGATAACAGTGCTTGAAAAGATAAATGCATTTTCTCGAATTCATTCATCAAAAACGTCAAAAGGCTCATTCAATTTATCAAGTCACGTCACGTCATCAAATCCATCAAACAGCGCATCTCCTCATATATTTTAATCCCAGTTACAATATCACTAACGTGTGACACTGTCACAGTGATACAATTAAATACTCCACAGATTCAGATTCCTCATAATTCATATCCACAATCCGCGCATAGACGCTTCAGCTTGAATGAAACGCATCCGGGTGCTCCGTTAAGCAAATACATAGCGAAGAATATTAAACTAATCAGAGCCAAACACCCGATAGGTTTCATTCATTAAAAATATCCCAGCGGGATTCACATTTGCAATGATCCATTTAGTCCGTTATTAAAATAACTGTTGCGACTCGCGAGCGCCGTATCCGTATAAATATGACGTGCATTATATAGGACAAAGTAAATTCATAGGCTGAATATGATTTATTATCAGCGTTACTGCAGTCTGCAGACCTATTATTTTACATTTCAAACTAAGCACAAAAACATAATTCTGAATGGCATAAGGGGGGGGGGGGGGGGTAGGGCGGGGGCAGGTGGCGCACGGAGATTACGTTCGTCACCAACACCGGGAGACACTAGGATTCGCCTGTTCGAATCCAGCTCCCGGTGTTGCTATCAGCTTGGCTGGCCTCTCACACTGATACAATTGGCTGTATCAGGGGGTGGGAAAGCTGAAGGGTGGGTCCTGGGCGTTGTGGACAGCGACCCCTACAGTTCGGTCGGGGCGCCTGCTCAGCGAGGGTTGGAACTGAGGAGAGATAGTGTGGCCTCCCACACGCTACACTCTCCCCGGTGAGAACCTGCGCGGCCAGGTTGGCCTGCCCCAGGCTGCACATGCGTCGGAGGAAAGCATGTGACAGTCTCCGGTCTCCCGGACCAACAGTAGGGGAAAGTACGCAACAACTAGAAAGGGTGGGATGGGAGAAAAATCGGGAAAAAGGAGGGGAAGAAAGATAATAATAAAAAAAAAAAAAAAAATGGCATAATGGGATCTAGACTGTGAGAAATATTTCAGGAAGGGAGCTGGGATTTCTTTGCGGGGGCGTGGCCATAGTTCATCCAGCTAACTGAACTTAACCCTGCCCTCGACCAGGTTCAAACTTTTTGATCTGTTGTCATAGTGATTTAGACAATCGAGCGTCGGGGAATGGAAAGGTCTGGCTTAAGTCAAGCTATGCTGAAAATTATCCGGCTAACTCAGTTAGCCAGGTACGGGGAACGGGGCCCAGGTCTTTTCAAACGCACACACAGAATGCCCCTCCCCCAGTCCCCACACAGAAAGGTAGAATGCCCTCCCTCCTCCTTCCCCAGTCCCCTCTCCTGTTCTCTCACGGTTAGCTGCTTAGCTTAGTTAGCTTAAGCAGCTAATGTAACGGTAATTTAGGTCTGCCCACGCGACGTGGGCATAAAGGAATGGCAACGATGCAAAGCATGTTAGATGCATTTGACCCGTTGCAGGGAAAAAACTGCACAGACTTATATCGGGTCACAAAATAGGCGCTCTGTAGCCCTGTTCTGCTGTACAGAGCTACACAGCGTTTCATACTGGGCGCATACGACTCGCTGGATTTTCACTAAGAGTATCGCAATATGAATAGATCTTTTTACGTTGCATCGATCCTATTTGATTATTGATAATATATCGATCTGGATCGATGTATCGTCCCACCCCTAGAATTCATGTTGTGTGAAATACTGCCACAGAAAATCTCATGACAATCATGCCAGATTTCTCCTATTGGTGTCCAGTATTGGTGCGTCCTTACTTGTACAGTAATATTATTAGGCCCTTTTCACAGTGGCCATTTTTACATGTCATCGCAGGTTAAGCACAGGTTAATAACACTAGTGCAGTGCCTGTTCGGAAAGCATGGCTGGTCCGCGTGGGCCGATCGCTTGGCCCCCCCATAAACTACTATGTTTCTGTTCTCCACAGCCTGGTCCAAGCACCCCGTTCTCTCCACACATCCTCCCAGAGTCTGGCCCCCCTACCTCCTCTGCCAGACAAAGGAGGCAAGGTCCGCCATGGCATCTTCCCAGATGAGCTCTTCCAGCTCCTGTACCCAAAGACTGGAGTCACAGGTTAGTAGACTCATCCAAACTGAAGCCTCTTTCTCACACAAATTCGGGACAATCTCCAGAGAATCGGGTGTGGGCGTTGCCTGGAGTTGCCCTTTTGCACGTGTAGCACACAGCACGCCATGCCATTCTCTGTGGCAGATGTGTTCACACATATGGAAATACGGCTCTTGGTTTATGTGAGTGGTGGCACCTAGGTAGAGCGAGGGCATGATGCAGGAAGGGAAAAGTAGCCTACCTCCCCCACCTGTGTACAGAAGATCATAATTTAAAATATTTATTTAACTGGCATGTAACTCGACATTGTTGCAAATGAGGGTAACAAACGATTCATTTTGTGCGTAAAGATTAAGGTGAACTGAAATACCGTTCATCTGTATTCCGTACAGAGTGAAATACGCGACTAACTGTGTCCTGTACACACTTTTCTTAATATTTTTTAAATTTGTTTACAATCAATCCAAATGTGTAGGGATATTATCGGCCGATATTGGCATTAAAATGTGATATCGGAAAATATCGGTATCTGTTTTCAAATTTTGTAATTTTTTTTTTCTACATTTCTATAACCTTTATTTACCCAGGCAAGCAAGTAAGAACAAATTCTGATTTTATTTATTGTCAAAAGTATGCATAATGTTGTGTTAATTCCACAACAAGAGATATGGGGGGGGGCCTGCATATATCGGTATCGGTTGATATCGGTTGTTATCGGTATCGGAAATTAAGAGTTGGATTATATCGGTATCGGTAAAAAAGCCAATATCGAGCATCCCTACTCGTGAACTGTTTAAATGTTTTTGGATGATGAGCAAACAGCGTTTCATATCTCATCCTCAGTCAGACAGCGTAGCAATGCATATCGATGCATGAAGCATATCATCTTGACTTGATATTTAAAGGGGACATGTCTTGCTATTCTTTCACTATTTGGGCAACTTTACACAATTCCTGTGAGTCTATGGAACACATCTGTAAAGAGAAAATGCATTTTTTTTTTTTTTTTTTTTTTTTTTGTATTTTTTAAACAAACATATAAACAAACATGACAACACACGATAAGATATACAAGCATTAATTGTCAGGGCACATCCAATGAGATCACATTTTAGTTAGTTGTCTTATATAAGATATACCCCTAATACCTGTTATCTAAAAAACCTACACACATATGCTCAGCTCGAACCCCCCCCCTCCCGGACCCCACCTTGAGAAGTACCTCCACTATCCCTCGCACCTAACCAGACACTACCATTATAAGCTAGCTTTTATTCTCTCCACCACTTCTAACCACATTGACATTTTGGATTCATTGAGACCCAGAATTCTTGCTGTAGATATTTCATGGTAAATTACATCGAGATATGTAAGAAACCAAACTTTACGGCACATTTATTCCGGTTGAAACCAGCGTGATGCGATCAGCTTTTTGGCTACTGTGATACCCGATAAAACCAATCTCTTTAGCTGTGGATTCACTGCAAACTCAAAAACATCATTCAATAGTAATACCGAGGGGTGTACAGGTATATTCCAAGATACGAGTTTTGATATTTGTTGGGTCACATCTTTCCAGAATGCCTTAACTGGTGAGCAGTCCCAATACATGTGCATAAATGTCCCTTCGTCCCCATTTGTACATTGGGTGCATTTGGAATCTTGTTTAAGCCCCATTCGGCACAGTCTTATAGGAGTCAAGTATGTCCTGTGAATATAGTTAAGATTGATTTGTTGATGATCCGGGTTCCTTGATGTAAGTCGGACATTTGCCCAGGCTCCTTGCCAATCAAAGTCACTTTCCAGGTCTGGTATATCCCTCCTCCAGACATCGTCTAGTTGGAGGGTTTCATACGAGGACGTTAGTAATTGATGATAAAATTCTGAAACAAAACCTCTCGATGTCTCTCTTGCGTAGAAGAATTTGTGCTATCTGTGGTGTTCAATTGGTCTGTCTAATGGAACACCGTGAGACTTCAAACATAGCTCTAACTGTTTGTGAAAAAGCCATGTGGACTTGGTGAGATTACATTTTTTGCGTATTTCTTTATCACTACAAAAACCCTGTTTGTTAAAATCATCCCCTAATGAGTGTATGCCTTGCTCTTCCCATATAGGGAATCTTATAGGTCGTTTTCCAATTAAGAGTGCATTGTTATTGAATAAGGGAGTATGATTGTGCCATTTTTGTGGGTTAGGATTTTTTTTTTGTGATTCACGCCATATCCGGATCGCATGAGTAATTATGGGGCCACATTTTCGTTCACAGTGCTTGATTGGTAGTTTAGTGTATGCTATGTCCTTCAGTCTATGTGGGGCTACTATGTTTTCTTCTATTTTTCTCCAGGATGCTAATGCTTGGGAGTCAAACCATGTTGTCAATGGACTTAATGTGTACGCCTTAAAATATAGGAAAAATCTGGAAATGCCATGATGCCACCATCTGCTTTATTTCTCTGTGCGGTGGATCTTTTTATACGTGGTGGTTTGTTATTCCAAATAAATTTGTATGTGGAGGAGTGTAATCTTTTCCAGTAACCCTCTGGAGGGTAAAAAAATTGTTTGAATTCATTGAAAATGCATTGTTTTGTATTTCTAATCAAGTACTCTAAAGCAGCATTTTTCCACTTCAAGATTTCAAGCTGTTTTGGGCTGGGCTCCGCCCATAAGCGCTTTGAGTGACAGTCACCCACAGTCAGACAGAGGCAGACGGAGAGATATTGAGGGATACGAATTAATTTCGCCACGGGGCATAATCCCACGGGACAATGCATTGGTAACTTGTTTCAAATTACAATATATACCCCTGTGAATATTATTGCACCGATCGGAATACGGGCGTGGGAGTCAAAGATATTTTGACAGTGATATGCGAGTGGTGAAGCTCCAGCCCTGCGCGCGGTCGGGAGGTTGTGTGTAAATGCGTGTTTTCCATCTGCGCCGTGTCCCCCTCTCTATATCTCTCTCCCTCTCGCTCGTTCTCTGCTGTCTCTGTCGTCACCCGCTTGAGGAAGTGTCAGTATTTCCACTCGCTCTGTTGTTGAGCGAATGTTTGCGCTACAACCATAGAGGTGGCGTTACTGCAGATCAGCTCCATAGGATAGCGAGTCAAATCAGAATAGCTTAGTTCACTTGGGGGGGATATTGTCTCAACTGAATTGGAGCAATCCGCCAAAATGAGAACAACTATACTCCAGGGTAATTACCATTTTTTCCCCCCCCGGGGAAATCTGTTGAAGTCCGACATATTTAAATATCTCCGGTCATAATGTCCTGTGAAAATAATTCCCTCTAAGCACAATTTGAATTGTATTAAAATAGTTACATTTGTTTCATTGTTGCTTCACCAAGCAGGTCTAATAATGACAACGATGTGTGTTCCTATATCATATCACGCGCACAGCAAGTTTGCAGCGCGACCTGTGGTTTGCTGATGAGAATGGCGGGGCGGGAGCTTGATGCTGGATTAGCGGAGCCACAGAGCTCACAGTTGTGCCCGCACAGTGCAATACTCCAATTCAGCCATTGGTTGGGTGGCGCTGCTGAGCGGTCCCCAGACCGGACCGCGTGTTACTTTTTAACAGCGGAGCAGTGCAAGAATGTGACAATTTGACCATGTGACCGCGGCAACGCGGGAGAGCGGCAGTGCGGAAATAGGCTGTCTATTGCCATTCTCTAAGCTCCTTAACAGCGCCTAAACTTAACCGTTCTAACCTTAACCAACTCCGAAACAATGCCTAACCTTAACCTTAACCATGCCTAACCTTAACCTTAACCTTAACCATAGAAAGAATATTGCCATTCTCTAAGACAAACTCTAACCTTAACCAGCTCCTTAACAGCGCCTAAACTTAACCGTTCTAACCTTAACCAACTCCGAAACAATGCCTAACCTTAACCATGCCTAACCTTAACCGGCGAAAGAATACACGTTAAAAAAAAAATCACGTTAAAAAAAAAAAATGTGATGGGATTCGAACTTGTCAACAACGGACCGCAGGACCGCTGCGTTGCCAGGTGAGCTGAGCGCCGAATGAAAATCATGGCGGATTAGGGCGGTTACATAATGCCGCAAGCTCTGCCGCTCCGCTCTGCGGTTGCCGCGCCTGCCGCGGGGCGTGTCGCAGCCAATCAGGGAAAACGCGGAAGCAACGGCAGCACTGCTCCGCTGTTATTAAGCAATAAGCGACCGGACCTGAGAGCGCCACTGGCTCTGCGGCTCTGCAGTTGCATACTATTGGGATTAGTTTATCGCTTCGTTGGGAGGCGGAGATAGATTTCAGTGAACCCCACGATAATGTTGCCGTCTCTCTCTGCCAAATTTCTCAGTTCTTCGCTTGATATAATGAATACAAATGTCCAATATAACGGAATTCGTTAGCTCATAATGTGATTATAACAGACTGCTGTTTTTTTTTTTGATCCACTTTTTCTCCCATCCCAATTTCGTATCATCCAATTCAACCCTCCCCTGTCACGAACGCTGTTTCTTGCCTCCCACAAGCCGGCTGCAATGTGGACTAAGTCATACATAGCACAAGTCCCCTCCGGTACTTGAGGTAACAGCAGTCTCATCTTTTCACCTGCGCAGCTCGATCTCTCAGTGGCGAGGAGTAACGCGTGGGAGGCTCACGCTGCCCCCGACACTTCCTGATTCTACTGCGCAGGCGCACCAACCGACCTGTAGGAGTCGCTGTCCACAACGCCCGATCCCCACCCATCAGTTTCCCACCCCCTAATACGGCCAATGTGTATTAGTACGGACGACTAGCTAAACTGAAAGCAATGTGGAGCGCTGGGATCGAACAGGCGATCCCAGCGTCTCCGCATTCGTGGCGAGCGCCTTGCCCACTACGCCACGTAGCCGCCCTATAACAGACTGCTGTTAATGTCGGGCCGACTGCCCACAGACACCTATTTGATTTCAAGTCCGCAGCAGCACGCAGTCTCGAGGGACTTATTTTATTTGGAATATAATGACTATACGCAAAAGTAGCCTAGTTTTCTTTTTTATCCACTTTTTCTCCCATTTTTTCTATATTTTCTCCCATCCCAATTTCGTATCATCCAATTCAACCCTCCCCTGTCACGGACGCTGTTTCTTGCCTCCCACAAGCCGGCTGCAATGTGGACTAAGTCATACATAGCACAAGTCCCCTCCGGTACTTGAGGTAACGGCAGTCGCATCTTTTCACCTGCGCAGCTCGATCTCTCAGTGGCGAGGAGTAACGCGTGGGAGGAGCCCAGCGTCTCCAGCATTTCGTGGCGAGCGCCTTGCCCACTATGCCACGTAGCTGCCCAAAAGTAGCCTAGTTTTAAGTTAAAATATTATAAATCTACATGCCTTGAGGATGTCATTCTTTATATAGCCTGCCTATCAATTGTTTTTAAAGGGGAACTATCTTATAAATGGCCTTTTTCAGTGTTTAGCATTGTTTCCTAGCTATGTGGACTTATATTAATATGATCTATGTCTCTAATTATCATATTTTGGCGCATTCTTCCAATTCTCCTCTCACAATATTCACCCTCACTGAACTGAGTCATCTGAAAATGTGATGATTTGTGATGTCAGAAAGACACCGCTGCATGATAATGTTCAGGCGGGGCAGTAACTTACCATTGTGGTTGGAGCCCAGGCTCAAAACGGCTTAGGATCTTGAGGTAGAAAAATGCTTTTTTTGAGGACTTGATTAGAAATACAAAACAATGAATTAAAAAAAATAAAAAATTACAGAGGTGTTCCATAAACTCACAGGAATTGTGTAAAAGTGCCCAAATAGTGAAAGAAATAGTAAAATAGTTCCCCTTTAAGCTCAATAAACTGACCGGAATTTCTCACATTTGTCCGGGAGATTGAAATCATGCAGGACACGGAGACCGGCACCAATATTTTCTAACGGAAACCCTGCTATACTCTGAGAAGACTATGCTTCAGTCTTGTGCTCTGTGTGCGCCTGTCAGTTTTGGAACATTGGGTGCACCTTGCAAACTTGCTCAATTCTTGAGTCGAATACCTTGTGCGTTTTGTACTTGGTCAGGGATGAAATTGTAGAATGAAGAACACGAATATAAATTTAATGCACAACCCATACCATCTCCTACAATCTCCTTATGGTGCATCTTGTTCTATATAACGTTAAATGGCTGCATTTATATAGCGCTTTTATCCATTCTCACACCGATGGCAGAGGCAACCATGCAAGGAGCCAACCTGCTCATCGGGAGCAATTAGGAGTTTAGTGTCTTGCTCAAGGACACCTCGACATGCTGCTCGGGAGAAGCGGGAACCTCCGGATTACCAGACGAGTGCTCTATCTCACAGCTCTGGTGCTACACATTATTCACCATTGTCTATGTACTGTACTTTTTTTGCTGGTCCTCTTATGTTGTGGTACATCACATCCCATGTCTCACTATAAGGGCATATTAAGTACATTGTACCCACCCAGGGAACAACATTAACTTTTTGACTTACCAGCCATTTGGCTGGTAGATTTAAAAAACTACCAGCCAGGCAGATTTTTTTTTACCAGCCAAAAATTATAAATAGCTTTTTAGTATATCGCCATGTGTTATTATTACTATATAATACACTCTTATGCTATTTTCAATTAATATCATAAACAACATAAGGAATATTAGCATAATTTTGAGTGGACTGAAGGAATGAGTCGGCGTTAATAGTTTTAAATGCAAATAATTTATTGAAACATAGAAGTGGGGTCGGGACACGCACACTGTTTCAACTCACCACCCCCGCATCATATTGTAGTCCGTCTTCAAACTTCCACTCTTGAAACTTTTTTATATTTGAATATCAACATTATCTGTCCATCCTCAGTTTACTATAATATACTCCTGTCCTGACTAGTGACTTCATCGTCTTTCCAAACGCACGCACGCACACACACAGAGAAAGGGAGATGCCCCCCCCATTTCCCTTTCCCCAGTCCACACTGTCTGCTGTTCTCTATGGCTCTGCCGCATCAGGATTAGCTTACGCTAACGTAACGTTAATTTCGGGCGATGTGGGCATAAAGCAATGGCGACTATGCAAAGCATGTTAGATGCATTTGACCCGTTGTGAGAAAAAAAACCACCATAGACTTATTTCGGGTCGCAAAATAGGCGCACTGCTGTGTAGCCCTGCTCCTCTGCTTGACCACCCTGCGCCACTGACTGGGCGGATATGACTTGTCGAGTTGCCACAGGGTTTTTCAAAATAAGAGTATCGATATGAGCCGAACGTTGCTAGCTGCCGGAGCCATAGATATTATGACTGGAGCTGCGCTTGGGGCGGAAATGAGACCCGCCACGGTTTTTCAAAATAAGAGTATCGATATGAACTATTTTGTTACACGCCAGGTGGCAGGCAGACCTCTCATTGTTACTCGCCAAACCTTAAATCTGCCCGCCATTGGCGGGTACTTATTTTGTTCCCTGTACCCACCTATGTGTATTTGCCTGTTGTACTGATCCTGTGAGCATCTCTCTTGTAGCTGTTTCAGAGATGTTTGAATCTTATTTTAATAAATTTTTATGTTCCTAGGTCCCTACATGCTTGGCTTTGGCCTCCTCACTTACCTGCTCTCCAAGGAGATCTACATCGTCAACCACGAGACCTTAATTGCAGGTTGCATGGGTGCGGTCATCATCTACGGTGTCAAGAAGTTTGGCCCTGATGTCGCCGCTTTCGCCGACAAACTGAATGAGGTGCTATTGACTTCTTTGTGTATTAATTTATCCATTGGATTTACATTAAATTTAGCTTATTTCTATTGATTGGCTGGATGGAGGGCTTTGACTTTTACTGATTCTTTGAGTCTCGGCCGTCTCAAACTAACCACTGCCGACCTTGATCACCTTGAGGATATTAAGAAGTATTAACTTGGAAACTGTTTTTAGTTTTGGCTACTACAGTTTGGCCTTGGATATAAACTGCTGTTTCCACTACAGATAGTGTTCTTTGGGTCTTGGGATAGTGTTTTTTTGGGTGGGTATTTCAAGAAGTAGGCTACTCCATCATCAAATTACTTACGAACCACTGAGGTGGCATTCATAATGAGCAATCATTGGTTTTATAAGTCTACAAGACATCCATAAGGACCACAAGTTAAATTTGGCAAATTATTAGAAATTATGAGAATTATGCCACAAAATGATATCCCTTCTCATCGCAACCTCTGTAATTCCCCATCTTTATGAAATGACACAAAGTAGAATTGTCCAGCTCTATTTACAGCGGACAGTGGATAGGTGTTTCTTTTGTATTTTGCTCTCAGCAACAGTATTAAGGGGAGACACTGCAGGTGAATAGGGTAAAGAAATTAACTAATAGATATCACAATGAAACTTCCCCAGTTGATTACTTATATTAAGACAAGACTTTTTTGTATTACAAGTTTTCTGAAATTGTATGTTTAAATATGCAAATGAGGCATGATCTACTTAAATATGCACTAATTTGCATATAATTCCAGGACAGAAATCTGAACATTGGATAAAGCCATTTTCAAAATTATAGTTTCATTTTGTTGACATATTAGAGCCAAAGGTTATTACAGAGGGGATTTTGGATATATCTTTTTATCACTCGATAAATCAGAAAATACTATGGTAAAATTCCATATTTCGCCATGTTTTTAGGAATAAAATGTGATATAAATCAGGGTATGAATGCGATATCAACAAACCCTTCTGTAAATACCTTCAGAACATAGATATGAATAGAACTGGAAGGTTTGGTGTATGTGAGTGCTACTGAAGTGGAGATTTCTGGCTCAGAGTATGAGGAAAAACTCTTAAAACTCATTTTTGGGAAAACGCCTTCAAAGTTCTGTATTGTAAAATGCCATACTTTTTTTTTCAAACGGATATTTACAAACACAATACCTAATCAAACAATTAGTAATAGACAACCTAAACACATGCCTGATAACTGAATAATAATAATGATGTTATTGAACTGAACAGAACTACACACACGCTACAAACAGTGTAGTACCCCCTAATAGGCAAAAAATATTTGAATAGATATCACTATCACTATGAAACTTTCCCAATTTGTTATGTACATATAAACTAAGAAAAAAATATATTGCAAGTTTTCTGAAATTTATGTTTATATATGCAAATGAGGCACTTCCCCATTAAATATGTGCACATTTATGGATGCAATAAGGCAAAATGATGTAAAATAAACAACTAAATGTGTGTTATTGACGTTTTATTGTCACTAGTTTCATAGAAGACATGTTTAGGAAGCAAAATATAACAATCTCAATCAACAAAAAAAGTATATTTGACTATTCACCTGCAGTGTCTCGCCTTAAGGCAAACGTTTGTTGGAACCTTTTTTGGGGTGAAATATTACTGTATATTATGACTGTATTGTAGTTGGCAATGGTATTTCTTCCACACCGTTAAAAAAACCATACTCAAGCGAACCCTGTGTTTGACTAACTGTTCCACTCTATAGCCCTTATCTGATCCTGTGTCTTTGCAGGACAAAGTGGCCAAGGCCGAGGAGGTGAAGGGCCTGGCCATCACCCACCTGGTTCAGGCCATTGAGCGTGAGACCAAGGAGCAGTGGAGAGTAGAGGGAAGAGAGATGCTCTTCGACGCCAAGAGGGTAAACAAACTCGTCACTGTTTAAAAAGCGACATTTCTGGCACCTGCTGGCCACAAGCGTTACTGGCTGCGTTTTCAATTTCCCATGTATTGTATTGGGTGGTCAAGGTGGCTGCATATTTGTTTTCCATTGTTGCAAAGAATACCTCTGCGTTCTGTACGGTAAGAAACTATCGCGTCTTGTTCAAGGCTTATACTTCTGGTATCGTGAGAAGGCTGACTAAGCATGTCTCACCAGACCATGTGAAGCTAGCAGCGAAGGCGTGTGCGCCGATGGTCTCATTTGCTTTGTACACACTCCAGAACTTGATTCCTTAATAGAAAGAAATGCACATTTAGCTTTAACCCATTCAGTGCCAACCACAAGATTAGTCTGGTTTAACTCGCCATGCATTGAGTGCCAAGACCTGAGAGAACTTGGGTTTTAATCGTTATTTCTTTTATTAGCAATATCCATACATTTTTCATCCATCCAGCCTGACGTTATCATTGGGAATCGGTCTGAGCTCGAAAAGCGCAAATACCGCCGCCTATCGTCTCCCGGATGGTATTGCATATCATTGGATTGGGTGGGACTGTGCATCTGAAATAAATTCCGCTCCCGGGGTTACCCTTCTCGGGCATGCAGTATCGTTATAAAACAGATGGACTGAGGAGGATACTCTGAGCAGCGTGGATTATGTGTTTTGGTGCTATAACGTTGGATCAATAAAACGCTATCAATATTTGGAATGGCGATCAGGAATTGGATTAATCTTTTTGCAGAACTGCTGGGCTTCCTTTGATGCCGTTTCCATTGGTACACTGATATTGACAGCTCTCTCCAGTGTCAAATCACTGTCAGTAGTTTCTTCTGTGCACCTTCATTTCTTAATCCACACACAAGCCTGTCTCTCAATGTGTCTTTTAGTGAATCTCTAAATTCACAATGTTCAGCAAATTTTCTTAAAGCTGCAACAAACATTGTAACAGACTCTCCTTCCTCCTGGCTGCATCTGTGGAACCTAAACCTCTATGCAATAATAACCAAAGGTTTTGGTGAAAAATGGTGGGTCAGTATATCTACTATTTCCTGGTACGTTTTTGTACCTGGCTTTGCTGGCTGTAGCAGGTTTCTCAACAAATTAAATGTCCCGGGCCCCATTACAGTCAGAAATGTGGGAACTACTTTGATTGATTGACAACTTTATTAACTGATTGCAGAATGGGTACAGTACAGCTCAATACAATTGTTAAGGGGATGCAGACTAGAGAGACTTTCGTCTTGTTTACATCATGGTCCCCCATTTTTGTCCTCTTCAATTCCATTAGCTATAATGAAGTAATCAAAACGCTCAGTGTAACGGTTCCATTGCTCCACATTGTCATCAAACGGTCCAATATTTTCAATAACCCAAGCCATTTCTGTTGTAAACACTCACGACAGTCAGTCGATCCTTCCTTTAGTGTGTCAAGTGGATTTCCTCTTGTAGATGTTTCCCAAGTGCCGGGCAACGTGAGCTAACTCGCTAAGCTAACATTAATATGGTAAACGAATGTCCCGACGGACTTCTTCTTTCTTGCATTGCGCAGATTCAGACGTCCTCGTCGCCAAATTGTGTTATATCCTGAGGACTTCTTAACCTCACCTGTATAACAATGATTACCGGACCACTACTTTGGTTTGACACTTTATTATTCCGACTACAGCTCGGGTTCATACTTGTGCAATCACTTCCGGGTACCACAATGTCACGCTGGGAACTACGGCAAGTATTTAAGGACAATACATCACACTATTGTATTGGCTCCCAGACCCAATTTTGAGAATAGATTAACGGCAGCAATTGTTTTATCGCGCGATACGGCCCGGCCTTAGTTTATTTGAAAACTATTCATAAATCAGCCGAAAAATTACAACGTGTATTCCAGTAAAGGGCGATTATCGTGGAATTTCTCTGGAATTACTAGACATCTCAAACTATACTCGTTTTCAAAACGGAAATGTACCATGAAAAAACAATCCGTTTCGTACATGTTGACTGCAAGCAAGTCATTGATAAGCGAGGGGTGTTTTAAGATATAAGATATAGTTTAAGCGTTTGCAAATTTCCCCAGTCCTCCCATTGACTTCCTTATTGGCATGCTAGCCCTAATATGGTCAAAGGGGCGTGGCTCTGAAGGAGTTAAATGGTCAAATTGCAGATTGTCACAGAAGTGCCTGTTAAAGCAGGTCTGTACATAATGATGTGTGGTTGCATAAACGTCTCATTTCGCCGCCTCCCAGAACAACGTGGCCATGCTGTTGGAGACCAACCACAGAGAGAGGCTGCACACGGTGACCAACGAGGTGAAGAAGCGCATGGACTACCAGATCGCCCTGCAGCATCTGCACCGTCAGATGGAGCAGGACCACATGGTCAACTGGGTGGAGAACAGCGTCGTCTCCAGCATCACCCCCCAGCAGGTCGGCCGTGGCCTTATTCAGATTTGTTTTTATTGTCACGTATTTCAGTACCTTACAGCAAAGGGAGTGAAATTAAATTAGTTGTGGTTCCTCCCTCGACCATAGCAGCTTCCAATAATATAAATACAATAAAATTAACAAAGAATAAAATAAAGATGACTATATACAGTTATAAAAAAAGTGTGCAGTGCAGATAACAGGATGTAGATCAGCGTTTTTCCGTTAGCCGGTAATTACCGGTATTTGACCGGCAAAATCTGTTGAAGTCCGACATATTTAATCTCTCCGGTCTTAATGTCCGGTGAAAATAATTCCCTGAGTCTAAGCACAATTTGATTATTTGAATTGTATTAAAATAGGCTAACATTAAATAGCCTATGCGATGAACGAAACGATCATTACATTTGTTTCCTCGTTGCTTCTAATAATGACGACAACGTTGTCAGCGAGAGCTTAGTGCTGGGTGTGCAAACTTTTGTGAAGCTGCTGCTGCTGCTGCAGCAGCAGCACAATGCAGTATTCCAGCAGTACTCCAATTCAGCCATTTTCAATTCAATGTTGGGTGGGGGGGCGCTGCTGTGCGGTCCCCAGAAAAGAGCCAATAACAGCTGAATCAGCTGCTCTGCAGCGCCATACTCTTTGCAAATAAGTCGTTGCGAGGTGGAGAGAGTCGTCACGCAAACCCACGATAATGTTGCCGTCTCTCTCTGCCAAATTTCTCAGTTCTTCGCTTGATATAATTAATACAAATGTCGAATATAACGGAATTCGTTAGCTCATAAAAATGTGATTATAACGGACTGTTATTAATGTCGGGCGACTGCCCACAGACACCTATTTGATTTAAAGTCGGCAGCAGCACGAGTCTCGGGACTTATTTTATTTGGAATATAATGATTTTATACGCAAAAGTAGCCTAGTTTTAAGTAAAAATATTATAAATCTACATGCCTTGATGATGTCATTCTTTTGTTTTGTTGTCCTTTTGCCTATCAATTGTTTTTAAGCTCAATAAACTCTGACCGGAATTTCTGTCATTTGACCGGTAGATTGAAATCTACCGGACACTGAGGCCGGCAACAATTTTTTCTAACGGAAACCCTGATGTAGATATTATACTATATAACATGTTAATAACTGGCTGTGTACAGTTCCAAAAAGAGTGTGTTATGAGATCACCATAAGCAGAGCAGGGAATACACACCTAAATTCTCTAGCCCACATGCACTGTTACCTGCCAAACAGATTTTTTTTAGAATGGCAAAGAAATTCTTAAGGTGGTTGATGGGAGTACTAGACCAACTTACCAGCCGCAGACAGAATTGACCAGCTTTGTGTAAATGATCCTCCCTGGTCACAAGCCAGCAGCTGAGCTGATGCTTCTCTTACCTGTGTGGACAACGGCAATGTAACTCTGTGAATGATTTGCTGTCCATTGAAAAACTATTCTATTGACATTGTTTGTCAATTTATACATTTTAAATGTTGCGTTATTATATCAATTCAAATGTGCATTCGCATTATGGTGTATTCATTGTCAAACATTCAATTGTCCACTAGAGGGAGTTATTGGATTGTAACGTAGAAGTTCCCTTTGAATTAGTGCCGCTATTTACCTTGCATTCGACTTATTTGTCAGCTTGAGCTATATTGTGTAGCTTTAATTGACATTGCCATAGCATGATTATTTTGTGGTTGTTGTAGATTACTTTGTCATACAGTATCTGTATCATAATTGCAGTCCTCCTCACCTTGGCTTCCATGGTGACATGCCCCTGACCTCATGGTCTCTTCCTGTGTTTGTCTTCCAGGAGAAGGAGAGCATCGCCAAGTGCATCACAGACCTGAAGGTTCTGGCCAGGGCCAAGGCTACGGCTACGGCTACGGCTACAGCCTAGACTGTCCAGTCTTCAGAGAAGACGACCCTAGACCCCAACTCGCTGTCCTCTTGACGAGACATCCATTTTTATTTACAAAATAAACTATTTCCTCTTACAGACTGTCTCTGTGAATATTGTGAGTGTGTGTGTATATACACGTGAGCTGATGGTAAAATAAATGGTTTGACTATGCTTTAACCCTTCAGTGTTGTGTTGTTTTTAACCATAAGGTGCTGATGGGTAGTTCTCATTTACTTCATTTGGCCTCTATGGATTAGTATAGTGAGGTGTTGTGTATGCAGAGTTCACAACAACCTACTTGTAATTATGTATGAGATGAACCAAAGCGTAATAATTATATAAGAGCACTTTGATGTGCTTATGATCCTAAGACCTTTGATCTCCTGGGAGGCGGTATTGCCAGGCATTCTTTAACCTTCGGACTCATAATTACTTAACCCAGAGATTTGTTGCCTTCAGTCATAATTAAATTACATATTAAAGGGGAACTATTTTACTATTTCTTTCACTATTTGGGCACTTTTACACAATCCCTGTGAGTTTATAGAACACCTCTGTAATTATATATTTTTTTTAATTCATTGTTTTGTATTTCTAATCAAGTACTCAAACAGCATTATTCTACCTCAAGATCTCGAGCTGTTTTGAGCCTGGGCTCCTAAACCACTGCGCCGCGGCGCCGGCGCCTGAACATTATCATGCAGCGGTGTCTTTCTGACATCACAAATCATCACATTTTCAGATGACTCAGTTCAGTGAGGGTGAATATTGTGAGAGGAGAATTGGAAGAATGCGCCAATATGAGAATTAGAGACATAGATCATATTAATATAAGTCCACATAGCTAGGAAACAATGCTAAACACTGAAAAAGGCCATTTATAAGATAGTTCCCCTTTAAGAAACTGCGGCTGGGGCCAACCCTACAGCGCTGTCACACCAGTAGAGTTTGTGTACTTTGATCCCTGTGATTCCAAGCAGGAAGTCTGGGGATATTTGCTTCTTTCAAGCTGTAATAAATGGATGGACGATGAACTGTTGACCGGAGCAGCATTGAATTGATGGAATGCTTGTTTGAACCAACGGAACAGTGAAAACATTGCAGAGGGAACGTTTGAGAGGTAATGAGGAATGTATGTGATGGTGATTCAAAAAAATTACAAGAGTTGTGCTATAGGAATAATCCAGTGTAATTGATGAGGAAATGTCCTTATGTAATCTTAACCTTCATACGTATCCGTCTGATAAAACTTTCAATGTAAATTGAAATGTGTACTATGGCTCATTAGCAGTGATACTGGACAAGAAGAAGCTATGGTTCTGAAAATAATTCTAGATTAATGTTATCTATTCTATCCTGATGTTTCATGTCAACAGCCTGATTTCCCAAATGCATATGAAGCATTATTCTTAAACAAGACATTTAGAAACTATATTATTCATAGTATTCTCATGTGTTTAGCCAAACAATATGGCACAAGGCCACATCTCACTGGCCCGGTTGATATTTAGTGATAATCACCTGCTATTTAATTACAATCACATCTGTTTGGGACCAAGATGTCTCATCGAATACTGTGAATTCTTTGGAAGACTTTCTCTTGTGTTCTATTCTTATATATACATTTATCAGATTCTATATTTGCAGTTCTAAATTGCTGCTCAAATCATTGGCCAAGTCATTTTGAGATTAATTTATCCCAAGGCCGGGAGAAACTACTCTATTTTGGGTGATGGTGTGTTGAAATATATGTCTGCTCATGAAATCAAGCCTTGTTAGGAGTGTTGTATGGAGTGGTTTCTAAGTGAATCTTATGATGCTAAACTTTCCATCCTTATACCAAAACTAACAATCATATTACTTTTCTCAGATTACTGACATCACAGTTAAAATGTATGGAAACACGGGACCCTTTTCCTATTCTCCAAGGTAGAGTATCGGTATTTACCTGCTCTGGTCCCCTGGATCCAGATCCCTCAATCACACTTCCCTTTATTTATTTTTATATATATTATTTTTAAATGTCTACTAGTTCTATGAATCAGTTCAGGTGTTTCAGGAATTGAATAATAGGAATTATGGAATTTGGAAAAGAGCAGAAGTGTGTGATTCAGAGATTCTCTGTCACTGCCGGGGGTAATAATGGGTGTGGTGGTAGTGGGCGCTAACTGAAAACTCTTGCAACATTTCACACAACGCATTCCCTGCCATGATAATGTCTGTGTGCTCGTCATACCTCTGATATGTGTTGAACTCTTGTGTTACCTTGAACTCATCTCATCACAGATGGTTTATTGACATGGAATGTGCCTGCAGGTGTGTAGTGGCTCATAATGAGGGCATAGTTTATCCAGGTTGCTAAGGTTCATGTTTTGTTTTATTTGTCACATATATGGTGCCTTGCGCTGTGTGTATAGGGGTATCTCGCCAGAGGACCTCAACCCACAGAGAAGGGCCTTTCACCAAGATGACCGCAGGAGCTCACCGGTCCAGAGAAACGGCACATCCAGGCCCACTAGCAAATCCATATACAGTATGTTCAGGTGTAAACACTTAAGACAAAACTCCAGATACTATAAATTCATATTTTACAATATTTTTTTATAATCACAGATTGTTCTGCGTTTTTTTAAGTGCAGAGAAAGGAGTACTCAGAAACACTGAACAAACAGTCTGACAACTTTCACTACAGAGTGGAGGTAAGGATCATACAATAACAATATGATATATGCCAGGCTAACAGATCATACCATAAAGCTTCAAATAACAATATGATATATATGCCAGGCTAACAGAACATATCGTAAAGCTTCAATAACCATGATATATATGCCAGGCTAACGGAACATACCGTAAAGCTTCAATAACAATATGATATATATGCCAGGCTAACCGAACATACCGTGAAGCTTCAATAACAATATGACATACTGTATATGCCAGGCTATCGGAACATACCGTAAAACTTAAAATAAAAGCTCTAAACTGAAGTTTACGTAGATGACTGTAGCACCAAACGACGCAGAGCGCTCCTGATTGGTTTACCATCACTGCCCCTCCAGCACCTGTTCACCTGCGAGCTGGACGGTCAGGAGGTGAGCAGCCTGCAGGATGGAGTGGTGAAGCTCAAGTGGCTGGACGCCAAAGGCCGCCTCTGGCCTCAGGACATGATCCTGGAGACGCACGGAGGATACCTGCTTTTCAACGACATCGAGACCAAGGTTTGGAGGGATTCTCTGTGGACTACTTATAATTCACAATAGGCGCGGGGGTAGTGAGACAAACAACATACAGACGTAACACAGACGTGGTGTTAGGCAGTGGTGTTTGAGTCAGGTCTGGAGGCGGACTCTTGAGTCCCTAATGTTTTGGCGCAGTCCCAGAGCCCTGTTCAACAGGGGGCTGCCCTGTTGATGTATAGAGTGTGCCCGTGAGAGGGCTATGTCCCATAGAGATGTATAGTGTGTGCCCGGGAGAGGGCTATGCCTATGTTACCATAGAGATGCATAGTGTGAACTCATCATTGAACACACCATTTGAGTCAGAGGATGTGTGTAGGGGAAATTGACTGTTCTTATGTGTACACTGCCACCTAGAAGCTCTGAGTAATGCATGAACTTCAAACGAGGAAGAAGCAGTGTTGTCTTCTGTGTAGAAAACGGTGGAGTTTTCTGAATTTTCCTCTAATGATCTGGTAGCCGTGGGAACTCTTTGGCTGTACTGTATCCATAGAAAGTGCCCCCTCTTGCTTTAATCCCTTTGCTCTGTTCCCAGAACTGCAGAGGTTGGACTTGGGGGTGGATCTGAGGGACAGTGAAGGCTGGTAGGGGGGGAGGAGGTCAGAGAGATGAAGAGGGGGGGCAGCTCGCGAAGGGCTTTGTAGGTGAGAACCAGGATTTGATTGATGCAGTGGGAGACAGAGAGCCAGTGGAAGTCGTTGAGGACTGGGGTGATGTGGTGCCAGGAGCTGGTGTGGGTTAAGGTGGATGCATTGTGGATCGTTTGGGGCCTGTTGATGGAGCTGCCGACCATAGAGGAATGATTTACTACTATGCACTCAAGACTGTAGCACCCAAGTTCAACACTGTTTGACGAACAATGTTACTGACCCTCAGCTGCCGGAGTTGTACCCTTCCTGCTGACTTGTAGTACAGAACTTGTTTGGATAAAAGCTTCAGCTAAATGAGAAATTTAAACGTAAATGTAAATGCAAGACGGGAGGAAATGAAGTCTTGGATGAGTGTTTCAGCTGCAGGACGTGAGAGGGAGGGCTGAATATGCAATATTGTGGAGGTGGTAGAGGGAAGATTTGGCGAGTGTGAGGGTTGAGGGAGAGGGTGGGCGTCGACTAAAAATACACGTCTTCAATCAACATCTGAAATGAAAAAAAAAACAAGAAAACTAACCTTTGTACTGTCTTTTACTATCATGCACTTTGCTACTAAATTATCTTCATTGCCTATATTACTACCTACTATACTAATATGTCTTTACTACTATACACTCAAGATTGTAGCACCCAAGTTGTTTGATGAACATTGTTACTTAGCTGAAAGAATTGTACCCTTCCTGCTGACCTGTTGTACAGAACTTGTAAGGAGCTTTGGATAAAAGCGTCAGCAAATGACTAAATGTAAATTTTGATAGTTTTGATAGTAGAACATCAGAATGATAGCAACATATCTACCCACAGACCACACACACAGACACACACACACAGACACAGACACACACACACAGACACAGACACACACACACACACACACACACACACACACACACACACACACACACACACACACACACACACACACACACACACACACACACACACACACACACACACACACACACACACACACACACACACACACACACACACACACAACAATGGGAGCCCATCAGTTAGGTATCTCCTCCATCTCCCTCAGTCAGTGCTGAAAGCAGAAAGTATTTTGACATTTATTTTGACAACAGCCAATGTGCCTCAGTTGTCTGTTCTACACTATTGAAACAACCTCTACTGTCTTCAATAACCAATGTGCACAACACTCATTATCCAGTCTTTAGATAATAATGGTTAAAAAATTAAAGTCAGATATGGGTCTTCATCTGAAGGCTTCAGCATAATCAATGAATACTCATTATTTTCTATAACCTTGTTCATGCTTTGATCAAGACTTCCGGTTGACAGCAGCAATGTTTGTAGCCAGAATGTTTTTATTTATTTATTTAAAGACCAGTAGAATGCCACCTTTTCTACTTTTCCAACAAATCTATTCCTGTTCTTTCTTCATGAACAGGCAGAGCTGGAGGCGCTGCCTCTCAGTAGCATCCTGGAGACCCAGGCTGTGTTGGACAGCTGTGCTTACAACTCCATGCTAGCGGTCACTGTGCAGGAGCACAGCAGGCGCCTCCCCCAGGTGTTCATGTTCCAGTGTGAGGATGTCGGGGTGAGTCACCTTTCATTTTGGTGGACAAGGGTCAAGCTACAAATGGGCTTGCCCAATAAGAGGGTGCTTTTTTTTCAAACAGGGTTCCTCTTTTTTAATGGATATCCAGTCCCATTTTAAGTGGAGATAGATTATAGTCAACCAAAATCTAAATGCAAAATAATTACATCAATAAACGCTTTCTAAGAAGGGCCCTTTCTGGCAAGGCAAAGGGGCAGGGGCTCAAGGCCCATATGTCATGAACATATGACCTCTTTTACTGGTGTTACATGCCTGTCATGAATATATGACCTCTTGTACTGGTGTTATATGGCTGTCATGAACATACAGTATGACCTCTTGTGTTACATGGCTGTCATGAACATACATTATGACCTCTTGTGTTACATGGCTGTCATGAACATACAGTATGACCTCTTGTGTTACATGGCTGTCATGAACATACAGTATGACCTCTTGTGTTACATGGCTGTCATGAACATACAGTATGACCTCTTGTGTTACATGGCTGTCATGAACATACAGTATGACCTCTTGTGTTACATGGCTGTCATGAACATACAGTATGACCTCTTGTGTTACATGGCTGTCATGAACATACAGTATGACCTCTTGTGTTACATGGCTGTCATGAACATACAGTATGACCTCTTGTGTTACATGGCTGTCATGAACATACAGTATGACCTCTTGTGTTACATGGCTGTCATCATGAATATATGACCTCTAGTACTGGTCTGTCATGAATATATAACCTCTTGTACTGGTGTTATATGGCTGTCATGTACATATGACCTCTTTTACTGGTGTTACATGGCTGTCATGAATATATGACCTCTTGTACTGGTGTTACATGCCTGTCAATGAATATATGACCTCTTGTACTGGTGTTACATGCCTGTCATGTACATATGACCTCTTGTACTGGTGTTACATGCATGTCATGTACATATGACCTCTTGTACTGGTGTTACATGGCTGTCATGAACATACAGTAGGACCTCTTGTGTTACATGCCTGTCATGGACCTATTACCACTTGTGTTACATGGAATTTTAATTAAAAGGCATTCCCATTTCTCTAGGCAGATCAGATCAAGGGTGATTTGGACAAGGCAGTCCAGAACGCGAAGTGGAATGGCAGAGAATCAGGTGCCGGTGACGGAGGTGTGTCGATAATTTTTTATATTATTATTATTATTATTATTATTATTATTATTATTATTATTATTATTATTATTATTATTATTATTATTATTATTATTATTATTATTATTATTATTATTATTATTATTATTATTATTATTATTATTATTATTATTATTATTATTATTATTATTATTATTATTATTATTATTATTATTATTATTATTATTATTATTATTATTATTATTATTATTATATATATATTTTTTAAATATATATATTTCAATGGAAGCCTGTAAAGAATCAACAGTCTAGTTTATCATCTTAATCATGATCGCTCAAGGTACTCTGGTCTATTGTAGCAGTCAATCGAATACTAGTACTAATCTCACACTAGCAGTGTTTGATTAATGTATATCTATTTATGACCTCAGCTGTTTACTTAGCTTGTATATTTCACCAGCTGCATCTGTCTCACTCTTATCAGCAACAACTCTCTTCAGAACATAGTTCATTCATGTCTGTTAGGTTTAACTGAAATGAAAGCATATAGACTTTACTTTCTTTACACTTTATGCTACTTAATTTTTGTGTGCATTAGAGACCATGTTTCCCCCACCAGTCTATACTCCCAAAGATTGGGGCATGAACGGTAATAATGACATGTACGGATCACAGAATAGGCAAGAGGAGCCTCCACAACCTCAATACACAGAGGCACAGAGGAACGCGGTCAGTACCAGCCCCTGCACCGTTACAAAATGTCCATATGTTGGCTCGTATTAACACATTGAGTGCCAACGACGAGATTAGTAGTTTTAACTCGCCATGCGTTGAGTGCCAAGGCCAGAGAAAAAACGAGAACTTGTTTTTTAATCGTTATTTCTTTTATTAGTAATATCCATTCATTTTTCATCCATCCAGCCTGACGTTATTATTGGGAATGGGTCTGAGCTCGAAAAGGGCAAATACCGCCGCCTATCGTCTCCCGGATGGTATTGCACATCATTGGATTGGATTGGGTGGGCATGTGCATCAGAAAAAAAGTCCGGTCTGGGGTTTTCCCTTCTCTGGCAAGCAGTATCTGTTACCACATTCACTGGGGAGGCTGGGAGCAGCTTTCGATTATGTGTTTTTGGACTATAACGTTGGATCAATAAACACGATCAATATTTGGAATGGCGATCAGGAATTGGATTAATCTTTTTGCAGAACATCTGATGTGAGGTAAGGACTCTATTTGACCAGTTTTGGGTTAATCAGATGTTTTTTTCACAGCGATCACAACGTGTGTGTGTGTGTGTGCGTAACGTTAGCGCTAAGCACGGCATGGATAATCGATTTTTCAGCCCGCATCTCTAGCGTGCATAAGTACACATATACTATCGATAATCTAGCGTTTATTTGAAAACGATTAATAAATCAGCAGAAAAATTACAACGTGTTTTTTGTGTATTCCACTAAAGAGCTATTATTGCGGAATTGCTCTGGAATTACTAGAACTCTCCAAAACTATACTCGTATTCAAAACGGTATAAAAAAGAAATGTACCAATGAAAAAACTATCCGTTTCATACATGTTGACTGCAAGCAAGTCATTGATAAGCGAGGGGTGTTTTAGACCCATAGCTATAGTTTAAGCCTTCGCAAATGTCCCCGACCTCCCATTGACTTCCTTATTGGCATGGTAGCCCTATTATGGTCAAAGGGGCGTGGCTCTGAATGTGTTAAAGGGGAACACCAAGAATTCCGATATGTTATTTCCTGGGCCGAGGGAAGTTCAATCGATATGTGTGAACTCTCTCCCAAAGTCAGAAACCAGAGAAGTAAGAGTCAAACCTCATTGACATTGAATGGGAGACTGATTTTGTTGGTCCACAGAAAGTTTTAGTTTTTATACCCAAAATGAGTTTTATTTTGAGTTTTCAGTTTTGAAACTGAAAATGTATCCATATAGGGAGGTGTAGTCTGACGTCACTTTAGTTTCCCGTGCGGTCCACCCGTATAGGGATTTATCATTGGGAAAATGTATTATCAGCTATTGTAATAATTCTGCCTCATGAACATTGGCAAGCTTTCCATTTTTGCACAAAATGAGTTCCCTTCTATCACTAACATTATTGTTTAAGCACTTTTGGTTGAAATAAAATTATACGTAAATTATTTTACGATGAATTGCGAATTGTTTCATGTTGAGCTATAGATTGTGGATGAATACACACAGAAAGGTACACCATGCCAATGTTTATGCTTTATTTGTTTTAAACTAGACGATTTAGAAATGTGTCCATTGGAAATACATTGCAATTTCAAGCGAGGTGGACCGGCCGGAAACAACAATGACGTAACCACTACACCTCCCTATACTCAGAACCTTCCCCTGGGTGCTCTCAGTGTAATCTATATACCATTTTCCCCAATTCATTGCCATTGAAGCTGCTTCCGATATTATACTGGACATTATACTAGATGACACGTCTGGCCAATGGCACCACATTCAACACTGTATTTACCTGGTAAATATATGGTTAATTATATTATAGTATTGTGTAATTACCACTGGTAAATACAGAGAAACTACAGCTGAAATACTAAGAAAAACCTCTACTATTACCCATCAACTCAAACTAAGTACTGTGTAGTTGTGACCGGTTTAGGTTGGCAATAACTCAGATATAATTGTGTACTTCCTTGGAAAGTAGGCAACCGATTTTTCTAAACATCTCCTCTATTACCCATCAATTCAAGTTACAATTGTAGTTATCCAAAGGTTATGTTGGTAACAGGCCATGTTTAATTGTGTACCATCTAGAAATTAAGATAGTACTTTCCAATAAATTATCAGGATCTTGTACCATTTATCTGTTCCACAACATTACTAAGTAGAACATGACAATTTACTGGGTAAGTAAGCTGTCTGTACTGTAAAAGGAAGCCGTGTTTGTTGCCATGGTATTACCATGTTCTTACCATATTATTATCATATCCTTAGTAACAGAATATTCCATTGTCCATGCAATCAACATGAATTCATTAAAATTTCAAAAACACAACGGTGAGCAACACAGAGGTCTCACTTTCAATACCAACAATGGTAATAAAGAAATACTATTTACATAGTAATACAACCATCGTTTTTGCATAACTTCATTCTCAAAGTCCAGAAGCAGAGTGAGCGTGAACTAGTGTGGTGAAGAACTCCTGCCCACAATGAGGGAATCCATCACTGTAGTTTCTTCCTAACACAAAATACTAACTTAGAATCTACACGTACTAACTTACTTGTACCAGCTACAAGTTCCTGATAATTTATTGGAAAGTACCATCTTAATTTCTAGATAGTACACAATTAAACTTTGGCTGTTAACAACATACACCTTAGATAACTACAATTGTATGGGTGTATTGTATGATGGGTAATAGATGAGGTGTTTCTAAGAATTGGTTGTCTAGTACTTTCCTAGGAAGTACACAATTATATTTGAGTTATTGCCAACCTAAACCGATCACAAATACACTGTACTTAGTTGAGTTGATGGGTAATAGTGGTGGTTTTTCTTATTCTTATTTCTTATTTCAGTTGTAGTTTCTCTGCATTTACTTATTTGCCAGTGGTAATTACCCAATAATATACTATTATTTACTATATTTACCAGATAAATACTTAGTAATTAGAGGACTGTAAAAGGAAGGGTAGGATTCTCTATAGACTTCATACATCCAACATGGTTCAAGTAATATAATTTTATTTGCATACTGTAATGCCATACTTATATTTCCTTTCACAGGAGATCTTTAACCATGTTCTAAATGACCTGGACATCTTCATAGGCCAAATATCCACTGCTGCGAACACGAACGCGCCTGCACCAAAAGACAAGAGCAAGAAGATGTTTCAGAGGAAAAGCCCAAAGAAAAATGGTGATTTATCGTTCCAGGGACTTGAGTGTCCTTATGGAAAAGACGATTTATGTGTTTATCTGTGTATTCGTCCCCATAATAACCGTTTGACCTTTTGATCTAGTCTCCAACGCAGCAGTCGGTATGCCCCCTTGGGAGGAATATTTCTCATGTCTACAGAAATTCAAGTATGGATTCAATCTTTTGGTATGTACCCCCAATCTAACACCATAAATATGAAATATTCGGTATGCCGTATTGACAATAGATTCAAGATTCAAGAGGTTTATTTGTCACATACATAACCAGGGCATACAGTGAAATGCGGGTGGCCATGCCCGCTTTGATTGTGCAATAATACTAAATAATAAAATAGACATAATAAACAGGTAATAAAAATAGACATAAAAGTCATTTTAGACAAAATAGACAATAAGTCATTGTAATGCTTTTTCCTTTTCTTTGCCAACCCATGCTTATCTTGGTGTTTGGGTGAATTGTGGGGATAGTTGTTGCACCATAACTCGAGGGAGTGTGACGGGAAAAGCTCTGAGGTCATCGTTTCTTTGCTGTTGACAGGGGACACTGGACGGGGTGCTGATGAATCCCAGTGCTGCTGACTTTGTCCACATCCTTTTCTCGACTCTCGACAGAGTAAGTGCAACACTCCGCAATACCGCCAGTAACATCAAAGCTATAGTTTCCTTTCCAGGCTGCTGCTGATATCCTTTCAAGTAACTGAAACTAGATTTCAGATTCACAACTCTGTTCTCTTCCACTTCGTGGTCGCACACTGCTGCATCAAGTGTGCTGGTATTTTTCGCCAGCGTGTCATTCCATTTCCCCTTTGTGCTGTGGTGATGACGAACGTTCCTCTTTTATTCCTCCGTCCTCCATCAGATGGTCCCTCTGTATCCCCCAGACCTGCCCCCGTCCGTGATCGCCCCTCTGCTGACGGAGTCGGCCCTTGCGCTGCTCGGTCAGGTGGTGGGCCCGGAGGAGGGCCAGGTGTGGATGTCTCTAGGCGACAGCTGGAGCGTTCCCCGGTAGGCCGGCCAACACCAATCTTTACTCTGAAAGGATCATTCGGTTTACTACGCAGGTTACCTTTCCCCCTGTCTGTGTGCTCTAGTCTTAACTTTTTAATGCATCTGCTCTTGCTCAGGTTCACCCTGACTTGATATATGCATGCAGTGTTTTGATTATTTTCACTGCGTTGGTTGCTTTTAGAGGTCAAATAGGGCATAGTGATTTGAATTGAGGTCAAGTGAAGTTCATCTGTATAGCCCCAAATCATCATTACATGTCTCAATGTGCTTCACAAGCCCACAATGCAACATTACCCCCTGACCTAAACCCTCAATGAAGAACTTCCACAAAAACTTTAATAGTAAAAAAAGAAACAAGGGAAGAAACCTCAGAAGGGCAATTAAATGATGCCCACAACAAGGATGACCAGGCCTGCAATAGGTGTTGAGGAGGGCAACAGTTTGTTAGAGAAATACAATGAAGGAATAATAATAATAATAATAATAATAATAATAATAATAATAATAATAATAATAATAATAATAATAATAATAATAATAATAATAATAATAATAATAATAATAATAATAATAATAATAATAATAATAAATTACTTACTAAAGGTCAAAATTCACAGTAGTTTATTGATCTGTCAGGTCCAGATGGCCAGATGGTGATATGATCCCGCCCTACATCCCAGACTTTTATGATGGTTGGCAGCTACCACCCCTGCCTGCCCCACCTCCCTCTCAGAATGGACCAATGAGCAGGAGCAATAGCCAGCGCTTCGCACCCGGCCCTCAGAATGGACACATGAGTGATAGCCAGAACTACCAACCCAGAGAAATGCAACGGCAACCTGAAGAGGTAACGTATGACCACACTGCCTGGCGATGAAATGACCTCACTGTAATTTAAAATGTTATATAAGGTTATGACTGAGGAATTCCACCAGGAAGATTCGAGCTGTTTATATGATAAACAAAACTCACAAATAAACCAAAATAATACAGATAGTATAGACACAATTGTTCCTGAGGCTGCATGAACAATATCATACATTTATAAATATCATACTGTGCTTGAATTCATTGACTCAGTGTCTCCAGGACTGGAATGCTATGTCAGTGCTGGGAAATAATAGGTTTTGATTATTTGCATAAAGTAATCATGGATTTATTTTGACAGCCTTGTATGCCTTTTTACAGCCCATGATGAGGAGTCCACATGGCCCTCCACCACCAACAAGGTATGCAGCTTGCTTGTAGTATACATGAAGTGATTGTTTGGGACTATATTCCTAATAAAAAAAAAACTACTTCACAATGAAAGAAGTTGAATTAGAGCAAAACTACTCTACGGTTTCAACTTGACAACATGAACATACTTAATGGTCCTGTTCCAGTGTTTGAACCAAGCTTATTTATTATTTGTTTGCTAATATCAATGCTATAAATGTATATAAATGTATGCATGATAAGATGAATGAATGTAGCGCTCCCAGGTGTGCACCCTTGGTTGTGCTACTGACGGTGGGGTTTGACGTACAATAACAGAAGGGAATGGTGAATGTTTGGTGTGTGCGTATGTGTGTACGTGTTTGTATGCTCGCAGTCCGTGATGGAGAAGACATTTTTTAAATGGAATCAGATTTGTTGTAATTAACTACCTCAACTATAACCAAATAAAATAAAAATAAAACAGAAAAACCTCGAAACTCCCACTAAAATACTGCAAAATGCAGTAAGACAAATTATTGAACTACAGTACTGTACACTGTAGGTATTTAACTACTCCCCAACACTAACGCCATTTGCACTGGTATGACATTGTGTTTGTGTGTCGGTCACAGGCCCAGTGAGCCGCTGCTGTACAACATGCGAGTCATTTACGACTTCATGGCGAGGAACAACCAGGAGCTGAGTGTCCTGAAAGGAGATGTGGTTCAGGTGAGAGGAGACATAAGCAGGAAGAAGGATATTGATATTCATCTGTTCATCCATCTAGAACTGCATGTGTACCTTGGTCTACATTGTGTTTGTTTGATTCTACAGGTGGTAGACAAGACCAGCCAGTGGTGGAAGGTTCGAAACGTGCGCCAGGAGGAAGGCCATGTTCCTCAGAACGTTCTGGTGAGCTAAGACACAGATCGCTGAGTCAGGGTATGTCGTGAACTACAGGTGACGGGTGACAAATCGAATTAAAAGAAAACATAAAGTGTCTTAAGTAAGGTACCACAAGCCGCCAGAACAGCCTCAATTCGCCTTACAGATTCCACAAGTCTCTGGAACTCTCCTGGAGGGATGGAACACCAGAGAGCCAGAGAGCACTGTTTTAACATGTTAGTCCAAAATCTCTCATAGGTGTTCAATTTGGGTTGAGATCTGGTGACCGCAAAGGCCACAGCAAATGATTGACATCATTTTCACACCCATCAAACCATTCGGTGACCCCTTGTGTCTTTTGGATGGGTTCACTGCCATCCTGGAAGAGACCACTCCCATCAGGATATAAATGTTTCATCGTAGGATGAAGGCGATCAAACAGAATAACTTTGTATTGATTTGTGGTGACCCTTCCCTCTAAACAGACAAATGGACCCAAACCATGCCAGGAAAATGCTCCCACAGCATAATTGCTTATGTCTGTGGGCTGTCACCCATCTGAACCTCTATGAATTGTACACGATTGATTTATCTTTTTTTCCCATGTCCCAACCCTACTGCAGCGAGCGCGGAGCCCGCCACCCCTGGACGCGATGTCCACACCTACAGGTGTGAAAGCCTGGCTGGAGTACAAAGGTTTCTCAAAAATGTAAGTTAAATAACACAGGGGCAGAACTTTCCAGTGGCCAGTTGAATATAGCGCATAACGGAGCTGAATCCATATCTCCTGCCTTGACTTTGTACAGAACGGTTCGAAGCCTGGGGGTGTTGAACGGACAGCTGCTACTGGGGATGACAAAGGATGAGATGAGAACAGTGTGTCCAGAGGAAGGAGGGAAGCTCTTCTTTCAGCTTCAGGCCATCAAGTCAGCCATCGCCGTGAGTAACCCATCCCTCTCTTATGCAACCTTAGAGATGTTTACTCCCTGACCTGAACTGCCAGTGACCCTGATTGTAACGTCAGTATTTCTCTTCCGTTCTTCCCCAGCTCGCCAGTGAACCAGCATACGGCCCATACAATGGCCGTTACTAATGATGACCCATTACAGCACCATGTGCCAACAATCCTGTTCAGCAAGAGGGAACCTTTTGAGTCCTTTTCCCGCATCAGACACTGGAATGTGAACGGGCTAACCAGCCTGAAGAGAGCACAGTAGGGCAAATATGGGTTTCAAGTCCTTGGCAATTTGTGGAAATCATAAGCACTGGCCCGGAACGACTAAACAATCCTGTTCATCTTTCCTATCACCTTGTAACACAAGGTGATACAGATGAAGTAGCTTCTGTAATTCCCAGAATTACTAACTTGCTAACTCATTCACCCTGTTTGTCAGCTCACGTTAGATGACTTGGCACTTCAAACATGAATACTAACTGCCACTTCAGCATGAATATAACTGTCAGCACACAATCTCAATTAATTTGGTGTTCAACTCAAAGCACTTTCTGTGAATGTACGTGTGCTATTCAGAGTGTTCTCATGGTGTGTTTTGCCATACAATATGGCACAATTTCACATATTGGCCATGGTTTTCATTTAATGATATGCTATTTTATTACAATCACCTGTTGTTTATGACCAATATGTTTGGGATGGAATACTAAGAATAGGATTTACTAAGAGATACAGTGATAGTAGGTTAAAGGGGCAGTTCGCCCAAAATTCCA
Organism: Notolepis coatsorum; assembly: GCF_963971535.1. Lineage (NCBI taxonomy): Eukaryota > Metazoa > Chordata > Actinopteri > Aulopiformes > Paralepididae > Notolepis > Notolepis coatsorum. Next base: position 64,816,198 of record NC_140181.1, read on the forward strand.
CCTTACCCGGAGTGCTATCTAACCATCAAAAACATTGTTTTGGTGTGATTCGCTTAGTTTTGGACTTTTGGAGATATCTGTCGTCACTCTAATACAATGGGGCTGAATGGCACTCGGCCATTCGGTGTCGCTCAAAGCACCATTTGAAAAACTCAAAAGCAATGTCTCTTTCCAGAAATCATGACCCAGTTACTCAAGATAATTCACAGACCTTGTTGTGAGCAGTTTCATGTTCGAAAACATTTCTAGCAAAGTATATCCCCATAAATGATTATGGGAGTGCATGTAGTTCGGTCTCCAAAACTAGTGAATGACACCAAAACGATCCGAATGGATAGATAGCACTCTGGGTAAGGGGGGAAATGTTTTTAGAATTTTGGGTGAACTGCCCTTTTAATCAATGTAAATAATTTGTCATGCAAATATTTAAATGCATCAAAGGTACTTGGTTGTAATCATTTAGTGTTCGTTTTGTGCTTTATACAACTTGTGTATATGAAATATGAAAGAATTATTTTAATAAACTCTGCCTTTCCATATTATTTTCTATGCAGTAGTCTTCAGCAGATATGTATAAAATGAAATGACAACATATCTATCATCTATATCAAGTGAATTATAACAGTACAAATGCAGCAGAATGAGACTTATAAGTCTACCAGTAAAGATTTCACAGGGAATTGAGAAATAATTCCGAAGGGCAATAAAACATTTTAAAAAGCTGATAATTGGGGCTATTGTTTGATGAGTCTTACTCTTGCCATAATCATTTCATGGAGATATCTTAACCTTTTCACTACCACACTATAGAAGGTTAACCCTTTCACTACCACCACCGTCTGTAGTGAAAGGGTTAACCTTTTGTAGTGCGATAGTGAAAGAGTTAATCCTTTGTAGTGTGGTAGTGAAAGGGTTAATGAGGAAATCTTAAACGTTGCATTTTTAAAGAAGGGTTTGGTCTCTTTATTTAATAAAGAAAAGAAGAAATAGGGGGTAAATACAACAACATACTTTCATTCAACTTAACATGTATCAAAATATCCTAAAAAGGAAATTAAGTGCTTTCAGTCACACGGAAAAGACTTGACTGGTTGCGTCAATTCAAATTCAAGCTATTTGGATTTCTTTACAATCATTTACTATTTAACATTAAATCCAAAATATTTATTTGTCACTTCATCGTTTGAGTTATTGTACCTTGTAATTGAAGGGTACAAGATACACTAACTAAAACGCTAACTAAAACATAACTAGTAAACATAAACCCAACTACTGTAGACACAACAGTACAAACGTATGTGCTCCAAAGAACTAACAAATTACTTGTTCAATGTAAATCCACTCGTGAAACAAAATAACAGGAATGCAGGTTGGTTATGTTTTTCTATTCTTTAGTCCTCTACTGTGCACGGTATCCATTGTTCTTCACTCTTTCTTGTTTCCCCACTTGGCCATCTTGTTATTGACAGGTGTCTTCATGAATCGGTTAGATTTCATGTAGGCAGCGATCTTCTCCAGGTCCTGTTTTCACAAAAGCACATAACCGTTACAAACACTTAATTGATGAGTCTTCTCTGCAATGGTCGATGTGCACGCAACCAGGGGAAAGAAAGCCATGGTGCACATTGGACAAACTATAAGTAATTTTGCCCCCTGGCTGCACGCTCACCAAGCAATGTTGGTATACAAGAAACCTATAGTTTTCACAAATCTGCAAGTTTCACAAAGAGCTGCAAGTCTCACAGTTTCACATCCATTCAACAATACATACACATTGCAGCCAGGGCACATTTGTACGCCACTTAGATATTCAGCAAAGGATTTGTCAAAGTAAGGGGGATTTTAGATCATTGTTGCATTTAAGCTGAAACTAAAAGTGTACTTGGCTGTCACTGTTGAATACAGGCAAACTATTAGGGATTAGTTATTTAGGATAGGAAATAATGCTTCATGTCTTTCTTCAAGTGAGACTTCACCAAAAAACAATACAGATTTATTTTGCACATAATCTCACACACGTCGAAAAACTCTAAATACAATTTAATCATTTAGCAGACGCTTTTATCCAAAGCAATTTACAGATTGTGAACAACATGTCACCAGGAGGGGTACATCTTGGGCAGCTAAGGGTCAGTGACATTGTATTTAGTTTGACGTGGAGTAAATTAGTTTGAATATGGCCACCAATGATGTCATTAGGGACATTGAATCCTTGTGTTATGTTAATTACAGCGCCATGAAATTATAAGGTAACAGTCCCTATAAGACAAGGTATTGCTATTTTTTCATCTACATCATTTCATGGTGCTGTAATTAACAACACAATGATTCCATGTCCCCAATGACATCAGTGGTGGCCATATTAAAGTTAATTTCCTCTCAATAGCTGTAAAACTAAATGAATGTGTGCAAAATGGTTTTTGGTTGTGTATGAGATTATGTGCAAAATAAATCAGCAATGTTGTTTGGTGGCCATTATAACTTAAAAATTACTTATTAGCATTTTGTGGTAGTGGTGACAGCCCACATGCTTGTGTCCGCATTCGTAAATGAGCAGACTGGCCAATGGAAACACAAAATCAATGTTTAGATGTACCAACAGTCTAAACAGTTTGCTGGCCGTCTGGGAGGCGTGTAGCTTTATGCCAAGCAAGCAGTGCAAAAATTTATCGTAGTGGCATGCAGTAATGCGCCTTTCATTTTCCGCCGCCCAGCGCCCAGGTCGCGCGGAAATAGGCTGTCTATTGCCATTCTCTTTGACAAACTCTAACCTTAACCAGCTCCTTAACAACGCCTAAACTTAACTGTTCTAACCTTAACCAACTCCGAAACCATGCCTAACCTTAACCATAGAAATTATATTGCCATTCTCTTTGACAAACTCTAACCTTAACCAGCTCCTTAACAGCGCCTAAACTTAACCGTTCTAACCTTAACCAACTCCGAAACAATGCCTAACCTTAACCTTAACCTTAACCATGCCTAACCTTAACCGGCGAAATAACCTTAACCGGCGAAATAATACACGTTAAAAAAAAATCACGTTAAAAAATATTTTCGATGGGATTCGAACTCGCCAGCAAACAAGCCATAGGATCCACAGCCATGTGTCCTTGCCAATTGAGCTATTGGTAGATACTGAATATGGGGCGGTGACTTGTATATATTGAGCTCCGCTCAAGGCGGGATCTCATGCGCATGCGCGGGCACCTCGCGCGAGCACGCCGGCGCACGCACGCACCTGAGCGAGCACGCCGCCGCCGGTGCACGCACGGTAGCATTTGTCTGAAAAGAAGGGCGCTTTACCGCACTAGCGTGCGGTGACGAATGCGGAAGCATTTTTGCACTGCTTGCTTGGCATTAACGTACAGGCGTCTGGGAGTGGCACACAGAAAAGGTTGGCTGCCCTACTTCCTGCTCTCCTCCCCTGCTGTTCTGTGTGGATCGATTCCAGTAGACAAGTGAAGAGTCTGACCTCAAAACGACTCAAAAGATCTTTCAGGTTTTTGTAGTCGTCCAGGCATTTAGACTCAAACATTCTGTGTTGGTCCAGCAGCTCGTACATTATGAAGTCCACAAAGGTGATCTGAGAGAAGGAGAAGGATAACGTTGAAATCAAAAGATATTTTCAAATTACATTTCAAATGACTGACAAGAAATGTTCAGACTGGGGCGGCTACGTGGCGTAGTGGGCAAGGCGCTCGGCACGATATCTGGAGACGCTGGGCTTGCCTGTTCGAGCCCAGCGCTCCACATTTGCTTTCAGTTTAGCTGGTCGTCCGTACTAATACACATTGGCCGTATTAGGGGGTGGGAAACTGATGGGTGGGGATCGGGCGTTGTGGACAGCGACTCCTACAGGTCGGTTGGTGCGCCTGCGCAGTAGAATCAGGAAGTGTCGGGGGCAGCGTGAGCCTCCCACGCGTTACTCCTCGCCACTGAGAGATCGAGCTGCGCAGGTGAAAAGATGCGACTGCTGTTACCTCAAGTACCGGAGGGGACTTGTGCTATGTATGACTTAGTCCACATTGCAGTCGGCTTGTGGGAGGCAAGAAACAGCGTTCGTGACAGGGGAGGGTTGAATTGGATGTTACGAAATTGGGATGGGAGAAAATATAGAAAATGGGAGAAAAAGTGGATAAAAAAAATAAAAAATGTTCAGACTGGATTTAGAACACAAGTATTCTTGTGTAGTACCTTGTCACCAGCAAACCACTTCCTGTCTCCTAAGAAATCAGAGAACAGCTTCAGTGTGCCAGGGAGCCTCTCCATGTAGCCTGGCTTCATCTTGTCCTGAGACCAAAAACAAATATGGATTTTTTTTTTTACGCTTTGAGAAATAATATGAATCAATGCTGAAAACGTGTGGAGAGACCTTCACTTACAAAGTCGGTGTAACACAACATCACAAAGCCGTTACGGAAATCCATCGCCTGATTCTCTGTGATATCCACCCGCACCTTGTCATCCTCAGTCTCACCACCTGTCATCAGATGAATTGAGGGAAGATATTCATGGCAAAGTAGACTGTGATAATATTCTTAAAACCCATGTACAACTTTGTATATTCCTGGTATTAGAAACATAATGAAATAATCTTGTCATGTGCCCTAACCACTGGCAACAATACTTACCTGTATATCATGATGAGACTCTTAAATTGATTTAAAATCTACTTGGAAATTATACTATTTTGATATTATAATTATGTATTTTCACTGCTTAGTTGCATGAAATGTCCACCTAAACAATGGAAGAACAGACTGCAGAAGTACATTCCGTTTGGCTCCAATCCCTGGTTCAAAAGCTCATAATATGTGCTCATAATATTATTCATCACACCGGCAATACGCCTCTTCTGGGGGAAAACAACAGGTTAGACTACTGTAGGAAGAATAGTATTCAGTATTCCCCAAGGCACATGTCCACAATGGTGGAACGTACTTCCCACCACACTGACCAGTCAGGACAGCTGAAACCCGGCCAATTTTCCACTGTAGACTAAAAGCATACCTCTTCAAATTTTAAAACAAACCTGTCTTTTACCATTATGTACCTTACTACTACTGTACCCAGCATGATAATATGTCTATACTACTATGCACTCACTCAAGGTCAACACTATTTGACGAACAATGCCACGGACCCTTAGCTGCCAGAGATGTACCCCTCCTGCAGACTTGTTTTTCACAATTTGTAAGTCGCGTTGGATAAAAGCGTCAGCTAAATGACTAAATGTAAATGTGTTCAATTGAAGGCATTTTGAACCAGGGGAGAGGACTATAGTGGAAAAACACTGCAGTTTATGGCTCTCAAAAATGACAATTTTTTGCGTAGTGCCCATCAGCCTTGCCACAACACAGGCCACTGGGGAGGGCAAGTATGTCCCCCAATGACCCGCTCACAGACTGGGGAAGCAGCAACATGTGAGCTGCATGCAGTTGACCGTTACTGGAGGAGAGCGCATGCCATCTCCACAGCTGAAGCAGCTCTCCTGGACTTCACCACAATCCCTCATGAGTAAATGTATTATTTGAAGACTGAAGATTATTGAAGGTTGAAGATGATTGTTTGGATAACTGAAGAGGGCTATTTTGCCCTACATGTAAATGTATTGGAGGATGTGGACACTGTTGAATTGGTTGCCTGTCTAAAAGACAGCAGAAAGAGGCCTGGAGCTCAAGCCTAAGGAGAACCCAGAGAAGAGGAGCCATAGCCTAGAGCTACAACCCTACTAATTCTTACCCCTCTCCTCGGCTCTCTCCCTCCAGGCAGACTGGAGCTACTACCATCTTTATATCCTTCTCACCAACTCTTATGCTAAACCCCAAACCATCCACTTCAACTCAAACCGTCTCATTCAGACGCAAACTACACTCCCTATCCCCCTCCACCCTCTCCTCAGACATCATATCCGCTCTACCTTTGAATGAAACTTTCTCTGCTCTCCCCCCAGATAGGGCAACCTCCACCCTCCTTTCAGCCCTCTCAACGTCCTTCAACAAGCTCCGTCCTCTCGCCAAGAAGCCTGCTCACCATTCAAACGCCAGTCCATGGCTGTCAGATGCAGTGAGAGAAGAAAGACAGCGGCCGAGAGGAAGTAGCAGCTGCTTCTCCCAACCCCCACCCATTCCAAAGAACCTAATATTTTATGTTATCTTTCTCTCCCATTACAGATGCTGAAGTGTTGACACTGGTAATGCCGAACTGTCCCACTACATGCCATCAGCTGGACCCGATACGCTCCCCACTCCTCCAGACCATTGCGCCAGACATCCTCCCATTCCTAACTGCAACAATCAACTCCTTTCTCAACTCCGGGGTGGTTCCCACTTCTCTAAAACAAGCTGGTCACACCACTCATAAAAAAACAACCCTGAACTCCACCGTCATAGATAACTATCGCCCCGTCTCTCTTCTCTGCTTGAATGTGCTGTATCCAACCAACTCACTGATTATCGATTACAGAATGACCTCCTAGACCTAATCAGTCAGGCTTTAAGACTGGTCACTCCACAGAGACAGCCCTCATAGGCCTCTCCTCTGTCCCGATTTTCCTGGACCTGTCAGCAGTCGTCAACAGTCAACCAAAAAAATAATATATATATATATTTTTTACCATCATGCACTTTGCCACTAAATAATCTTCCTTGCCTATATTACTACCTACTGTAAGATATTCCTTTATTGATCCCCTTTGGGAAGTTCAGGGTGCTTCTATGCTAATATGTCTTATATGCTAATAAGTTTCAACACTGTTTGACGAACATTGTTACTCAGCTGAAAAGAGTTGTATCCTTCCTACTGACCTGTTGTACAGAACTTATAAGTCGCTTTGGACAAAAGAGTCAGCTAAATGACTAAATGTAAATGTACCATACTAACTCTTATGCCCCACCTCAGCTCTCCCCCTCCCTCCAGGCAGACTGAAGCCAAACCCCCAGAAGGGAGAAATTATAGTTTTATTGTCCAACTGTGGGCAGTAATCCAACAGAAATTCTTTGCAAGGATTGCTGTGACGTCCAGGAAAGCTGCTTCTGCTGTGGAGGCGGCATGCACTCTCCTCCAGTAACGGTCAAATGGAGGTGTTTTTGGAAAACATTTATTCTCTTACTGGTGGACTCATTGCAAGTAAAAATGTTGCAATTTATAAATATTTTATTTTGTATTGAGGGTCAATATCCACCTAACAATGGAAGAATAGACATGAAGCTTTAGTATCCACTATCCACACATACTTACAGAGGTTGTGTTTGCGAGCAATGTATCTAAGGATGGCGTTACTCTGAGCGATCTTCCTGTTTCCATCCTCTAGGTAGGGCAGCTGGGGACAAACACAAGGAGGCACCATTAGTATTGTGATAGCAGGCCCACTCCTCAGTGTAATAAATAAATATATAGTAGACCTTCTTACGTTGGGGAAGTCCATCCCAAGTTTGGGCTTCTCGTCAAACCAACAGCCTTTGTCATAATTGGGAGCTGTGTGAGAATAGAATATTCTAGTTAGAATAGAGGAGGCTTCTGTTGGGGCACAGTTGTATTGTTCTTGAAGTTCATGTGACCAGTGAATAAGATGAAATACCTTCACCACAAACATAGAACTTGTCCTCGTATTTACTGCCAGTGTACTCCAGCAGCAGGCGGATGGGCTGGGCAAGCTGCAGGAGTTAAAAGAGGACATATTACCATGGTTGCATCTCTCAATTGCATTTATCTCAGCGCATTGGATAAAGGCGCTATATAAATGCACCATTTACCATTTCAGCCTGTCGTAATGGCAGATTGTATGCCATCGTTTGCTACAGATCATATTAAGCATGCACTCGATTAGTAGAAAATAGGCTATATTCCCAACAAAAGGTCAAAGGAAACATTTTATTAAACACCCCACCGTATTCACATGTTATTATTCTATAGATGTACGTATACCACTATAAACTAAAATACCTACTGTATGCATCCATTGTAAGGTTGAGTTTAACGGGGTTTACGGGGCGAAGCCTATTTTTGTAGCTTCCCGGAGTAGACAGGCATTTTTCTTTTTTGTCAATACACACACCTAGGCTATGCGTGAGCCCCACTCATTTATATAGTGCAAAATTAAGTGTACTATATAGCCTCCCTCCCTAATGTTCGGCTCACCCGCCGCCTATGATTAGCCGTATGCCCACATGAGATGTCTGAACAGAACAATGATCAATGAATGAACATGTGCACGCAAAGCCGGTGATTTGCAGTTGCATACGGGTTTGCGTAACCCTTTACAAGTACGAGACGCGTTCATTTCAAACGAGTACAAAGTAGGCTATGTATTAAAGAAATAACACTTTCCATCACAAAGCATCAACACGCTTTCTGATGAGACAGACAAAGATTTGTATTTCCCTCTGGTAAAATTGGGCGACATCTTAAGTCAACGGCTACTGCAGGCACACAAGCATAATAATGAATTGTATTATGTGTCCTTACCCCACGAATATCCCAGTAAGCCAGTTTCATTGTCATCTTCTATCACTTTTGAGACCCAAAGAGAGGGAACACTTTGTACAACTGCAACAACCAACTCTGAATGAAATTCTGAATGAAGAATTATGAGACGAGACGAGTTTTCTTCTTCTTCTTCTTCGTGTACTTTCCGGCAGACTGGACACCTTCCGGCGTATTGCTGCCTAACAGATTTATCTGCTCACAAGTTCTCTTCTCCTTCTACTCTACCGCCATCTACTGGAATCCTTATCCTTCCTCCCCCACATTGTCCAATGACGTGCAGCTAACACTGCTTCCTCCTGACTGACTCCCCCTCCGTGACACATGCTTCGCCCCCCGTGGCCTGACTCTGTCCTACTCGCTCACTCACACCCCCCTTCCCTAACGCTACCTGACCAGCCACCCTGTTCAACTCCGTCAAAACATCCTCCACTGTCAACCCCTCCATACCCAAGTGTCCCACTGCTGCTAAAACTATCAACCTAGTCCTCTCTGTCCTACTACTAACCGCCGCTGTCGTGTTCACTACTCCTGCCACAAAGGCCACCATACCTAACTTCTCCCTAAACACCCTCTCTTTCTTCGCCTGAACTTCCTCTACCACCCGACGCCCTATCCCAAAACCCTGCCCCCTACCTTGCTTTCCCTGACCCCCCTGCACCATCCCTACTGCCAACTGCCCTACCCTAATCCCCTGTCCCTTGTCTTGCTGTCCCTGTCCTACCTTCCTAGCTGCCTCCGCATATGAAATTCTACCTTCCCTTCGCACCTGCTGGACCACTACCTCTCGCTTCATCGCCTCACAACCCCAATACGCTACACTATGCTTCCCACCACAACTACAACACTTTGGCTCCACTCCCAGCTCACACTCCCCATACTTATGCTCCCCACTACACCTACCACATCTCTGTCCCTTCCTACACCACTTAGCTACATGACCAAATTCCTGGCACCTATAACACCTCAACGGATTTGGCACAAACTCCCTAACCCTATATGCCAAATACCCTAAAAACACCACCCTCGGACTAACCTCACCCTCAAACTGAATAACTATGGTCCCTGTCTCCTCCTTCTCTGCCCCTCTCTTCATCCTCTCTACACTCTTAACTTTCCCATTGCGTTCGTCACTCCTCAAATCCCCTAACAGCCGATCCATACTAACCTTAATTGGAATTCCCCCAACCACCCCCTTGCACCCACTATCCCTTTTCTCCCCTACTATCCCTACTTCACTGACCTCCACTTTCCCAATGCTCTTCATTTCCCTTGCCCTCTCTACCTGCACTACACTTACACACGCTATAAACAAGTTCCCATCCCTCAACACCTTCCCGTACCTTACCTCACCTAACTGTGCTTTAATGAGCTTCGACAGCTGGTCCGGCTCTATATCCCCAACTCCATTTCCCCCCTCAAAACGCACCACTACATTCAACCCTCCAAAACCCTTTCCTCCACCCTCATCCTCTGACCCACTCAAGCTATCTCCCCTCTCTTTCTTCCTCTTACTCCCCTTCCCCTCACTTACCCTACTCTTCTTCTCCACCTTCGTCCACCCTTCTCCCCCACTCTCTTCCCCACTACACTCCATACCGGCCCCACCCGTCCCCTTCCCGTCGTCATGGCCATTCTCATCCCTACCGCTATCTTCCTCGCCCTCCTCACACCATTTACTTCCATCACGATCCTCCCAATACCCTGGATAGCCTCTCACAGGCCGGGCCACCAATCAATAGGTTTCTGCTGTGCCTGATCCCTCACAGCCACATCCTCCGCCTCCCACCACCGACTACTACCACTCCCACGCAAGTCTTCGCGGCACTGTTCCGACGGACGCAGACGCCGCCACTCGGCGCACCTCTCAATATCCACCCTCCCACATGAACAATCCGCACTTCTGTCCTCCTCTCCAAACAACAGCCGCCCCCCACGAACCCGCGGCATGGCCTGCTACTCCCTCTCTCCAGTGTCAAAAAGCCGCGCTGCTGCTCTCGTCCACGTCTGTCTTCCGTGTACTCTCCGCCAACGACGAGACGAGTTTTCAACCGCCAATGAATGAACAAGGTGGAGGTGGGCGTGGTGTGATTGATTGATTGAAAACTTTATTAGCAGATTGCAGAATGGGTACAATACAGTGGGGATGCAGACCAAAGAAAGACGTTCGTCTTGTTTACATCAGGGTCCCCCATTTTCAATTCATAATGACATTAATGACATACGCAACATACAGAAGATATATCATGACAATACACAGTAAAGTATACTGTTAGTGTGATGGCGAACTTGGGGTTTTGCCAACCTGACCGTACCGTACCGTAGAAGACCATAGATATAATTTATCTATGCCGTAGTCGACGTAGACCACCGTAACACTTCCGGTATTTTGAGCTCATGGGAGAGAGCTGGCGGAGTTTGGAACTTTGGACACTATAGGGTTTCAAAGGAGTGTCAGTGGTTTATGACTCACTATGAAGGTGTCGTCAACCTGGCCAAACTAGATCATGCCCTACATCACACGCAGCAAGTCATGAAATTTTCAACAATACTAAACAACATGGCCCCCCTAAGAACCACCAGGGTAAAAAATCGCGCTGAGCCGTGGATGCACACTGAAATACTGACCGCTATGAAAACCAGAGACAAAAAATCCTCTGAGTTTCGTAAAAGTCAGTCAAAGCTTACCAAAAGCACGAGCAGTGAACTCCAAGCCCACGTGACTGAACTCAAACTGGAACGAAACAGACTACAGAAATGACCTAAACTCCATGATCAAAACAGCAAAAAAAAATGTCATCAATGACAAAACCGAGGAAAACAAAAACAAACCATGTGAACGTTGGAAATTACTCAATAACCAACTAGGCTGCAGTAAAAAACTTAAAACCAGATTCTCAAACATAAACATAAAGACGGACAACACGCTCATCACAGACAAGCTGGATGTAGCCAATTACTTAAACAGTTTCTTCACAAACATAATAATAATAATAATAATAATAATAATAATAATAATAATAATAATAATAATAATAATAATAATAATAATAATAATAATGCAGGACCTCTTTAGTAGCCACAACACTGGTAAACCAGTGGGACCTCAGCCTGCGGGACCCCAGCCTGCTGGTGCTGTGGTTCTGCAGCTAGATACTATTGAAACAAACTACCCTCCCACTCAGGGCAGTATTGGCGGTTTCTCCACTAGGGGCGCTGGGGCGCGTGTAGCTTTATGCCAAGCAAGCAGTGCAAAAATTTACCGTAGTGGCATGCAGTACTGCGCCTTTCATTTTCCGCCGCCCAGCGCCCAGGTCGCGCGGAAATAGGCTGTCTATTGCCATTCTCTTTGACAAACTCTAACCTTAACCAGCTCCTTAACAACGCCTAAACTTAACCGTTCTAACCTTAACCAACTCCGAAACCATGCCTAACCTTAACCATAGAAATTATATTGCCATTCTCTTTGACAAACTCTAACCTTAACCAGCTCCTTAACAGCGCCTAAACTTAACCGTTCTAACCTTAACCAACTCCGAAACAATGCCTAACCTTAACCTTAACCTTAACCATGCCTAACCTTAACCGGCGAAATAACCTTAACCGGCGAAATAATACACGTTAAAAAAAAATCACGTTAAAAAATATTTTCGATGGGATTCGAACTCGCCAGCAAACAAGCCATAGGATCCACAGCCATGTGTCCTTGCCAATTGAGCTATTGGTAGATACTGAATAAGGGGCGGTGACTTATATATATTGAGCTCCGCTCAAGGCGGGATCTCATGCGCATGCGCGGGCACCTCGCGCGAGCACGCCGGCGCACGCACGCACCTGAGCGAGCACGCCGCCGCCGGTGCACGCACGGTAGCATTTGTCTGAAAAGAAGGGCGCTTTACCGCACTAGCGTGCGGTGACGAATGCGGAAGCATTTTTGCACTGCTTGCTTGGCATTAACGTACAGGCCGCTGGGGCGCCGCCCTCCCTGGTAAAAGAGCAGGAGAAGAAGAAAATGTTTTATTTTTATTTTTTATTTTAGAGCCCTAGAAATAAAATAAACATGTTTAAATAATGAATATGAATAATATTTACTCATTTTAAGTATGTTTGTGTTTCCAATGCACAATATAACGTTAATACAAATATAAATAATTGTTTTCATTCACAGGAAGTCACTGTCTGAAAGAGAGTAACTACTCTCAGGCCGGGCGAGACGCATAGCGCACACAGTGGGCGTGCACTGGTTTCATCGCTGTACATCGCAGCCAATTAAATAGGTCAAGCAAATATATTTCGCCTATCAGTGCGTAACGCACTGTGCGTTGAAATATGATGTAATATGATGGAAGGCGGGCGCGTTTTCGAGTGATCTAATCAAGCAGTTGGGTCCTTCCTGTCTGGATATTTTGTAGCCCTTACGTGACTGCGATCTGCTTTTGGTAGCTGGATGCAGCTAACGACGGTTTCTTTTTGAGTGGATTTAAAAGAAGTGGATTATGGCAACAACAACAATAAGCCTGGTTGTCTGTAAACGTTACTGGAGTTTCTTTTTGAGTGGATTTAAAATAAGTGGATTATGGCTTGTTCTGTCAACAACAACAACACGCCTGGTTGTGGACTGTACACTTTATCAAGCCCTTCTGCCTGTAGCTTCTAGCTGGTTGTACTTGTGGTGGCTAACTTGGCTAACAAGAAGCTATATGGCTGGATGCAGTGGACATGGACATTTATACACTTTATCAAGTTTCTTTAATAGTTGTCATACAGAAGTACAGAATACTTTTATACAAAATGCTTCTTACTGTTACGCTCCAGAGACTGTGCAAGACAAGATAAGTATGAAATAAAATAACATAGTATAGCATGTAAATTAGAAGTAAAAAAATGAGGTCACAGTGTTCAGTATAGACATATGTACAATGTTCGATGCAGAATAGACGTAACTGAGTTACCATATAATATACAATACTATGCAGTGTACTAATATACAATACTATATAGTGCAAGGCAGAAATGGGATGAGGTGCAATTTAGGTACAATTTACAGTAGGTGTACGAGTTGTAGTGCAAATCCTTTATCAATAAATATAAAGTGTGTTTGTGTGATCTAAAGTGTGGAGAGTGGGTGCTGCAGTGTGTTGTTTGTTTAAGTGAGTGTGTGCGTGTGGGTGTGTGTGCTGTGTGCATTTGATGGTTGTTGCATAGTGTTTATTGTTCGTTTAGCAGCCTGATGGCCTGGGGATAGAAGCTTCTTCTGAGTCTTTCTGTGCTCGCCTTAAGACTCCGGTATCGCTTGCCTGACCGCAGCAGTTCAAAGAGGCAGTTGTTCGGGTGGCTCGAGTCCTTAATAATTCTCTTAGCCTTCCCCCTGCACCGCTTGTTGTAAATGTTCTGGAGGGTGGGAAGCCCCCCTCCAATTGTGCGTTCGGCTGAACGTGTCACTCTTTGTAGTCTGCTACGGTCTTGTGCAGTGCTATTCCCAAACCAGGAGGTGATGTTGCCAGTCAGGATGCTCTCTATTGTACATGAGTAGAAGTTCCTAAGGATCTTCTGACTGACTTGGAACTTCCTTAGGCGCCTGAGGAAGTAGAGGCGTTGTCGTGCCTTCTTCACAACACTGTCAATGTGTGTGGTCCATGTCAAATCCTCGGATATGTGGGCTCCGAGGTACTTGAAACTGTTCACTCTCTCAACCAGTGCCCCGTCGATGCTGAGGGGGCTGTAGTCCTTGACCCCCGACCTCCTGAAGTCCACAATCATCTCTTTTGTTTTGCTGACGTTCAGGGAGAGGCAGTTCTCCTGACACCACTGTGACAGATTCTCTACCTCTTCCAGGTAGGCCCTCTCGTTGTTGGCAGAGATCAGGCCCACCACTACTGTGTCATCAGCAAATTTGATGATTGTGTTGTTGTTCCGCTGTGCTACGCAGTCATGTGTGTACAGGGAGTAGAGGAGGGGGCTCAGAACACAGCCCTGGGGGGCCCCTATGTTGAGCGTGATGGATGAGGAGGTGCAGTTGCCTGCTCTTACCACCTGGGGTCTGCCCGTCAGGAAGTCCAAGACCCACTGGCAGAGGTCATATTTCAAGCCCAGGTCCCTGAGCTTGGCTATGAGTTTGGAGGGGACTATGGTATTGAATGCTGAGCTGTAGTCGATGAACAGCATTCTCACATAGTTCCCCTGCCTCTTGTCCAGGTGTGATGCTGCTGTGTGCAGCACATGGGCTATGGCGTCCTCCGTGGACCTGTTGGGGCGATATGCAAATTGCAGGGGGTCCAGGTTGATGGGGAGGGAGGAACAGATGTAGCCCTTCACTAGCTTCTCAAAGCACTTCATGGCTATGGAGGTGAGGGCTACAGGGCGGTAGTCGTTGAGGCAAGCGGGCGTAGATTTTTTGGGTACAGGGATGATGGTGGACTTCTTCAGACAGGTGGGGATGACAGCCTGTTCCAAGGACAGGTTGAAGATGTCAGTGAATACCGGGGCCAGTTGGTCGGCACAGACTTTTAGGACGCGGCCGGGGATGCCGTCCGGTCCTGCTGCCTTCCTGATATTCACTTTTTTAAAGATCAAGCCCCTCTGCCTGCTGGACAGTGGTGCGTTTCAACTAAAGTGAGTCGCGATCTCTCTCTCTCTCTCTCTCTCTCTCTCTCTCTCTCTCTCTCTCTCTCTCTCTCTCTCTCTCTCTCTCTCTCTCTCTCTCTCTAATTTCGCAGCGGGGGGGCATAATCAACCGGACAATGAATGGTAACTTGTTTAAAATGACAAGATATACATATGTGGTTATTATTGGATGAGAGAGAGAGAGAGAGAGAGAGAGAGAGAGAGAGAGAGAGAGAGAGAGAGAGAGAGAGAGAGAGAGAGAGAGAGAGAGAGAGAGAGAGAGAGAGAGAGAGATCTCGGGATGTGCGTGTTGCTGGCAATGGTGATAGTTGTACTGTAACTGTACCTACTTAATGGTAGCTGTCCGCTGCCAGTGACATGCCCCCCTTCACCCCCCCCCTCCCCCTACGCCCACCCAAAAGTAGGTCACACCACCGCCACTGGTAGAACACATAGCATACTACAAGAACCTAGGGGTCCACAAAGACGACTTCAAACTGGAAATGGTAACAACAGATGAGGTACTCAAAAAACTGAGTGCCCTCCAACCTAACAAGGCCACTGGCCATGACAACATCCCCTCCAAATTCCTCAGAGACTCAGCAGCCGCCATCACCCCAGTCATCACACACATAATAAACAAAAGACAAAGACCCCACCGAGTGCGGTAGTTACAGACCCTTAAGCCTCCTCGGAACCGATATCAAACTGTACTCTAAGGTATTAGCCATCAGATTACAAAAGCATATGACGTCTTTAGTTCATCCGGACCAAACTGGCTTCATAAGAGGCCGCTTGATCACTGATAACATAAGACGATTACTGCACGTACTAGATGCCGACAAGGACGACACCATACCTAAGGCGATGCTGTCCCTGGATGCAATGAAAGCTTTTGACAGGCTGGAATGGTCGTATCTATGGGCAGTATTAGAGAGGATGGGGTTAGGTAAAGGTTTCATTGATATGATTAAAGTAGTATACAAAGACCCATCGGCCATGATTACAACAGGTATAATCACCTCCGGAATCTTTCCGGTATCACGCTCAGCTAGACAGGGTTGCCCTCTTAGTCCCGGACTATTCGATCTATCATTAGAGCCTTTAGCACAATATTTTTTTTTTATTAACTTTTTCTCCCATTTTCGATATTTTCTCCCATCCCAATTTCGTATTATCATCCAATTCAACCCTCCCCTGTCACGGACGCTGTTTCTTGCCTCCCACAAGCCGGCTGCAATGTGGACTAAGTCATACATAGCACAAGTCCCCTCCGGTACTTGAGGTAACAGCAGTCGCATCTTTTCACCTGCGCAGCTCGATCTCTCAGTGGCGAGGAGTAACGCGTGGGAGGCTCACGCTGCCCCCGACACTTCCTGATTCTACTGCGCAGGCGCACCAACCGACCTGTAGGAGTCGCTGTCCACAACGCCCGATCCCCACCCATCAGTTTCCCACCCCCTAATACGGCCAATGTGTATTAGTACGGACGACCAGCTAAACTGAAAGCAAATGTGGAGCGCTGGGCTCGAACTGACGAGCCCAGCGTCTCCAGCATTTCGTGGCGAGTGCCTTGCCCACTACGCCACGTAGCCGCCCGC
This sequence comes from Notolepis coatsorum, assembly GCF_963971535.1. Classification (NCBI taxonomy): domain Eukaryota; kingdom Metazoa; phylum Chordata; class Actinopteri; order Aulopiformes; family Paralepididae; genus Notolepis; species Notolepis coatsorum. The sequence goes on from NC_140181.1 coordinate 64,832,889, forward strand.
CTTTAGCACAATATATAAGACAATCCCAATCCATAGAACCAATCGTAATCAAGGGCACACAACATAAAATTAGTTTATATGCGGACGACGTAATACTGTTGATGCAAAACCCCAACACCACATTGCCTCATCTGCTCAAGTTGATTGAGAACTTCGGAGATTTATCGAGATTTAAGATAAATTGGCCGAAGTCGGCTTTCCTTCCACTTAACGCCCCTGCAAAAAAAGATATAACCCTCCCAAAAGAGATACCTATGGTAAAACACTTTAGATGTTTGGGAGTGGAAATATTCCCCACCATAAGACAAACGGTGAAGCACAATTACACAAAAATCCAAAACAAAATCAAAGACGACCTTGATAGGTGGGCAAAACTTAAAAACTCAGTACAGGCACGGATATCAATAGTTAAGATGGACGTACTACCTAGAATCAACTTCTTCAGCTCAATGCTACCGTTACCCCCTCCAGAGGGTTACTGGAAAAAATTACACTCCTCCACATACAAATTTATTTGGAATAACAAACCACCACGTATAAAAAGATTCACCGCACAGAGAAATAAAGCAGACGGTGGTATGGCATTTCCAGATTTTTTCCACTATTTTAAGGCGTACACTTTAAGACCATTGACAACATGGTTTGAACCCCAAGCATAAGTATCCTGGAGAAAATTAGAAGAAAATATAGTAGCCCCACATAGACTGAAGGACATAGCATACACTAAACTATCAATTAAGCATTGCGAACGGAAATTTGGCCCCATAATTACTCATGCGATCCGGATATGGCGTGAAACACAAAATAAATATCCTAACCCACATAAATGGCATAATCATACTCCCTTATTCAATAACAATGCACTCTTGATTGGAAAACGACCTATAAGATTCCCTATATGGGAAAAGCAAGGCATACAATCATTAGGGGATGTTTTTAACAAACAGGGTTTTTGTAGTTATGAAGAAATACGCATTTTTTTTTATCTCACCAAGTCCACACATCTTTTTTACATACAGTTATTGTTATGTTTGAAGTCTCAAGGTGTTCCATTAGAGATACCAATTGAACACCACAGATACCACAAATTCTTCTATGAAAGAGAGACATCGTGTTATGGTTTGTAACCGACCCCAATCGCACAACACAAGACGGGTATGAGAGTAAGCCAAAACAGGGCATTTATTCATTACATAACAAAAGGTGGCACTGTCCCTTTAAGGGAGAACACAAAAACACTGGAGTCAAAGAATATAGGGAAAATGCGGCACTGTGCCTTTAAGAGGCGAGCAGGCTAAGGGGCTAAGGCTAAGGGACAGGGCCAGGGCAAAAAGTCAAGGACCAGGACCAGGGGGCACTGGAGAGGGGGACAGGGACAGAGGCCCGGAGAGGCGGGCTGGAGACAGGGACAGAGAACAGGGTTAAGGCCTTGGACAGGGCGAGGGCCAGAGCTGCTTACAGGGATGGCAGGGTTCCGACGGCGGAGGCCTGGCACGGAGATCCTCCTCGGAAGCTGCAGACGGGCAGCGCAGAACACCGGGGTCCCAGAGGACCGGGGCGAAGAGACGCATCCTCCCGTGGAATAGGAAGCGATGCGCGCCGGCTTGACGTCTGGAGTGGGAGCGCGCCGGCTTGACATCTGGTCTGGAGTGGGAGCACGCCGGCTTGACGTCTGGAGTGGGAACACCACTCCAGGCCTGGCACGGAGATCCCCCCTCGGATGCTGCAGACGGGCAGCGCGGAACACCGGGGTCCCAGGGGACCGGGGCAAAGAGACGCATCCTCCCGTGGAATAGGAAGCGATGCACGCCGGCTTGACGTCTGGAGTGGGAACACTGGAAAACCTCCCGTAGAGGATTAGAGAGCGCAGACGGTGTCCCACTCCAGGCAAACGGCGACAGGTGGTGATGGCTGGCACGTCGTCTCACGCCGGAGACGCGGCAGGTGATGGTAACGTCCAGGACTCCATGAACACTGAACACAGATAAAGATACAGAGTCCAGAACACCGAACCAGCATACAGAACGACCCGACCAGGACTGGAGGGGAGGTCCCGGTATTTAAAGCCCTCTGGGGCGCTAATCATAACTTATGACAGCTGTGAAAGGTAGTCCAAGGGTGGGGGCTGGTGAAGAGCAGAGGAGAGTAAAACATCGCAAGGGTGGGGGCTGTTGAGGAGAGTAGACAGGGAAAGTCCAAAGGTGGGGGCTGGTGAGGTGAGGAGACAGGGAATTAAAGGTCCAGGGAACAGGCGAAACCTCACAGTACCCCCCCCTCCACGGGAGCCACCGGGCGACCCAAAAAATCAGACAGTGGGGCAGGGGACATGACAAAGCAACAAACAAAAAAAATTGGGCCATGCTAGCAGGGGAAGCTACACCTAAAGTGGGGCTAGCAGAGGGACAGGGTAGCTGCCAGGGCACTGCTAGCTACAGGGCCTATGCTAGCTGTACTGCTACATTAACATAGAGGCTGCGCTAGCTGCCGGAGCTAGGCTAGCAGACAGGGCTGGACCAGCATGAGAGAACAAGCTAGCTGGAAGGACAGTCCTAGCTGTGGGGAAACTGACCTTGCTAGCTGAAGGGGCAGTCCTAGCAGTGGGGAGACTGACCTTGCTAGCTGAAGGGGCAGTCCTAGCAGTGGGGAGAACAGGGTAGCTAACAGGGGAGCTAACGAGGCTAACAGGGAAGCTAACAGGGGAGTCAACAGGGGAACTAACAAGGGAAACTAAACAGGGAAGCTAACAGGGGAACTAAAAAGGGCAAACTCACATACACTGTCTGTGCTGGCTGGGGTCGTCGACGGGTCGGGTCGTACTGTTATGGTTTGTAACCGACCCCAATCGCACAACACAAGACAGGTATGAGAGTAAGCCAAAACAGGGCATTTATTCATTACATAACAAAAGGCGGCACTGTCCCTTTAAGGGAGAACACAAAAACACTGGAGTCAAAGAATATAGGGAAAATGCGGCACTGTGCCTTTAAGAGGCGAGCAGGCTAAGGGGCTAAGGCTAAGGGACAGGGCCAGGGCAAAAAGTCAAGGACCAGGACCAGGGGGCACTGGAGAGGGGGACAGGGACAGAGGCCCGGAGAGGCGGGCTGGAGACCGGGACAGAGAACAGGGTTAAGGCCTTGGACAGGGCGAGGGCCAGAGCTGCTTACAGGGATGGCAGGGTTCCGACGGCGGAGGCCTGGCACGGAGATCCTCCTCGGAAGCTGCAGACGGGCAGCGCAGAACACCGGGGTCCCAGAGGACCGGGGCGAAGAGACGCATCCTCCCGTGGAATAGGAAGCGATGCGCGCCGGCTTGACATCTGGAGTGGGAGCGCGCCGGCTTGACGTCTGGTCTGGAGTGGGAGCGCGCCGGCTTGACGTCTGGAGTGGGAACACCACTCCAGGCCTGGCACGGAGATCCTCCCTCGGATGCTGCAGACGGGCAGCACGGAACACCGGGGTCCCAGGGGACCGGGGCAAAGAGACGCATCCTCCCGTGGAATAGGAAGCGATGCGCGCCGGCTTGACGTCTGGAGTGGGAACACTGGAAAACCTCCCGTAGAGGATTAGAGAGCGCAGACGGTGTCCCACTCCAGGCAAACGGCGACAGGTGGTGATGGCTGGCACGTCGTCTAACACTGAACACAGATAAAGATACAGAGTCCAGAACACCGAACAAGCATACAGAACGACCCGACCAGGACTGGAGGGGAGATCCCGGTATTTAAAGCCCTCTGGGGCGCTAATCATAACTTATGACAGCTGTGAAAGGTAGTCCAAGGGTGGGGGCTGGTGAAGAGCAGAGGAGAGTAAAACATCGCAAGGGTGGGGGCTGTTGAGGAGAGTAGACAGGGAAAGTCCAAAGGTGGGGGCTGGTGAGGTGAGGAGACAGGGAATTAAAGGTCCAGGGAACAGGCGAAACCTCACACATCGAGAGGTTTTGTTTCAGATTTTTATCATCAATTACTAACGTCCTTGTATGAAACCCTCCATCTAGACTCCGTCTGGAGGAGGGATATACCAGACCTGGAAAGTGATTTTGATTGGCAAGAAGCCTGGGCAAATGTTCGACTCACATCAAGGAACCCGGACCATCAACAAATCAATCTTAACTATATTCACAGGACATACTTGACTCCTATAAGACTGAAAAAAATGGGTCTTATACAAGACTCCAAATGCTCCTTATGTACAAATGGGGACGAGGGGACATTTATGCACATGTACTGGGACTGCCCACCAGTTAAGATATTCTGGAAAGAGGTGACCCAGCAATTATCAAATCTCTTAACTTGGAATATACCTGTACACCCCTCTGTATTACTGCTGAATGATGTTTTTGAGTGTGCAGTACATCCACAGCTAAAGAGATTGGTTTTATCGGGTATCACAGTGGCTAAAAAGCTGATAGCATCAGATGGTTCCAACCGGAAAAAATTTGCCGAAAGGTCTGGATTATTACATATCTCGATGTGATCTATCAAGAAATATCTACAGCAAGAATTTTGGGTCTCAATGAATCCAAAATGACATTGTGGTTAGAAGTGGTGGAGAAAATAAAAGCTAGCATATAATGGTAGTGTCTGGTTAGGAGCGAGGGATAATGGATGGATTATCCAATGGGGGGTCCGGGAGGGGGGGGGGGGTACGAGCTAGAGCATATGTGTGTAGGTTTTTAGATAACAGGTATTAAGGGTATATCCTGTATAAGACAATTAACTAAATGGTGATTTCATTGGATGTGCACTGTCAACTAATGCTTGTATATCTTATCGTGTGTTGTCATGTTTGTTTATGTGTTTGTTTAAAAAAATAAAAAAAAATAAAATACAAAATAATAAACCTCTCCATAAAACAGGGACACGTCCCCAAGGACTTCAAAATTGCGAGAGTAACACCCCTGCACAAAAAGGCAGTAAATTAGACCCTGGCAACTACCGCCCTGTTTCTATCCTTACCTCCATCTCGAAAGTCATGGAAAAAATTGTATACGAACAGGTCGAAAAATACCTTGCGGAAAAAAATCTAATCTACGAATTCCAATCTGGCTTCAGAACATCCCACTCCACTGACACATGCCTTCTCTATTTAAACGACCACATCAAACAAGAGGTGGACGCGGGCAAATACTGCGGCATGGTCATGCTGGACCTACAAAAGGCCTTCAACACTGTCAATCACACCATTCTGATTGACAAGCTAAAAACAATTGGTTTTGATAGTCTATCAGTGAGCTGGATGCAATCCTACCTGGAGGGGAGAGAGCAGATGGTGGAGGTAAACGGTACCCTATCCCCCCCCCCCTCACAGTGAGCTGTGGTGTTCCACAAGGAAGCATATTAGGTCCGCTACTGTTCCTAATTTATGCAAATGACATGTCGTCAGCTTGTGACTGCAACTTGTTCCTGTTTGCGGACAACTCAGCCCTGCTGGTCTCTGACAAGAACAAGTTACAGGTTGAAAAAACCCTCAGCTCAGAACTAGGCAAAATCTGCATATGGCTCGCTGATAACAAACTATCATTACACATGGGCAAAACAGAGTCCATTCTTGTTATGGTTTGTAACCGACCTCAAACGCAACGGCACAGACAGGTAGTTCAGAGTTAGCCAAATACTAGGGCGTATTTATTTACAGAGTCCAAAAAAAGGGTAAAGTACAATTATCAAACAAACAGGGAGACTGCCTTCGGCAGAGTCATCTGCGGCTCTGCAGAATCCTCCTGGTGATAGCGGTGGGGAATTGGCATGTAACGTTGTAGCGGCTCTGCAGATACTCCCAGCTTTTACTCAAGGTGGAAAACGGAGAGAGAGAGAGGTATCAGAAACAGTCCAACGAAACACAGAGGCAGTGTGGTTCCCTCCTCCCTTAGCTGTGTCCAGAACCAATTGACAGTGACAGTCTTCAGTGTTCCCCACAACACACAATTTAGCTGAGTCAGTAATAATCCAGAGGGGTAACGAAATCTTCAGTGTCTCTTCTAAAACACACAATCAGAATAATCCAGAGGGGTTTGGTTCCACTCACCCAAGCGCAACGCGTAAAGCGGGTAAAAACGAGGCGCAGCTCCAAACGGGGAACAAGGTTCTCAACAGCGGTTCTCCACAGAAAGGTCCTGGAGAGAAAGTAGACCAGGAACAGCAACGGGGAAAAAGCAGGCAAATGCAGTTGTATTCCAGAACGACCCGACAACGATAGAAGGAAGGTCCAGGTATATAAAGCCCTCTGGGGCGCTAATCACAAACTATGACAGCTGCGTGATGAAAGTGGCAATCGCTCAAAAAGCGCGTGGCGGGGAATGCACCAATCAGCACCGTACCTCAGGAGAGCGTGTGGCGGGGAACGAACCAAACCTCACAGTACCCCCCCCTCCACGGGAGCCACCCGGCGACCCACTCGGCCCCGGCCTGCCCGGATGGGACCGAAGGAAGCCGGCAATCAGGGGCACTGGAGAGGGGGACAGAGACAGAGGCCCGGAGAGGGGGACCGGAGACGGGGACAGAGGACCGGTGAGGGAGGCTGGAGACGGGGACAGGGACCCGGTGAGGGGGGCCGGAGAAAGGGACAGGGAACTGGCGAGGGAGGCCGGAGACGGAGACAGAGGCCCGGAGAGGGGGCTAGAGACAGGGACACAAGGGGAACCCCGGGGCAAAGGACTGGACGCCGCCTGAAGACACTGGGCATGACAGGAGGGGCTCCACCCCCTGATGGTGCCGGAGGACCAGGCGATGTGGGGCTCATGCAGCGCGAGCCAAGGCCTGCCCAGGACCACAGGGACAAGAGGAGAGCTGGTGATGAAAAACTGGAGTCTCTCAACGTGGTTACCAGCAATGGTGAGAAGGACTGGACAGGTGCGTTGAGTGATGTCAGCCAGGCGGCGATGATCCAGCGCGAAGACCTCCAAGGGCCTCTCGAGGTCCTCAAGTGGAATGTTGGCCCGGGTGGCAAACTCAACGTCCAGGAAACTCCCATCAGCACCAGAGTCAATGAGTGCACCCACCGTCGCCCGCTGGTCCGCCCAGGCTAGGGTGACGTCCGTCAGACGGTTAGGTGGTGCACGGGTGGGGGAACAGGAAAAACGGCTCACCAGGATCTCCCGGGGTCCCGGCGAGCCTGGTCTTCTTGGCCGGGTAGGGCAATTGGAGACACGGTGTCCATCCCGGCCGCAGTAGAGGCAAAGGCCGGACCTGAGCCTGGACTCCCGTTCAGCCGGGCTAAGGCGGGTGCGTCCCAGCTGCATGGGTTCCTCCTCGGTCACAGCTCGGGAGGGAAAAACCCCACCAGTCACGGAGGGGGCAGGACGGTCAGCACTGTAGAGGCGGCTGCCGGGAAGGGAAGCCCCTGAGCGGAGATCGATGGCACAGTCATAAGGCCGGTGAGGTGGAAGGGCCTGAGCCCGGGACTCACTGAAAACCTCCTCGAGGTCGTGGTACTCGGGGGGTACGTCTGGGGGTCCCAGTCGTGCTCGCTCACGCCTTCTCTCCCGGAGGCGTCCGTCGATGCGGATAGCGAGGCTGAATAGGTCCTCGAGGGACTCAGGTTCCTCACGGGTCGCGAGCTGGTCCCTGACAGCGTCGTTGAGCCCCCTCATGAAGGTGAGACGAAGCGCTTGATCGTTCCAACCGCTCTCCGTTGCCGCCAGTCTGAACTCCAGCACGTAGTCGGTGACCCCGCCACTGCCCTGCCGGAAGGTGCCCAACCGAGCTCCAGGGTCCTGGCCACGGGCTGGGTGGTGGAAAACCCTGCGGAGCTCAGCCACGAAGTCTGGGTAGGAAAAACAGAAATCAGCCCCCATTGCCCAGGAGGCAGTAACCCACTGTGCTGCCCGGCCTGAGAGCAGGTTAGTCATGTAAGCCACTCGGGCTCCCCTTGAAGTGAATCGGCTGGGTTGATGACGAAAAACTCACATTGCATGATGAATGTGGCACAATCCTCGAAGTTACCATTGAACAACCGTGGTTCGGAGAGACGGGGCTCCCGAGGTGCGGGATCGGGAGGCGCGGGGCCTGCCACGGCTGCGGGTGATGCTCCGGCCGAGGCTCCTGTAGTAGGTGGGGTTACAAGCAAGGTGTTAACGGCTTCACTCAGCGCTTGTAATTGGTGGAGAATATTAGTCTGCTGATTACCCTGGGCTGTCTGCAGGCTAGCCAGAGAGCCAAGGGACTCCTGAATAGGCAGGACCTGGTCTCGGAGCTCCTGTACAGCAGCCGCAGCCGCACCTAGCTGTAGGCTGTGGTCGTTGGTTAATTCAATCTGGACCGCCAATGCTGTTCTGACCCTGTCTGTGTCGGCTGAGGTCGTCATGGTCGGGTCGTAATGTTATGGTTTGTAACCGACCTCAAACGCAACGGCACAGACGGGTAGTTCAGAGTTTATTTATTTACAGAGTCCAAAAAAAAGGGTAAAGTACAATTATCAAACAAACAGGGAGACTGCCTTCGGCAGAGTCATCTGCGGCTCTGCAGAATCCTCCTGGTGATAGCGGTGGGGAATTGGCATGTAACGTTGTAGCGGTTCTCCACAGAAAGGTCCTGGAGAGAAAGTAGACCAGGAACAGTAACGGGGAAAAAGCAGGCAAATGCAGTTGTATTCCAGAACGACCCGACAACGATAGAAGGAAGGTCCAGGTATATAAAGCCCTCTGGGGCGCTAATCACAAACTATGACAGCTGCGTGATGAAAGTGGCAATCGCTCAAAAAGCGTGTGGCGGGGAATGCACCAATCAGCACCGTACCTCAGGAGAGCGTGTGGCGGGGAACGAACCAAACCTCACAATTCTCTTCGGTTCAAATAACAAACTGACGGCTTCTCAGTTACAGTGGGTGACAATATTGTCACAAGGAAAGAAGATATTACCTACCTGGGTTCCATCCTAGAGGCAAATCTTTCCTGTGACAAAATGGCATCCAATGTAATAAAAAAAGTCAACCAACGAACACGATTCTTGTACCGGATCTCCTCACTGGTAAACAAGAATACCCTGAAGACTCTGGCAAGAGCACTCATTCAAGGGTACTACGACTATGCTTGCACCTCATGGTACCAAAGCACCTCAAAGGCGCTAAAAACAAAATTACAAACATCTCAAAACAAACTGGTCAGACTACTGCTTGACCTTACTCCTAGAACCCACCTCACCCCTGCCCACTTTGCCAACCTAGGATGGCTTAGAGTAGACGACAGAGTACAGCAACTTGCAATGGGCCTGGTCTACAAGATACACTACACGACCAAGGTACCCATGTACATGTCAAAATACTTCCCAAAGGTCAGTGAATACCACGATCACAACACCAGAGGGAGCTCCACAAATCATGTTAAACCCAAATTCGGCTCAAACAAGGGACTAAACTCAACTATAAGTTGAACCTATCCCTAAAATTATTGATCTTTTCCCCCCTCCTTTTTCCTCAGATTTTCTCCCATCCCAATGTTAGTTGTTATGCCAATTCCCAATCCCCTTCCTGGTCGCTGCGCACTTACCCCCCACAGTCGGTCTGGGAGAGTGGAGGCTATCACGTGCTTCCTCCGACACACGTCTAGCCAATCAACCGCTTCTTTTCACCTGGCAGCGCGGACTCTCACTGAGAGGGTGTAACGTGTGGAAGGATCACACTACCCCCCTTAGATCCTATCCGCGCTGAGCAGGAGCCCCGACCGAACTGTAGGAGTCGCTGTTTACAACGACCCGGACCCACCCCACCAGCTGTCCCACCCTCTAATACAGCCAATTGTATTAGTGTGAACGGCCAGCCAAGCTGGTGACAACGCCGGAGCTGTGAGCTCCAGCGTCTCCGGTGTTGGTGACAAACGCAATCTCCGCTACGCCACCTGACCGCAGTTGAACCTATCCCTAACCTTAAAGGAACACGCCAACTTTTTGGGAAATTAGCTTAATTGCAAATCATGTTCAACCCAGATTCGGCACAAACAAGGGCCTAAACACGTTCCGCAATTATGCCACATCAATGTGGAACGCCCTACCCACAGCCGTAAAAAATGTGAATCCCTACCCACCTTCAAAACCGCTCTCAAAGAGCACATATGGGAGGCTGCAATTCGAAACTGGCCCCCGTAAATGTCCAACCCCCCCCCCCCTCCCACTGTACAGTTTCCTCCCCCTCGTATGTATATATTATCTGTTACGATCGCTGTATTAAAGTACTGTATAATTGCATATCTTGTATGTCACAAATGTAACAGTACTGGATACCTGTATGTCATGTATTGTCATAAATGTCATGATATATATCTGTATGTCCCCCGTAAATGTCCAATCCCCCCCTCCTAATGTACAGTTTCCTCCCCCTCGTATGTATATATTTTCTGTTAGGATCTCTGTTTAACAGTACTGTATATTTGCATATCTTGTGTGTCACAAATGTAACAGTACTGTATACCTGTATGTCATGTACAGTATGTCAGAAATGTCATGATAATATCTGTATGTTGCATATGTCATTAATGTCATATAATTGAAAATGGGGGACCCTGGTGTAAACAAGAAGAAAGGCTTTCTCTGGTCTGCATTCCCTTAGACAATGCATGCGTGTATGTTCCGGTGTGTGTGTGTGCTAACCGTGTGCTAACCGCTAAACATTGAGGATAATTGCATGCCAATTAAAGACCTCTGAACAGGTCCTGCATTATTATTATTATTATTATTATTATTATTATTATTATTATTATTATTATTATTATTATTATTATTATTATTATTATTATTATTATTGAGCCATACTGTATTGTACCCATTCTGCAATCTGTTAATAAAGTGTTCAATCAATCAATAAATCAATCAATTGATTGATTGATTGATTGATTGATTGAAAACTTTATTAACAGATTGCAGAATGGGTACAATACAGTACAGCTCAATACACACAATTGTTAAGGGGATGCAGACCAGAGAAAGACTTTCGTCTTGTTTACATCAGGGTCCCCCATTTTTTATTCATCAGGACATATATGACATACATGACATACAGATAGACAGTACTGCTACATCTATACATTTATGACATACCAGATTTGCAAATACAGTACTGTTTGTGATACAAAAAGAGTCCAGAAAAGAGTATATACATTTGACGTAAAAACTGTACATTGGGGAGGTTGGGTATGGGGTGGGTGGGGGCTGTACATTGGAGGTGGTGGTGGGGGGGGCAGGAGGGGTGGGGGGGGAACACTGTACAACTGTACAAGCAAAACTGTACATTGGAATATTGACAACCATACTTGGTCATTTATTGTACATTGGAGGGGGTTGGGTTAGGACATTTACATGGGCCAGTTTCGAATTGCAGTCTCCCGTAGGTGTTCTTTGAGAGTGTTTTTGAAAGTGGGTAGTAATCAATCAATCAATCAATCAATCAATCAATCAATCAATCAATCAATCAATCAATCAATCAATCAATCAATCAATCAATCAATGCCATCTTTCTGGAGTTAAACGAGCAGATGCATACCCTTTTCTTCTCTGTGCATGCATTAGGCTTAGGGAACAGCCGCACCGTTAGCCTAGCTTAGCTATTAGCTATCTAACAATATTTTGCCGAACCACTGCTGCCTGGGCGCAGTGATTTCATCACCTCAAAAGCCCCGTTTTTCAAAAAGCAACAGAGCTTTTGAGGTGATGAAATCACTGCGCCCAGTTAGCAGTGGTTTGGCAAAAAAAATGTCAGAGTATATCTGCTTAGAAAACAAAAATGTCTAATATTTTCTTTTCTCCACGTGGTAAATACACAGGTCACAACCAGGGGCGGAGCTAGGGGGTGGCTACCTGGGCTCAAGCCACGGATGTATTCTGAAAAGCCCCGAATCTATTTAAATTTTTTTTTTTTTTTTTTTTTTTCAATTCATCATTGTTACATGAAAATATGTTTGCACCAGATTTAGCAGAAGCTAATTTCCATCTGTGGTCTATCCAGCTGCTAACTGTATTTGAGTGAGTTAAGTCTTGGTGTTATGGTAGACTCAGACCTAAGCTTTAAATCACAATCAACAAGTTGACAAAAACTTAATTCTTCCACCTTAGAAACATAGCTAAAGTACGGCCATTTATAAATCAAAAGGACGCTGAAAACCTGATCCATGCCTTTATCTCAAGCCAACTCGACTACTGTAATGCACTCCTTACCGGCCTCCCGAAAAAATACGATGATAACTATTTTATTGCAATGCACTATTGCATTATTTTATTCTATTTTACTAACTATTTTATTGCACTGCACTATTTTACTTTGTATCAGTGAATCATAGACGCCTGGCCATAAGAGCATTTGGAGCATCTCTGCTCTCCCACTATTGAACTTGGGGGAACAAAGGTATGATCTTGCTCCACCACTTTTTGATTATATGAAAAATATGATATATCTCCCCCCAATATATAAATCTAACCATAACTACGTTATGGTTAACTGAGTTTTATAGTGAAAAGAGCAGCTTTATTGGTCAAGATTGAAGGCTCTATATTGCAGGAAATTGCACGTACAGGTTCATTAAATTAAAAAAAAATCTGTCGTGGAGGGGGTCGTGCCGGACCGCATCCAAACCACCCCTTGCCTGCCAAAAAAATACAAAAAAATACAAAAAAAATAAAAAGGGGGGCCCATCTGGGCTAAGCCCCGGATCTCCTACAATCCTAAATCCGCCCCTGGTCACAACATGTTTACAGGAAAGTTTTGGAGTTGTATTTGGAGTGTATTTCGTGACTGTTGGGAACTATAGTTTTCATTAACTGTTCATTCGAGACATAACCCACATCTGTTGCTTCCATTACGTGACACATACCCTGCGTCTGTTGCTTCCATTACGTGGCACATTGCACCCAAAAACCCTTGTCATCCTGAAGCTGCAGTTTCCAAGTATGAAAATTATAAATGTGGCTAAATAATATATTATTAGGCCTCTATAACACAGTAAACCTAGACAGCACTCAAATTTATGATAGGTCAGATCTTGACAGCACTCAAATTTAACAAGATAAAAATATCTGATTAGGCTACATGTCGACTAGTGAGCTAACAACGAAAATCGAATCTATAGATTTTCGTTGCATTCGCTCTCTAGTCAACATGTAACCAGAGCTTTTTATCTTGTTAAATTTGAGTACTGTCAAGATCTGACTAGAGCGTGCTTGGTAATGGGGTTATTATGAAGACGGCGGACAATGTAGCCTCTGTTTGCCTTCTGTCCCTCTTTCTTTCTCTCTCTCTTTCTCTCTCTTTCTCTCTCTCTCTCTCTCTCTCTCTCTCTCTCTCTCTCTCTCTCTCTCTCTCTCTCTCTCTCTCTCTCTCTCTCTCTCTCTCTGGGGGGCATCCCTTTTAAGCCTAGCATCAATGTGTCAGGACACATTTCCCCAAATCTTCTCAGTAATTCACTTAATTGTGAAACTTCAAACAAGTACTCAATAGTGTAATTTTGTCCTAATTAACAATCCTCATTATCTCTCTCTCTCTCTCTCTCTCTCTCTCTCTCTCTCTCTCTCTCTCTCTCTCTCTCTCTCTCTCTCTCTCTCTCTCTCTCTCTCTCTCTCTATTTCTCTCTCTCAGAGAGACTATAGGGCGACAATAATGTGGTCAAGAGGCATGGTTTCTATCTTGAGCCTTAATTGGCGTGGTTTATTTATTCACATGGCAGAGCAGCAGTTCTACAGGTCTCCTCTCACTGAGAGGCTGGGGGAAAGAGAAAGAATGGGAGGAGACATCTCTATTCATACCTGGTGGTGTTCCTGAGTGGCTCCGCCTAGAGCGCCCTCTAGTGGAAACAGTTATATATGCAGTTAGACAGTTACTAGTGGAAACAGTTATATATACAGTTAGACAGTTACTAACAATCCTACACAGAACCTCTGATTTCAACAGTTAAGGCCCTCCCATAGTCGAGCAGACTGTACACAGAGCAGACTCCGCGGAGGTCCGCGCGGACTCTTTGAGCTTTTGATCTCAGCGGACGTCCGCGCGTCAGAAAATAGGAGCTTCGCACTTTGCACTCTGCTGTGGGTCTGCTTTGACTCCCTTTGAGTCCGCGCGGACCTCCGCGGAGTTGCTCTGTGTACATTCTGCTCGACTATGGGAGGGCCTTTACAGATTGAACTGTGTATAGGTTGGAACTTTGATCTTTAAAGTGTGTTGAAGGGTGTCCAGCATTAATGGAAAAAGGCAGATTTTCCAAGCTCAGAACACACTCAAGGAACCTTAAGAACAAAGCCAGTCATTTGAGAGTTTGATAGGGTCCTAACTTCCAATTGATAGATATCGGTCATAATCAGCCAGTATCACCTCGTCACCTGTGTTCGTGAAGTTTCTGCATTGTGTTTATCTCTTACTCCGAAGTCGACCTTCTCATACTGGCTGTACAACTGTGTCATCCCCGTTAATGCAATCCGTAATCAGAAGAATTCGTGGTACCTTTCTTGGAAAAACGTTGTTTATTCTATAAACAAAGCCTCGTACCAGATGTAACCAACTCTGTAATGTCCTTGAACAGTCTTGATTCATTCTTCTCCACCATCTCTTATGCTATTAGTCCAATGGTTCTGGGCCTCGTCGTCGGCCAAAACCTCCCCTGTTAGCCGAAGCTAGCGATGATGTGGCATATTCCCCTCCCCCACCCAGCAAGGGTGAGGAGGGATCTCAAAGTCTCTGGTCAACGCGTCTGCTCGCCTGTGCGTCGTGTCTCAATCTAACTTACCCCGGAAAACTCATGGCTCATAACGTGTTTTCCCTAGCAACAGGGCCCCGCCCCCTCTTCTCGTTACTAAGGGACACGCTACCATGGCAACAGCAGTCTAGTCTTTGACACACTAAACGTCAGTTTCTATCGATGTCAAACTCTCTCCGTAGCTCTGACCAAACCTGCCTCCACCAGTGCTTATCAGTGTTTATGTTAACAAGCTGCCGACGACCTCGGAGCCATGGGCTCTGCTATTAGTCTGCTGCTAACACACACTCTATCTCTGTTGTCCTCCTCCTCTGAGATGGCTATGAGTAGATGCTGTCATTCACCAGATATTTACATTATAATGCAGATATTTCCATTATATACACATTGAGAAACAAGGATTCCTTCACAATCCAACAACATTGTGATATAAGATGGTATAGTTTACCAACAAGGGCTTTGTAAATGAAACATTTAAAAAGAAAAGAGTGGAAGCAGCAGAGTGTCTATATACATTACCATACAATTGATAAATTTGCTTCAATGATCCTTTCCCTACAAATCAAAGGGAAGCTGATCTCTTCTATCACAGCTTGCTGGCAAGGTTTTCTAATGGTATTTAAATGTAAATTTATCATAAAGCCAGATGCCAAGATATTCATACTCAGTAACTGTCTCAATGCTAGAACCACTCACAGTGTAAATTCAGGTAAATTCAGACTGAGCATTTCCTGACTTCACACACAGTCGCCTCTCAAACAAATGATTATGAACTAAGTCTATGATCTGGCAGCGAATGCACGCAGACTGGTGAAGTGATGGTAGGCAGATGTGCAGGCTGGACAGGTGAACAGTGTGACGACCCCCACTCTACCTGCTAAATGGGAAGGGGCTGGGATCCGTAACAGGCTGAGATCCAGACGCCACCGTACACCACTGCCCAGTATATTGCTAGCCAATGTACAATCAATTGACAATAAACTGGATGACATCCGAGCAAGGATTCAATATCAAAGAGACGTTAGGGACTGCAACGTCCTCTGCTTCACCGAGACGTGGTTGACGCCGGACGTCCCAGACCACGCAATTCAACCGGCTGATCACTTCTTTATCCATCGCAAGGATCGGTCATCAGCAGAGTCCGGTAAACAACGTGGAGGAGGTATTGCCTTCATGTTTAACAAAAATTGGAGCGACCCAACTAACGTGAAGGAATTATCCAACCACTGCTCCCCAGAACTGGAATATATAACCATCAAGTGTCGTCCTTTCTTCCTCCCGAGGGAGTTAACGGCGATCGTCCTGGTCGGAGTGTATATTCCACCGCAAGCCAGCAACAAGGTTGCGCTCTCCAGACTACACGACGAGGTAAATAGAATCCAAGTGGCGAATGTTAACGCCGCCATTTTAGTTCTGGGAGATTTCAATAGCGCCAATCTGAGAAAGGTATTGCCTGACTTCTATCAGCATGTGACTTGCAACACCAGAGGCGGTAACATCCTAGATCACTGTTACACGCAATTTAAAGGTGGCTACAAGGCTCATTCTGATAGTGGCTTTGGTAAGTCAGATCACGCATCCATTTTTCTTTCACCAAAGTACAGACAGAGAATTAAAAGTACTCCCGTAGTCTCGCGAGAGGTGCAGAAATGGGATGTGACGTCAGAGGAGACGATCCGGTCAGTGTTTCACCACACAGACTGGATTGTGTTCCGCGACACAGATAACATTAATGCCTACACGGAGACAGTGCTGGACTATGTTTGTACTAGGGTGAAAGAAACAATCCCCACTACCAAAATGAAAGTTTACCCAAATCAAAAACCCTGGGTAGACAAATCCGTCCGTGAAGCTCTGAGAGAGCGCACCAAAGCATACAACGACGGCCTAGAGGCAGGCAACATGAATGACCACAAGGTGGCACGATACAACGTAAGGAGGACAGTGTCAGAGGCCAAACGACGCTACAGGGATAAAATTTAACTCCAGTTTGAACAAGCTGACTCTAGAGCTATGTGGCAGGGGCTCAAAACGATGACAGACTACAAAGGCGCCTCCCTCAAACTGAACAGTGACATCTCCTTAGCAAATGACCTCAATACCTTCTATGCGAGGTTTGATGCTGGTAATAACAACACCAGCTCACAAGCCTCGGCAATGGGGGGGGGGGGGGGTCGGCTGCTGATGGAGGCGCAGTGTTCAGGGTAACAGAGCATGAGGTGAGGCGGACCTTTAAAAAAGTGAATATCAGGAAGGCAGCAGGTCCAGACGGCATCCCCGGCCGCGTCCTAAAAGTCTGTGCCGACCAACTGGCCCCAGTATTCACTGACATATTTAACCTGTCCTTAGAACAGGCTGTCATCCCCACCTGCCTGAAGAAGTCCACTATTATCCCTGTACCCAAAAAATCCAAGCCTGCTTGCCTCAACGACTACCGCCCTGTAGCTCTCACCTCCATAGCCATGAAGTGCTTCGAGAAGCTAGTAAAGGGCTACATCTGCTCCTCCCTCCCCATCAACATGGACCCCCTGCAATTTGCATACCGCCCCAACAGGTCCACGGAGGACGCCATATCCCATGTGCTGCACACAGCAGCATCACACCTGGACAAGAGGCAGGGGAACTATGTGAGAATGCTATTCATCGACTACAGCTCGGCATTCAATACCATAGTCCCCTCCATACTCATAGCCAAGCTCAGGGACCTGGGCTTGGGCTATGACCTCTGCCAGTGGGTCTTGGACTTCCTGACTGGCAGACCCCAGGTGGTGAGAGCAGGCAACTGCACCTCCTCATCCATCACCCTCAACATAGGGGCCCCCCAGGGCTGTGTTCTGAGTCCCCTCCTCTACTCCCTGTACACACACGACTGTGTGGCTCAGCGGAGCAGCAATACAATCGTCAAATTTGCTGACGACACAGTGGTGGTGGGCCTGATCTCTGCCAACGACGAGAGGGCCTACCTGGAAGAGGTCAAGGTCCTGGCGGGATGGTGCCAGGAAAACAGCCTCTCCCTGAACGTCAGCAAAACAAAGGAGATGATTGTGGACTTCAGGAGGTCGGGGGTCAAGGACTACAGCCCCCTCAGCATCGACGGGGCACCGGTTGAGAGAGTCAACAGCTTTAAGTACCTCGGAGCCTACATATCCGAGGACTTGACATGGACCACACACATTAACAGTGTTGTGAAGAAGGCACGACAACGCCTCTACTTCCTCAGGCGCCTAAGGAAGTTCCAAGTCAGCCAGAAGATCCTTAAGATCCTCAAACTGAACAGTGACAAGACTGAACTCCTCATCATTGGCACCAAAACCACCCTCACCAGATCCGGACCCATCACACTCACCATCAACGACTCCACCATCACCCCCTCCCCCCTAGTCCGCAACCTTGGTGTCCTCCTTGACCCCACCCTCTCATTTGACCCCCACGTCCGCTCCATCGTCAAAACATCCTACTTTCACCTCCGCAACATCGCAAAAATCCGTCACTGCCTCTCCCCCCCCGCTGCTGAATCCCTCATTCACGCCTTCATCTCCTCCCGCCTGGACTACTGCAACTCCCTCCTCACTGGTATCACCTCCCGCTCCCTCCATAAACTGCAAATGGTCCAAAATTCAGCCGCCCGCCTCCTCGCTAACACCCGGTCCCGCGAACACATCACTCCTGTCCTCCACTCCCTCCACTGGCTCCCGATCAAACACCGCATTAACTTTAAAACACTACTCCTCACCTTCAAAGCCCTCCACAGCCTGGCCCCCCCCTACCTGACTGATCTCCTTCTCCCCTACCGCCCAACCCGTTCCCTCCGGTCCTCCTCCACTGCCTCCCTCACTGTCCCGACATCCAAGCTTAAAAACTTCGGAGATCGGGCCTTCTCTCGCACTGCACCCCGACTCTGGAACTCCCTCCCCCAGTCCATCAGAGACTCCCCTACACTCTCCACCTTCAAAGCTCGCCTCAAAACCCACCTGTTCTCCCTTGCCTTCAACCCCCCCCACCCCTAAACCCCCCCCCTCCCCTCCAACCTGATCGATATGTCTCTAGTCTTTTTTTTGTGCCATCAGGCTGTCTCCCCCGTTCCCCCCATGGTCTCATGTTCCTTTGTTTTTGTTTCTTTGTTGTTTTGTTTTGTTTCTTTGCTTTCGCCTCTTTGTTTGTACCCCTGCTCCCGACTACTGTCAGCGACTTCGGGTTATTGAGAAGCGCTATATAAATTAAATGAATTATTAAGAACTTCTACTCATGTACAATAGAGAGCATCTTGACCGGCAACATCACCTCCTGGTTTGGGAATAGCACTGCACAAGACTAAAGCAGACTACAAAGAGTGACACGTTCAGCCGAACGCACAATTGGAGGGGGGCTCCCCACCCTCCAGAACATTTACTACAAGCGTTGCAAGGGCAAGGCTAAGAGAATCATTAAAGACTCCAGTCACCCGAACAACTGCCTCTTTGAACTGCTGCGTTCAGGCAAGCGATACAGGAGTCTCAAGGCGAGCACAGAAAGACTCAGAAGAAGCTTCTATCCCCAGGCCATCAGGCTGCTAAACGAACAATGAATGAACACTACACAACAACAACCACCAAACGCACATAGCACACACATCCACACGCACACACTCACTTTAAACAAACACACTGTAGCACCCACTCCACACACTTATAGCACACACCCACTTTAAACAAACACACTGTAGCACCCACTCCCCACACTTTATATTTATGGATGAAGGATTGCACTACAACTCGTACACCTTACTGTAAATTGTAAATTGTACCTAAAATTGTACCTCATCCCATTTCTGCTTTGCACTAGATAGTACTGTACATTAGTACACTGCATAGTATTGTGTATTGTATATTATATGGTAACTCAGAACATTGTACATATGTCTATACCGAACACTGTGACCTCATTTTCTTCTTCTAAATTCATGCTATATTATGTTATTATGTTATTTGATACTATCTTGTCTAGCACAGTCTCTGGAGCGTAACAGTAAGAAGCATTTTGTATGAAAGTATTCTGTACTTCTGTATGACAACTATTAAAGAACTTGAACTTGAACTTGAACTTGAAATGGAGAGTCTGACTCACCAGGAAGCATGGTAGAGTGGGTGGCTCGTTAACTGTATGAGACTCACCTGTGCAGAGCAGAGCTGCCTGCACCTCAATATATGTGTCTCTGTCTAATTCCCTCTCGGTCTGCTTTCTCCACTCCCAGGCACAGGTTGTACCAACACCCAAGCTGCATCCTTTAACATATTGTAACACTGATACTTACACCAAACACACACCACAGCATATCTACTCACTCATCCACACACTGCACTCACCACTGATTCTAATACAAAACATTCCAGTGTTCATGTGCTTGTGTTTTTGTGTGGTTAGATAGGTTTAAATAAATCATTCTTTGTTAAATTGTTATCACGTGTGGACTCCCTATTTGTCATAAATTACCTGTTTGTGACAAATTGGGGGCTCAGTCCGTTTGTAGGGCCTTTTTGTAGGAGTTGGTGCATTTGTTTGTATTTGGCCTAGTGTGGTTGCATTTTTGGTTGGATTCATGCTAGCATTTGGTATTTGTAGTTTGGTTAGCATTTGGTATTGTGTAATTTGGCTGGCATTTGTGTTTAGGTTCCTATGGGGACAATTTGTTTGGGCTCTGTCTTGAGTACAGGAGGGCTATTTTGAAAGGTAATTAGGCTGCTTAATTTGGCTAGTGTCTGTGACCTGTAGGTTTGCAGCTAGTATTTGTAGCCTGTTGGCTAGTGTTTGTTTGTAGCCTAATTATTTGTATGCCAGTGTTGGGGAGTTAGCACGTGATTTGTTCTTGGGGGTGTTTGTTGTGTGGGATTTGGGAGAGAGTAGCAGTTTGTTTGTGCAGATTTCTTGTAGTAGAGATTTGTTATTTTGTTTTATTGTTTTGTTTTGGTTACAGTTTGTTTATTTGTTATTGCTTGTGTTGTGGCTTTGGGGTTTGATGCCTTAATAATACAGTCTGTGTGTTTTGGGAACCAAAAATCCCCGGGTAGGCGAAGAGGGCAGGTTTCCAATAGGGGGACTTGTCTTGGTATTTTCTTTTTTAGGCGGCCGCAAAAACGTAGGCAGAGACAGGCACTGGCATAGGCGCTTTTGTCCTCTCGGGAGCACGTCTCTGGCTCAGAGGAGTGGCTGTATAACAGGTACTTTTTCTGCCCAGAGAGTTCTAGTGCATCAGTACCCCCTACAAGTAGTGGCACGAAGATTGAGGTTTTGAGGTAGATAGTTAGATAGTTAGGACCTGTAGTTAGTCAGGGTGGGGAGGTTCATTGGATCAGACTGTCTTATTATTGGTGTTCACGCTTCATGGTCCCGACATAGGTTTGGTTTGTTTGTAGCCACTGGTACAGTACATTATGGCCTCTGTTGTGGAGGAATTTGCGCAGTCACCATCAGTAGAACTGATTGATCAGTGTACTAAGGAGCAGTTGTTAGCGATTGCTGAGAATTATGATATTGAGATACCTGTTAGACTGTCAAAGGTGGCAGTCAAGGCCACTTTAAAGGCAGAGTTGGTGGAGAAAGGTGTTCTCAAGCCAGCTGGGGTACCGCTTCTCAGTTTTGAGCAGCAGAAGGAACTTCTGCTACTGCAGGCAGAGGTCAATACAAATGTGCAGCTTGGTAAGCACAGACAGGAGTTGGCTTTGGAGGAACTTAAGCAAAAGACTGAGCTTGCCAAAGTAGAGGTGCAAGCTCAGGTGCAGAATAGAAAGCTAGATTTGGTCGGGGAAGGAAAGTGGCTCGGTTCTGATGTTACTGATGGTACTGGGGATCCATCTCAGGGGGGTAAATTTGACGTTTTACGTGAACTGCGTTTGCTTCCTCAGTTTAATGAAAAGGACCCAGATGTTTTTTTTTCATTGTTTGAACGTTTGGCAGATGCAAGGCACTGGAGTGGTGAGGATAGTTGTATGATGTTACAGTGTGTTCTCACTGGTAGAGCCCAGGAAGCGTACTCTGCATTGAGTCCCACGGACTGTAAGGTTTATGTGCGGGTGAAATCAGCAGTGCTTAAGGTGTACGAACTTGTACCTGAGGCGTACAGACAGCGGTTCCGTACGTGGAAGAAGAGGGACAAACAGTCTCATCTTGAATTTTCACGGGATTTAAGTACCCAGTTTACCCGTTGGTGTGTAGCGTCTGGTGTCGATACCTTTGACCAACTCTCTGATCTGCTGGTGTTAGAACAGTTTAAAAACTCTGTTCCTGTAAATGTGGCAACTTACATTACACAGCAGGGTGCGGTGATGCCGGGGGAGGCTGCAGCATTGGCAGATGAGTATGTGTTGATTCACAAGGGTAACTTCGGTGGTTTAGCTATAGAAAAGGCTCATAGCAGGGAGACTTTTTCTCCTTGTCCAAAGTTTGGATCGGAGAGGAGGGGTGATTGTGACACACGGTATAGACAGCCACCTGCATCTGACACACGGTATAGACAGCCACCTGCGTCTGACACACGGTATAGACAGCCACCGGCGTCTGTCAAAACATGTAACTACTGTAAACGTTCTGGACATTGGAAGGATGAGTGCCCACTTCTTGGCTCGAGGGGTGGGTTTAAAGCGCAAGTAAAACCTGCTCTGCTGGCCAATTCCCTCACCCAAAGGATGGTGTCACCATCGGTACCGTCTGCTAAGACCATAGGACAGACGTGCCTGGAAGAGTATGGTGCGTTTCTTTCTGATGGTTTTGTGTCTTTACAGGGCAGTGACGTTAGGGTGCCGGTCAAGATACTGCGGGACACTGGCTCAATCGATTCGTTTGTGCGTGAGTCGGTGTTGCCTTTTTCAATTGATTCTGACACAGGGGATGTTATCTTGATTCGAGGGATGGGGATGTCTGTGTTCCCTGTTCCTGTGCATAACATTTCTCTTGTTTCAGGTTTGGGGAATGGTGATGTGCAGATAGGTGTGCGTGCTGAGTTGCCTGTTGATGGAGTGGACATCATTTTGGGTAACAATCTGGCCGGGGTACGAGTGTGGGCCGATGGGCCTCTCCCTAATGTAGTCACCCAAAAGTCACCTAGTCCAACTTTGTTAGACACTTCATCTGATGTCATTGTGTATCCAGCCTGTGCGGTTACGCGTGCCATGACAGCGGCGGGTGACACACCGGGTGTTACCCAGGCGACAGGTGTTGAATCGGTTCATGTGGGTTTGATTCTGCCTGAGCAACTCCAGTCCATGTCGAAGGCTGATTTGGTTGCAGAACAGGTTAATGATCCAGCTTTACGAGAACTGTTTGAGAAGGCCGTGCCGTTTGAAGACATAGGTAGCTCGGCGCAGGGATACTGTCTTCATGACGGTTTATTGTTTCGGAAGTGGATACCGCATGGGGATGCTTTCGTGGGTGACCCCATTTTTCAGTTTGTGGTACCATGCAAATTTCGTCCGTTGGTGTTGCAGACCTGTCATGACAATGTGGCAGGGCATCAGGGAGTGAGGAAAACGTATGACCGTGCGCTGAGACACTGTTTTTGGCCCCGTTTAAAACGTGATATATCCGCATATATCAAAACGTGTCACACGTGTCAGTTAACTGGGAAACCGAGTCAGACCATCACACCGGCCCCGCTCTCTCCTATTCCTGCTGTTGATCAGCCATTTGAACATTTGATTATTGACTGTGTTGGGCCATTGCCGCGTTCCAAACAGGGACATTTGTATTTGCTTACGGTAATGTGTCGGGTGACCAGATACCCGGCAGCGTTTCCGCTTAGGTCAATAACGACAAAGTCTGTTGTTAAGGCGCTGACGCAGTTCATTTCTGTGTTCGGGGTACCCAGGATCATTCAGAGTGATCAAGGTTCCAATTTCACCTCACACATGTTTGCGGCAGTTCTCCGGCAACTGCACATCAGGCACAACAAAGCGTCAGCGTATATCATGCCCAGTCTCAGGGTGCGTTAGAGCGTTTTCATCAGACGTTGGAGTCGTTGCTGCGCTCCTATTGTGTGGAGTTAGGGGGTGACTGGGAGGAGGGCCTGCCCTGGCTTCTATTGGCCTCCAGGGAGGTAGTCCAGGAGAGCACGGGGTTTAGCCCTAATGACCTGGTTTTTGGTCACAAAGTCCGTGGTCCCATGGCTGTGTTGAAAGACAGCTGGGACATGACAGAACCCCCTCGGAAATTGGTTGATTATGTCAATGGTTTCAGACGCAGGTTGTTTTTGTCTGTTGAGTGTGCGAAGGAGAAGTTGGGGAGGTCTCAGGGAAAGATGAAGTCCCTTTATGATCGTCGCACTGAGCTTAGGCAGTTTAAGGCTGGCGATCAAGTTTTGCTTTTACAGCCGGTAGTAACGTCTCCCTTTCAGGCAAAGTTCACGGGCCCTTACACTGTTGTGCGGCGGGTGTCTGACCTGAATTATGTTATTGCCAAAGGCAGGAGGGCAAATAGGGTGTGTCATGTGAACCTTTTAAAACCCTACTACTCTGGCCGTGCTGAAGGGGGGGTGAATGATGGGGAGAATAATGGGGAGACTGAGAAGGTTTCTCTTTGTACCACTACAGTGGACAGGTCCACCTCTCCAGTAGCCGGCCCTGAGGAAGGAGTAAACCCGGATGTGGTGTTGCAGGGGCGGTTGAAAAATTCAGAGTCATTGGGGAGGTTGGATGTGATTTTGGCAGATTTGGATGACTCGAAGCGTGTTGAGTTAATAGCTCTGATTAACCGTTTTCCTGCTTTATTTTCGCACACATCTAATTGAACATGATGTGGATGTGGGAGAGGCAGCCCCAATAAAGCAGCGCTTCTATCGTGTCTCACCCGAGAAACGCAAGCATTTGGACAATGAGGTTCAGTATATGTTGGACAACCAAATTGCCGAATCATGTTCGTCAAGTTGGGCGTCGCCTTGCCTGTTGGTCGGTAAACCCAACGGAAGCTATAGACCATGTACTGACTTTCGTAGAGTGAATAATATTACCAAACCAGATGTCTTTCCTCTTCCCCGCATGGAAGACTGTGTAGATCAGGTGGGATCGGCTACTTACGTGAGTAAGTTTGACCTTTTAAAAGGTTATTGGCAAGTCCCGCTGTCTAAGCGTGGCCAGGAGGTTTGCGCTTTTATCACTCCCTCTGGGTTATACAAATATTTAGTCATGCCCCTCCAGCGACAAAAAAGGATTTGATGCGTTTTCTGGGTTTAGTGGGCTATTATCGGAGTTTTTGTCGCAACTTCTCATCCGTAGTAGAGCCGTTGACTAACTTGCTGAGGAAGGACTCCAAGTATGTCTGGTCAGGCAGATGCCAAGTGGCATTTGAAAATGTGAAGGCCCTATTGTGCTCTGAACCTGTGTTAACTGCTCCACGTTTAAATGACTCCTTTTCATTACAGGTGGATGCCTCCAACGTGGGGGCAGGGGCAGTCCTCCTGCAGGCGGATGTGCATGGGGTGGATAAATCGGTGGCCTTCTTCTCGAGGAAATTTAACACCTACCAACTTAACTACTCAGTTATCGAGAAGGAGGCGTTATCACTGATTTGGGCACTCCAACATTTTGACGTGTATCTGGGGTCAGGGGTGACTTCCCTGGTGGCGTACACGGATCATAATCCTTTGACCTTTTTAAAGTCCCTCCAAAATCCCAACCAGAGGTTGATGAGGTGGGCTTTGTTTTTACAGCCCTATTCTTTGGACATTCGTCACATTAAAGGGTCTCAGAATGTGATTGCGGACGCATTGTCCCGCATACCCTAAGTTGATCCCATGAGGATACCTTGTTTTGCCTCTCTCTATCTGTTCCCCAATCCCTACTGTCTCCTGCTCTCTTAAATAGCTTCTTAGGGCCCTATGTTGCTGAGAGCGGAGGCAGGATGGTGAGGGGAATGGGTGAAGGGTAAAACAATGTTTATTTTTTATTTGAATATAGGGGACAAAATATTGTGTTACTTGAGTTTATGTATGGATTTAGTTTAGTTAGTCACTTGTATATAAAAATGTAATTTGTTTGGATGAACATGGTAACAGAACGCTGCAGAGAGAGCGTGGCAGGAGTGGAGGAGATAATGAGGGCTAGACGAGAGTGGAGGACATGGCATGGGTAGTGAATTAATGGTTTGAGTAGAAGCTATAGTAATTAGGTCTAAATAATCATTTGCTTTGGCTTTTCTCACAGCTGAAGTAATAATAATACAAAATAATACAGATACAAGAATCACAGCCCAAAGTGCTTCAAGTCCAATAATGAAATCGTTTGTGTTTCGAGCTCAGACTCAACAGTGCACAATTAAGAAACAACAATGAATAAAAAAATGGTATCAATAAGTAGTAGTAGTAAGATCAAATAAAATATAAAATGAGGTAAGATAAAATAAAATAGTCAATTATTTACAGAAAGTGTCTTGCGTATAGTGTATGTGCATGTTAAGGTGCGTGTGTGTTTGTGTGTGTGTTCAAGAGTCTTGAGAGGTGTGTGTGTTCAAGAGTCTTTTAAGAGGTGTGTGTGTGTTCAAGAGTTTTTAATAGGGCTATCTCCTGTTCTTGTCCTTGTTCAGGAGTCTTGTGGCTGTCCCTGAACCTGCTGGTTCTTGTGTGGATGCTCCGGTACCGTTTGCCAGACAGTAGCAGAGTGAACATTTTGTGGCTGGGGTGACTGTGGTCTCTGATAATGTTTTCCTTCTGCACCTCTGTGTGTAGAGGTCCTCCATGGCTGGCAGCTCAGTCCTGATGTGTTGTGCTGACTTCACCACCATTTGTAGAGCCTTGTGGTTGATGACTGCATGAGCAGTTGCCATACTAGCCGTAAAATGTGCCATAAATGGACATAAAATAGAATAAAATAAAATGAGCATAAATTAGACAGAATAAAAGCAGTGCAATAAAATATCTTTCATTTACAGTACAATAATTGCAGTGTGGATGTAATGAGTCTAAGTGACAGAGTGTACTAAAAGGCTATGGTGAAGAGGCAAGTTGTTTTCTCTCTTATTTAATTTTTTTGATCACCTTTTTCTCCTCCTGTTTTTCTCTGTTTTCTCCCATCCCAATTTAGTTGTGCCAATACCCCCCTCCCCTTCCTGGTCGTTGCTCGCATGTGCCCCCCACTGGTCGGTCTAGGGAGGGTTGATAGATACTATCACATGTCCCCTCCGATACATGCAGAGTCAGCCAGCCACTTCTTTTCACCTGCCAGCACGGACTCTCATTGGTGAGGTGTAACGTGTGGGAGGCTCACACTACCCTCACCATCTCCATTCCTCACTGTGCAGGCGCCCTGACCGACCTGTAGGAGTCACTGTTTACAACGACCAGATGACCACCCACCGGCTTCCCTCCCGCTGACCCTGCCAATTGAGCCAGTATGATGGCCGGCCAAGCCGGAGGCAACGCTGACAGCCGGATTCGATACCAGTGTCTCTCGCGTTGATGACGAGCGCTTAGTCCGCTGCCCCACCCAGCCGCCCTTTCTCTCTTATTTTTTAAGATATTTAGTGAATTATCCCCCCTAATGTCCATAGGTACGGTGTTCCATAGCTTTGGTGTGTAATTAGCTATGGCTGCATCCTTGGTTTTCTTTTGGCTGTTGTGGGAAACCTTCAATAAATCAGTAGTAGATGATCATAGTGCTCTTGGGGGCACATAGTTGACAAGAGAATTGGCAATGTAGCTTTGTTCTGTTCCATTTAATGCTTTGTATATAAGGGGGATGACCTTACAATCTAAATATCTAAATGTTACCAGAAGCCAGTGCAGAGTAGCTAACACTGGACTGATCTCTCCTCTTGGTTCTAGTTAATATGCCTAGCTGTGGCGGCGATCTCCGTCAATTATTACCATAGTTTGGACAGTGAGGTTTCAAAGGTACTTCTAGAGTGTTTATGGTTGATCCAAAGGCATGGATCAGTTTTTCCAGTGTGCATTTGATTTATAAATGGTCATACTTTAGCTATGATGTTGCTGAGGGTGTTACTCTGTCTTTTATTCTGAGTTTCTTGAATGGAGCATATTTACTGAAATAAAATTAAAAAAAAGTCCAGTGCTAACTGAACATCCAGAATCTCAGATATACAATGCATGTCGCTATGCAAAATATATCTGTCAAAAAAGCTTGGTCACTAAAATGTTTAATATTTGTCCATTTGACACATACCACAGGGCAGTGATCACTAATTCCTAGCTCGAAGAGACCACAGGCCATCATTTTGTCAACCCTATTAGAAAATACAAGATCAATTTGAGTAGACCTTGAACAATCTTTCAAAATAGGTCTAATGGGTTCTGTTATCAGCCAAATTAAGTTTAGGCTACCACTAACCTCCTTAAGATAATCGGAAGTATCATAACACTTAACAGTTCAGGTTAAAGTCACTCACTACAATCAGCTTATTATAATGTACTATAATATCCTAATGATAAGATATACAGAGTGGATGCATACTAATAACATAGCCTTTGCTCAGTGCTTGCTATACCCTTGCTATGCCCTTCTTCACTATTGGTTTATAAAGTGAAGGTTTTTATAGTCACTGATATGGTTTTATCTAAAAAGCCATTGTAGATAGACTGCCGCAAATGGCCTCAGGACTGTTTCTAAAGCTTGGACTGAGTTGGGAGAGAAGGATTTCATGTTTTCGGCACCTTCCACCTGGAATAGCCTGCAGAAGGAGCTAAAGCTTCAGGGCAAAGTCATTTCTTAATTTTTTTTAGTTTGGTGTCATTGCTGTTGTGTTTTTGCACTGTTTTTGCTTTCCATCTTGAAAAGTAATGTTAAATACTGAGTTTGCAACAAACCATTATTGCTCCTAAAACGCATCACTTCCTGTGCACCGGATGATACCAGACACTGATTTTAGTGGAATCACATTGTGTTATATCATTAGATGATAGAGTAGTAACTGACTTTTATTTATATGAAAATGTTTGAGAGCAATTGCACAGTGTGTAGAAGCGGAGTCTATTGTAAACAGAATGTTTTAACCAATAATTTGATTGTATTCTTCCCTTGCACTTTAAGCTTGACTTTGTCTTGGTGTGAGTTTTTATGTTGTGTCTGGAACTAGCTAGGCTATGCAATGCTTCCCCTTCTTCGTCCATCTGTCTTGAAAAAGAGTGGGACTAACCTGGTAAAAGTGGTAATCCTTAAAATTCTAATTTTCTTTTATTTTGGCAACATCTATTAGTCATAAGTGGTCATTGCTGCTTTAACTATTGAGTTATTCACTCCAAACAAACTGCTGTTGCTGCCCATGATGTTAAACACATCACTACCTATGTGCCGGAGGATTTTCCTGGGAATGTCCTACCAGACACCAGTGTTTAGAACAGCCAAGAACAGCAAATGTAAAACTAAAAACATTCATTGACTGGTTATAGGTAGATCAATTGGTGATAGAGAGTAGCAAAATATACATTTATTTGTATGAACATTTTTGAGATTATTACTTTAAATAAAATAATATAAAAAAGTATTAATAATTAATTACTCAACCATTACTCTCTGATAAGAGTATTAATTGCATTACTTTCATTGGAGCTTGTAAATGTACAGTGACTAGGACTGAAAGGTTAAAGCAATATTTGATGATGATGATTTCTTAATTTAAGAGACATTTATTTCATGAAAGAAACAGCATATACAAATCTGTAAGACAACACAATAATTTGGAACAGCAATAAGAACTAATGATCAGGAACCCCAACAAACGGTATCAATTTCCTCTCTGTGCATTCAGTGCTATCCGGCTGCAAGCTATAGCCTAGTTTAGCACAAATGAATGGAAGCGGATACATTTACATTTGGATACAGACACGGACATTTGGATACAGACCTAGCTTGCAGCCGGATAGCTTTTACTGAACACACAGAGAGGAAATTGGTATCTTCTTGTCTGAATCTGGAGAAGATGGTAAGTACATTTCCCATAATGTTGACGTGTTCCTTTAAACCTTAACATGCCATGTGTCTAAACAAAATATAGATTATGGAACATTTTCATGAAAAAATATATTGCTTCTTTAACAAGTTAAATCACAGATTTGGACTGAAGAAGAGAAAACAGTGATTTGTGAGATACAGTGAAATATTGCCCATGCCAGCTGTTCTGGTCGGGCTGTGCTACAAAATCCGTAGAAGGCTGCAGACTTTATGGACATTTTAGAGCCTAATATGTGAACAAATGTAAACCAGTGCCCAAAGTTTGAGATTTTTTTGTTGTTGTCACCGTTTCCTCTTATCCGCCATGTTTAAACACAGTGCATTTACCTCCAATGGCCACAGGGTGCCAATCTTCTATCGTACGGCTGGGTTACAATGGTCATTATTTACGGGTCTTTGCACTGTTTGAGCTTGTTTATGGAGCGAGACACAGATAAGTTGACCGTTCGTTGTAATATGAAACAAATGTATACAGTAGCCTGACATTTTAATGGAACACCATGAAAACTGTGGAAAATGGCAAATACAACAAACACACACATAGTAGTAACTTGTGGGAATAAAGTGGTTAATGATGTTGATACCAGTTACGAATGTACCTTTTGTTGATGTTATGTTCTTGTGTAATCATATTGTTCCCTGTGGTTCTGTTTCTTTGTTTCTTTGTTTTTTGCCTATTGTCAGCGACTTTGGGTCATTGAAAAGCGCTATACAAAATAAATGAATTGTTATTATGTTGTTGTTGCTATAATAATGTAATAATTATTCTACCTGCCATACACTATGAAGTATTGACGTCTGGTCAAATCACAGGAGTTGTTTACCTTCATTGACGAATGGGGATGTATTTGACCCAGGCTGGATTCTGGTGACAGGCTTTACTATTTTGGTATACATTTAGTACACAGATGGGAGTTTCTACCCAACAGATGTTGGAACGTGTCCCTGAATGATCTTTCCTCCGCAATCAGTCAGTGTTAGGTTTATAGTTAGAAATAATGAGCATGAGAGGTGGATATGAATATGCACATGACATTTGTGGAAATGCATGACAGACAACCGGAAAGCCTTATACAAAGAATATATTCACTTTAAAATAAATAGATTAACTTAAGAGACACAGTGAAATCACAACCACAAGTTTTTTTTTTTTTTTTTTATCTTTCTTCCCCTCCCTTTTCCCGATTTTCTCCCATCCCACCCTTCCTGGTTGTTGCGTACTTTCCCCTACTGTTGGTCCGGGAGACCGGAGACTGTCACATGCTTTCCTCCGACGCATGTGCAGCCTGGGGCAGGCCAACCTGGCCGCGCAGGTTCTCACCGGGGAGAGTGTAGCGTGTGGGAGGCCACACTATCTCTCCTCAGTTTCAACCCTCGCTGAGCAGGCGCCCCGACCGAACTGTAGGGGTTGCTGTCCACAACGCCCAGGACCCACCCTTCAGCTTTCCCACCCCCTGATACAGCCAATTGTATCAGTGTGAGAGGCCAGCCAAGCTGATAGCAACGCCGGGAGCACAACCACAAGTTTAACTGTAACAATTAACTAATCAAGGGTATAAAATGAAAACATGGGGCCATACATAACCTCCTCAACATCAGGTAATAGGACAGGTCATCTCACACATTGCCACACTCTCTCTACACACACTCAGTGTCTTTGTAACACAGTCTTTTCAATGTGCTTCCTTTAAAAAAAAAAGTGAGATAGGTTTTGAAAATCCTCAACACATTCCCAGCAGGAAAAAGAGGAGACGCGCTTATGAGTCGTCTCTGGGTCTTTGCGCAGCGGCCACCGTCACTTCTCGGCCTGCATGGTTCCCATACACAGACTACCCTCCTCCTCCACGATGGTCTCCAGCTCGTCCGTGCGGATGGCCTGTGTGATCAGGTTCAGTTCTTCACACATGGTCTCGTAGCGGTACGCCAGGCGGATGTCGGGGACGTTGGTGCGCCGGATGTCATTGCTCTCCTGGCCCTCCTTGAGGTAATGTGGGCCGAGCCAGTAGCTCTTCACCTAATTGAGAGGATGGATTGACAGAGAAAAATTACCCCTGGTGAAAAGGTGTTCCATACAAATTGTTTGGGGGGTAGGTGCTGAAAAAGTGACTATAGCTTGGCAGAGAAAGTGCAGATCGATTTGGGATTGGTCTCTCCGTGTTCAGGAGACTCAGGCGTATACAAGTCTATTGGATCATGTCTCCAGCACCCCCACAGTTGTACCTACAACCACTTTATGGCAAGGCTCTCATCCACATTCATTCATTTTCTCCCCCCGCTCTCTCTCCCATGAGCTTAATGTAACGCAGAAGTGAAGTGGTCTATAGATTAGAGATTAGATCAGTTCTCAACCCTTTTGGTTAATGACTCCTAAAAACAAAATGGATACCTGCTCAGGAAACCTCCGGACATGAGTGAACGTTGACAGTAGGATCAACTGTTACACCACACAAGTTTAATTAATGTAGTTGGACAACCTATTCAAAGTGGATGTAGTTTAACTTCTCTTCATTGTGAAGTGGCTAGTTTCCTCAACACTGATAGTAAAGCAAGTTGAAGCAAGTCTAACTGGTTTAATTTGTTAAAATAATAACCATGTATTAATCATACAATTAATAATTCTAAGTTTCTAACTATGCCGATAATCTGGACCTTTGGTTGGTTGCTTGGAAATCTATGTGACTGGGCCTTCAAAATAAAAATATATATAACAAATATATAACAAAGTTTATAAGTTTAGTGTATCTCAAATGTTGATCCAATATAAATCTGATATTTAGTTAAAATGTATTTTTGCATTTTTATTTTTAAAAACATTCAAATTTGTCTACCAATTAATTAAGGCGTGATTTATAGGTGAAATCAAAAACGTATTTTTGTGTTGACAGTTCTCACGGCTTTTCCTTAACATAAATTCACTAAATAGTTGTTAGTTATTATTTAATAGGTTAATAATCATGTGACCCCCACAAAGTTATTTTGTTGACCCTGAGGTTGAAAACTCAATATATGACAGAATTTCTTAGGTTAGAGGGGTAAGCAGTACCTTATGGGAGAAACCACTCATCAGCACACTGTTCCTGGCCAGCTCACACATGTCACAGGAGCTCAGCTTCCACACCTGGGCCGCAATGCTGTACTCTTCCATCAGGGGCTCCTGCAAAGTACAATCAACATGAGAAGTTCAAGTTTTGCTGTATGTTGATGCTGCTGCAAGGCAGAGGAGCCAAGAACAAAGACTTACACTCCTCTACGCTGTAACATAATAGGGACGTGACAATAAAGATGATTCTGATCGTGATTCGTGGATGCACCCGACCTTGGTGAAGTGGAACTGCAGGGGGTCGTCTGTGGAGAGGGACACCATGAGGCCTCTGGACAGGTACTCCGGGAGCGGGTTGCGGTGATAGCTGAGGAACAGGCTGTTGTTGCTGAGGGGAGACATGGCAATGCCAATCTGGGCCAAGTAGTACAGATACTGCAGAACCGGAGCCTGGAGGAGGGACATGTACATGGTACATTATCGGTGCTTCCGTGAGTCCATGACGAGAACAAGAGCTTCACAGCCCAGCCCTACGGTACATTTATGTACATGTTTATACATTTTATGGCCTATTTTATAATTCGATTGTACTTCTATTGTTATTGAGTTTATATTCCATTTAATTCGATTTGACCTCTTATTTTATTCTACCTTAACTGTCTGTCCGTTAATGTCGCACCAAATTACCAAATCAAATTCCTTGTATGTGTAAACTACTTGGCAATAAAAACCTTTCTGATTCTGATTCTGATTCTCATGAAGCATTTGAAAGTCTCAATGCTGTCTTAACAGCCTGGCCCTTAAAAAGACCCTTATCCTGAAAGTCAGATAACAACACTTGAACAGAACAGAACGCTGCCTTTGACTAAGCTCGCAACAAAACTTTATACGGGTTCAGCTTAGTTCAAGTCGTTCGTCCTTCAATGGTCCATTGTCACAAGGTAATCTAATGAGTTCTCCTTCGTGTGGTGATGTGGAATGAATACCTTCCTGAGCAGAAGCCCGTGGGAGATGTTCTCTGACAGCATGAAACCCGACACCAGGTGATGGATAGGCCCCGCCTCCCCACAATGTGGACGAAGCACAAGGGTGTGGAACCCCCGCTGCCTGAACACAAGAATAAATGAGGCGCCGCAGAGGTGAGTTCAAGATTCGAACAGTAAAGTAGAACGTCTCATTGCACAATTACGTATGTCTGGAGGTAAATTGAGAACAATTATCATAGTTTGTATATTTTTAAGGAAAGGTTGTCTGACTGCAGCAGAGCTTAGTGACAATGCAATGTTACCCTGCCTGTACGTACCCCTCCCCCCTGTGCTGCTATGACCCCAGAATTCCCCCCAAGGGCATTAATAAAGATCAATCTTAACTTTTATTGCTTACGTGACCCGACCCCTTCATTTATATTAAATTGAATTCAGTAAACCAAAATATATACAGTACCTATTCAAGGGTCGGGATAGAAAAGGTCATGGGAGGAGTCAGTTGAATAGAGGTGTGGCTCCATACCTGCGCAGGTGATTCAGCACAGTCATGTTAGCGTACATGTAGTATAGATAGTAGGAGTAGGGAGGATTGTGCGACTCTGTCCAGTTGCCTGGTAGAGGACTGTCCAGGTTGAAGATGTAGTGCTCTGGTTTTGACTCATCATCCACACTGTCAAAGCCCACTACCTGTAAGAAGAAGAAGAAAAGAAAATCGATATATATGATGAACGACATTAAACCGAGACTTTCAAAGTGTGTCAGGTACATGCCTCGAGTGATCAAATATATAGCATTCCACGACACGTCATGACAAAGAGTTCTTACGTGCTGAAGGAAGAGGTGCAGCTCCGGGTGGCTGCCTGGGTTGACTGTGACCTCAAACAGAGGCATGAATATGTTTTCCAGCATCTCTTGGAAGTTGGACAGCTGTTTCTTGGTGCGGTAAACATCACTTTGAAGAGAGATAAAAACAAATGTAATTCAAAGAGTCAGTCTTGTAGAATGCTATCCTTCTAATGATACCCTTCCACATAAATAAACTAAACATGTCCAGATTCTGATCTTGTTTGAACTTGTTTTTAGTTTTTTGTTTGGATCCCCATTAGCTGGTGCCATAGCAGCCAGCTAGTCTTCCTGGGGTCCATATAAAACACAATCACAAGTAACACCATACAATAGCAAATACAAAAGATAAAACCCAGAACTCAACGCACAATAGATAATAAAACTAACAAGTAGGACACCTGAGATGACAAACTAAATGAAACAATACAACACAGCTAACAAACAGATTGCAGTCTTAGAATAATTTTTTGTTTCTTTTAAAAAATGCAGAAATATGGAGGCAGATTAGTCCAGAGATATATTAACCTATAAATAAAAGATGGCAGTAAGTTATGAGTTCTCTGACGAGGCAGTACAAGCTGACCACTGCTAGACACTCCAGTGTCATGATCATGAAGAGTATTAGTATAAATACATTGTTCCAACAAGAAAACTGGAGTTTTACTACTAATGACTGACTTGGA
This sequence comes from Notolepis coatsorum, assembly GCF_963971535.1. Taxonomy (NCBI): domain Eukaryota; kingdom Metazoa; phylum Chordata; class Actinopteri; order Aulopiformes; family Paralepididae; genus Notolepis; species Notolepis coatsorum. The sequence continues at coordinate 64,868,029 of NC_140181.1, forward strand.
CAATATTAAATGACAGCCCGTTCTCAACTGTAAGCCAGGAGAGGCAGCCATGCATTCACATGTCTACCATATATTAGCAGCTGGTAAAATATACTGTACAGTCGCTGATGAAGGGTTACTCACAAGAGTCGCGGCACTTGCACCAGCCAGCGCACGTTGTCTGAGTACACCTGATGCTTGATGGCCCACTTGGCGAGCTTGTCCCACTCATCCCTACAGCGTCCGTAGATGGACAGACGGGGTTCTACGTTCTGGTACTTGCTCTCCTCCAGGTCAGCCATCACCTCCTGAAAAGGCAGGGACAGACTACGGTCAGTAGAGGGCACCAGTGTGTTACAAACTCACCCTGGCAGTGACAGCGTTGAAGCTTCCGGTGGGAGGATTTCTAATTGATTATGCATTCAGCGAGCACCTTGATGATGTGTCCAAAGTATTTCCCCTCGACTTGGTTGTCAGTTTTGATGAAGATCTCTCTCAGGATGGACTCTCCGATGGGGTTGTACTTAGCGTTGAACTTGTCAAAGCGATGAAAAGTGTTGCGGTCCTGTGAATATATTTAGGACAGTTGTTTTCACTGGGGGGGAGTCAACCAATCTATCATGTCTATCAGGTCAAACTATTATTCATCGTTTCATCAGGTTTAGGAACGTCTCAATCGACCGGCTCTCGTAAATCAGGCCCTTGATCTGTTATTTTACGGGCGCTACTCACCGCGTGCATGTCCAGCGTGTCGACGCTCAGGTCGAAAGCAGTCAGGTGCATGTTCTCAAACACTTCCATGAGGGTCTGGCCCTTGCCCCGCTCCACGTGGACAATCTCGGAGGTATTCTTCTTCATGGCTCGTTTAATGAAGCGCAGCAGGTGCTTCTGATTCATACAGGAGGAGGCGTGGATGTGAGTGTCTACCTGTCAAGTCGGAGACGTAAGGAGGTCAGTTTGATATACAGGACTCTGGTTCTAACTTATGGAATATTTATAGTGATTCAAATTAGGCCACAGATACCTGGGGGGTGGGGAAGTAAAAAATAATATTGAGGTATATGTGTACTTTACCTGAGTATGTTATTTTATTATTATATTATAGGACCTTTTTACTTCCACTTTTACATTTATTGATAACACCTACAATTATAAATCACTTCTAATAAAAGTGTTTAGCACACAAAACATTCAATCAATCCATAAAAATTATATACTCTTTGCTTAATGTACCAAGGTCGAGGAGGATGAGATGTTTGATGTTGAAGTACCTTTTTACTCTCGATACGCGAGTACAAGGTGCAAGCATAGGGAGGGGGGGTTGGACATTTACGCGGGCCAGTTTCAAATTGCAGCCTCCCGTAGGTGCTATTTGAGAGCGGTTTTGAAGGTGGGTAGTGATTCAGATTCCTTTACAGCTGTGGGTAGGGCGTTCCACATTGATGTGGCATAATTGCGAAACTTGTTTAGTCCCTTGTTTGAGCCGAATCTGGGTTAAACATGATTTGTGGAATTCCCTCTGGTGGTGTGGTTGTGGTATTCACTGACCTTTGGGAAGTATTTCGACATGTACATGGGTACCTTAGTGGTGTAGTGTATCTTGTAGACCAGGCCCATTGCAGGTTGCTGTACTCTGTCGTCTACTCTAAGCCATCCTAGGTTGTCAAAATGGGCAGGGGTGAGGTGGGTTCTAGGAGTAAGGTCAAGCAGTAGTCTGACCAGTTTGTTTTGTGATGTTTGTAATCTTGTTTTCAGTGCCTTTGAGGTGCTTTGTTACAATGAGGTGCAAGCATAGTCGTAGTACCCTTGAATGAGTGCTCCTGTTAGAGTCTTCAGGGTATTTGTGTTTACCAGAGAGGAGATCCGGTACAAGAATCTTGTTCGTTGGTTGACTTTTTTGATTACATTGGATGCCATCTTGTCACAGGAAAGATTTGCCTCTAGGATGGAACCCAGGTATGTAATTTCATCTTTCCTTGTGACAATATTGTCACCCACTGTAACAGAGAAGCCGTTGGTCTTGCTGAGTTTGTTATTTGATCCGAAGAGAATGGACTCCGTTTTACCCAGTTGTAACTTGTAATGATAGTTTGTTATCAGCGAGCCAGGTGCAGATTCAGCCGAGTTCCAAGCTGAGGGTTTGTTCAACCTGTAACTTGTTCTTGTCAGAGACCAGCAGGGCTGAGTCATCCGCGAACAGGAACAAGTTGCTGTCACAAGCTGATGACATGTCATTTGCATAAATTAGGAACAGTAACGGTCCTAGTATGCTTCCTTGTGGAACACCACAGCTCACTGGGAGGGGGGGGGGATAGGGTACCGTTTACCTCTACCATCTGTTCTCTCCCCTCCAGGTAGGATTGCATCCAGCTCACTGATAAACTATCAAAACCAATTGCTTTTAGCTTGTCAATCAGAATGGAGTGATTGACGGTGTTGAAAGCCTTTTGGAGGTCCAGCATGACCATGCCGCAGTATTTGCCCGCGTCCACCTCTTGTTTGATGTGGTCGTTCAAATAGAGAAGGCATGCATCAGTGGAGTGGGATGTTCTGAAGCCAGATTGGAATTCGTAGATTAGATTTCTTTCCGCAAGGTACTTTTCGACCTGTTCGTAGAATTTTTTTTCCATGACTTTCGAGATGGAGGTAAGAATAGAAATTCTGCCAGACATTTACTGTTTTTTTTTCATTAGTAGAAATGGTCAGTGAGGACGAGCTCACCTTGCGGATGTTGTAGAAGTCTCTGTGCGGGACCTTCTTCTGCTCCGCCAGCTCCTTCATCTCGTTGAGCAGGATGTGCATCTGGAACTTGGAGCTGAGGTACTGCAGGCGCCGGTAGCAGAAAGACTTCCTGCAGCGGAGACAGAAGACAACAAGACCCTCACAGGAAGTGGAGTGAACCTACTAACGTATTGTCGGTTAGCCTTCGGGAGAGGTGTTAGTTGGACAATGCCTAGGCCAGGGGTGGCCAACCAGTCAGAGACTAAGAGCCACAAAAATTACTGTGGTACCACAAAGAGCCACACCATATATACCAGTGTTTCTCAACCTTTTTTTCAGTCACGGCACCCTTCATGTGTTTATAGGTCCCACCCTCTGGCCTCTGAAGTTGTTAATGTCTTTTTTATTTGGGTCTCACAGGGTTAAAAGTACCCTGTGAGACCCACGGTTGCAAAATTACAAAATCACTTTTAGCCATTAAAAAAAATCTGTAAATGTTTATTTTACATTTTTTAAGCACATGTACATAGTCAATGGGCCCTGTTTTTCAGCCTCACAATGCTATTGGATAGTATGTGTTTATAGGTCCCACCCTCTGGCCTCTGAAGTTTTATTTGGGCCTCACAGGGTTAACCTCTTAAGCCAGAGTGGACCGCAAACGACATCACGCCATAAATCCATCTCTACAGAATGCATGAATTAATGTTGCGTTTTCTTTTCAAATGTAGCCAAGAGTAAAGACCCTAACCCTGTCAAAACAGCAGTCAAAGTGTATATTTTCAGCATTACGTTTGTTTAACAATGATTTTAACTGTTATTAGTGAAATATAAGATTATAGAAATCTCAGGGCATTGAGTCGGAAACCGGTACATATTAACAGGAGGAAGCTGGGCAGCCAAAAGTGAGTGTAGTCTTTTGAAGGAAGAGACCCAGGGCCTTCGATGGGCTTTAAAATTTTCGAAAAACTACACTAACCAGCTCACGCCAGCCCCTGTCAATCATCTGACTTCTGGATTAACTTTTTTATTTCTCTTATTTTTCAGGATTATCTCCCACAAACGTGAACGTTATTGCCATAAAACAGAATGCAGTTCATTTCTCTACCTTTCTGTGAACGTCTAGCAAAAAAAGGCGTTGCAATCTGATGAGAAATGGTGGAGAAATTGACATGATAAAGAAGTAACTGTACTTACAGTAGATTTCATTCACGGTTTGTGAATCACGCCTGGTAATACTAAATCCAGATTGAACTCTGCCATTGGAAAGGGGAGATTTGGCCCGATCCATAGATGTGCGACTTGGCCATAATAAGGTCATTTATAGGCCTGATATTCTATATTCTATAATTATATTTCAAATTGCATGTGTCCGGATGGCAGAATTCAGTACTGTATCTACAAAACCTTCTGTTTAATCATCTTCCCTTTATTAATTTGCTTAGATTTTTCGGTCTGGTAAATTTTAGCAGGGTGTTATTCACAGTCAAAGATACAAATGATTATTTTCTTTAAATATAATTGATATTCTCCTTTGGTTCATTACAATTTACTCAAGCCTAGTAACAGACACAATATTTCTGACACTGGGAATACATTCCCAGAGATCCATAGATGTCCCTAGAATCAGATACCAAGAACATGCAAATGGAGCATTTAAAAAAAAAAAAACTGTAAATGTTTATTCTACATTCTTATGGAATGAATGACATAAAAAAATTTAAAAATATTATAATATAAAAAAATTAAATGTGGATCAATGGATGGAAGAGCCGCACATTGACGGACAAAGAGCCGCGGGTTGGCCACCCCTGGCCTAGGCTAACTGGCACTGTCCGCGTCCATTCATTGTGCTAAGCTAGGCTAACGTGCAGTGTGTTCCTTTAACCCTTTCACTACCACACAACAAGGGGTTAACGCTTTCACTACCACACTACAGAAGGTTAACCCTTTCACTACCACACAACAAAGGGTTAACACTTTCACTACCACACGACAAAGGGTTAACAATTTCACTGCCACACTACAGAGGGTTAACCCTTTCACTACCACACAACAAAGGGTTAACACTTTCACTACCACACGACAAAGGGTTAACCCTTTCACTACCACACGACAAAGGGTTAACGTGTTCACTACCACACGACAAAGGGTTAACAATTTCACTACCATAATACAGAAGGTGAACCCTTCCACTGCCACACTACAGACGGTTAACCTTCTATAGTGTGGTAGTGAAAGGGTCGACATGAGTTTAGGGAACCTTACACTGGTCCGTTGATAATGAGAGCCATCATGACGTTCGTGTCGGCGATGTACTCCTTCAGGTCTGGATATGGCAGGTCTAGCTCTGTGCTCCTGAGAAGGACAGAGTGGGTCAGTGGAAGACACGTTGGTAACGTAAATGAATAAACAGCTGGTCTTGGTGTCAAAGCCTTGTAGGAAACGTAGGGGTGCGTCAGGTGAATGAGTGAGGGAAGTGTGAAATTGTATACAGTTCTGCGTCTCACTTATCCAGTGTGCTCCTTGCGGTGTACACATGCGCCACACCGTTCACCATCTTGCAGCCGTAGCCCAAGTCAGGGGGCATGCCGGCCGGGTCTTGGTTCTCATACGGGTGTGTCACGGAGACGGGCGGGTGCACCGTGGCGTCTGAAGAGAGGACAGAATGTCACACGTTGCTTTGACTAAAGGTGAGGTAAGGAACACGCGTGCAACCAAAAGTGCCCACTTTTCACTGAAGATCAGAGGCCCGGTTTTCACAGCCTGCGCACTGCTTCTGCAGCCTGTTTGAGGGCGAGTGACAGATGGGTTGTGTCTGTCTTGATATGTCTCAATGTAAGAATATGGAACACGACAGAAAACATTAGTTATGACCACGTTATCAATTCCATATCCACTCTGGGTAAACTGAAAAAAGAAAATGGGCAACTGGCATTATGCTGATTGTGTGTGTTCAAACACACACACTTGCTATGTTGGCACTACAAAGGGTTGACCCCATTCTACTCTGAAAAGAGCACCTGCCAAAAGCCTAAAATGTGCAAAAACCCCCAACAACAATTGGATCTTAGTGTGCGTTATGTGGGTCTTGCATGGTAGTGCAATAGTGTGACACGTGTTACGTGTGTGTGTGTGCGTGCGTGCGTGTGTGTGCGTGCGTGCGTGCGTGTGTGTGTGCGTGCGTGCATGCAGGGATTAAAGCACTCCGTCTTGAGACGGATTTCCGTCAATTTGATTCGGAGTCGTGATGGATTTTCCATCAATTGGCTACCTGGTATAATATGATTTGTAGATGCAGGGAACAAAATAAGCAAGCGCCAATGGCGTGTAAATTTACTCTTTGGCTGGTAAATTACGGAGGCTACTGCCACCCTGGCGTGTAAAAAAAATTGGGAGCCAACTTTCTGAATTTTCATAAAAGAAATTGCTTCTGTTGTCAGCAGTCGCTTCTATACGCGACATGTGTCCGCGCGTGTGTGTGTCCATGTCCTTTTCATAGCATGAGATGCGCGCACAGCTAACTTCACTTAACTAAAATGAGGATACTCTTCCGTAATGCACACACAATAGCGAAGAAATCAAGACCCTACAAGGACTTCGCTTGGATGTGCGAGTACGTTTATTGTATTTTTATTATAACGTTAGTTCCGCATGTTTATATAGGTGTGTCGGACTGTCGGCTTTCACTTTCAGTAAGTTTATGTTTGTAAAGCCTGGATGCTAACGTTAGCTAAAGTTAGCCAGCCAACTTGTTTGCAGAACAATGCTGCAAAGATACAGGTACAGCCATCACTATTAGAGTAGTTGAGGAGCCTTTTCTCTCTCTCTGTGTGTGTGTGTGTGTGTGTGTCCCGGTCCTATATATCCTAGTCTCACACACAAGTCACGACACAACTGTTTCACACACAAGTTCACAACACAGCAGAAGCATACTGGTAGTACAACGATGATTCAGAATGCATGTTGCCAACGCAATTTGACGGTCTCGGGTTGCTACTGGATAGAACAGAATGGTAGCCAACACTCTTGATTTGTGACTGATTGGTTAATTATGAGTTAATCTTATTGTTTTTAACAGTATTTTTTAAGAAGGAGTATTCGAATACTCGTTTGGAAACACCAAGTAGTATTCAAAGCCTGTAAAATAGTATTCGGGACAGCCCTACACTAAATATATATGTTTGAATAAATTATCTGCATTTTAAACTATTAACGCTGACTTATTCCTTCAGTCCACTCAAAAGTATGCTAATATTCCTTCAGTCCACAAAAAATTATGCTAATATTCCTTATGTTGTTTATGATAATTGCATATGAGAGTATTATATAGTAATAATAACACATGGCAATATACTAAAAAAGCTATTATCATTTTTGGCTGGTAAAAAATCTGCCTGGCTGGTAGTTTTTTTTACCAGCCAAAAATGATAAATAGCTGGACACATTTATGCCCAGACCACAAAGCTTATCGAAGGGTTAGCATGACGGTTGAGACAGACTCAGCCTGTTATGATATTTGTTATATGAAAATAATAATAATAATAATAATAGATTGGATTTGAAGAGAGAAGCGCCTTTCTCAGACTCAAGGACACTGTACAAGGAAAGGATGGAAAAAATAAGAAATTAAATTGAAAAAATATAATAAAATACATAAAAGATCTGTGTATAGTAACAACAAGAAAAAACAAATAAGATAAAAGAGATAAAAATAAAAATAAAAAAAAGGAGACAAGTTCTGTCCAATTGGATGAAGTGGTTGAAATTAACAAACAAACAACAAAACAAAACAACGGAATCTGTGGCTTAAGAAAAAAGTCAGGGGTGGGTGTTGAGAGTCACACTAGTGACACTAGTTAATAATGACATCCTGTTCTCTCTGTCAATTGTGGGATGTAAAAGGTTTAAGCATATGTTTATGGTATATATCTGTTTTAGATCTAGGCATATGTTACTGTATGTGTCTATATGTGAAGTGTATGGGCTGCTCTGCACAAGTCAGAATGAAAACAGCAGGTTGGCACATTTTAACCCTTGCCTGTCCGGCCTGCATAGAGTAAACATATAACCAATGATTAGTACATGTATATGTATGTATATCTGTATATATCTGTATATGTATGTGTTGGGCTATGTATTGTATATTACGGCAGTCTGCCTCGTCTTCTTATCTTACTGTTAGCGGAGCTAAGAATGTGGCCTTGGAGACAGCTCTGACCAGACCCTTGCAGTGAGGGGCTGCTCTGCACAAGTCAGAATGAAAACAGCAGGTTGGCACGTTTTAACCTTTTCCTGTCCTGCCTGCATAGAGTAAACATATAACCAATGATTAGTACAGGTATATGTATATGTATGTATGTACTGTATGTACTATGTGTATGCTATATGTACTGTATATGCTGTGTATGCTATATGTACTATATACTCATGCAAGAAGTGTGTTCATGTATTGTACACTACTGAAGGGCAAATTGCTTCCATTTCAATACTGCTTGGCCACTAAGGAATGTGAAGACGACCTTGGGCCTCTGCTAGCCTGCTAGTAACGGATAGGGATTTTCCAGCACAAGGTAGTCTGTTGCTCCTCCAGTTACTGTGACGAATACAGGGGGAGGAGAATTCATCTGTATGTATTGTACGTTGGTTGGCTAGTGAAATGACATCACTGTGACATCACTGTTTTTGGACCAATAGAAAAGAGGTCTTGACATGATATATAAATGGCTGCTCCAACTTCGAGAGTCAGATTTTTCCATTTGTTACTTTAGAAGACAAGATGCAGGATTTTGCTTGCAAGACACCAGCCGTGTCAGGCTATTGCGATCTTAGAGATGAGATGTTTTGTATTATATAATCTTTTAAACTGTAAGGGACATATCCAATACAGTCCTTTTTTGTAACTTCATTGAAATAAAGATAACTTTTTTCTAATTATCCATTGAATTCTTGGACTGATTTCTGCCAGCAATGTGCCACGATGCCGCCCGCCGCCCTGATTTCCTATTGAAGGTGACTATAATGTACTGGCAGCATGTAATACAGATTGAATCAATTGACTGGTTAATGCTTTGCAGCTAAAAGTTATATATTATATATATATATATGTTATTAACAGGCATTACGTAAAATGATGATATTGATGATAACAATGATAATAATGATATTATTGTTATTATAGGCAATGAGAGTTCTCCTAGACATACATTCGGTTTATTACAAATAAGAAGAGGTTAACAACTCTTCTACGCTTACATTTCATATCAACTGGATATAACTAGACCAGTGACTATGAAGTAAACTAGACAGAAATAGTAATTGACTCGAGAACTTGGCGAGTTTAGCACCTTGCTGGGGGATATCGAGCGGCCACAGGCTTCTATCTCGAGTAGGTGATTGAGATAGATAGAGACTGCCTGTAGCTCTTAACAGTGGGCTACTTGGGAGCGGGCCGTGTTGCGTGAAGGCAAGCACGAACCCTGGGGAACACCCTGTTTAACAAGTGCTGGAGCTGACCTGGAGCCCCCGAGGGAAACATACTGCCACCTGTTGGTAAGGTAGGATGTGAACCAGGACAAGGGGGTACCAGTGATGCCAAGGACACTTTCCAGGCGGTCTAGGAGGATTGAGTGTGAGATGGTGTCGAAGGCAGCTGAGAGGTCCAGGAGGATGAGGATGTTGATGTTGCCAGCATCAGCAGCCATGAGGAGGTCATTTGTCACCTTGATCAGGGCGGTCTCGGTGCTGTGTTTAGCCCTGAACCCAGACTGGAGTGGTTCAAACAGGTCATGGTAGGCCATGTGACTCTGTAGCTGGGCGGCTACTGCGCGCTCGAGGACCTTGCTGAGGAAGGGGAGGTTTGAGATGGGGCGGAAGTTGTTGAGGTTATCGGGGTCCAGACCGGGTTTTTTTTTAATTGGGGTGACTGCTGCCACCTTTAAGTCAGCAGGGACGGAGCCAGTGGACAGGGATGAGTTAATGATGTCTACTATGAGAGGACAGAGGGCAGGCAGGCCAGCCTTCACCAGGGTGGTGGGCATGGGGTCCAGAGAGCAGGTGGAAGATTTAGAGCCCGACACCAGCTTCGTAATGGAGTCTGTGTCCACCAGGGAGAAGGATGAAAAGGAGTGGGTGGGATGGGGCAGAGGGTCATGTTTAGCAACCGGAGGTGTGGGGGACACAGGAGTAGACTGGAGCTGCTGGTAGATGGCTTCGATTTTGTTTTGGAAGAATTCCGTGAATCTGTTGCAGAGATCAGAGGAGGTGGTCTGGAGGGGGTTGTCGGGGGGCTTGAGGAGTTTGGTGATGGTGGAGAAGAGGGCTTTGGAATTCCCTTGGCCTTTGGAGATGATATCAGAGTAGAAGGAGGACTTGGTTTGGGTGAGAGCGAGTCGGTAGGAAATGATGTGGTCAGAGTAGGCCTGGGCATGGACAGCGAGGCCTGTTTTCCTGCAGCGCCTCTCCAATTGGCGGCCCTTGGCTTTCATGGAGCGGAGCTCAGGGGTGTACCAGGGGGCGGAGTGTGTAAATGTGACAGTGCGGGTTTTGAGGGGTGCGAGGGAGTCCAGGGTGGCAGCTAGGGCTGTGTTGTAGGTGTTCACCAACTCAATGGTTGAGAGCAGCTGAGGATCATGAGCGAGGTGGGAGCTCAGGGCATTGGTGAGGTCAGTGGGGGTGATGTTTTTTGTGTTCCTGTACGTCATGGGGCGCTGTGGGCGGCCAGGGGAGGAGGGGAGAGAAACTGAGAACTTGACGGCAAGATGATCAGCAACGTGGAGGTCAATTACAAAATGTAATTGTAGTGCTGTCAGACCCCGATACAGGTTGTCTTTTCCTTTTAGCTAACGCTATTAAATAAAAATATACAGTGGAGGTTAAAATAAGAATATGAAGAAAAAAGTTCAGTCAGGAGATGTTTTTTATGACGCACCCCAGCGGGATTTATTTTACCATAAATCATAGGCTGATATACGCTACATTCTCTTTAAACATATACATGTTACAGGACAAAAGTAATATATTTAATCACTTTTATTCTTTTAAACTTTGTCTGATCGACCTTCAGCATACTGTACATAGACAATGAACAGGCAGGTAGATCCAGTAGAAGAAACGCATTCACATCATTAGGCTATGTCAGAAAACACATGTGCACAAATCCTGCATTAGGCCTACTTTAGCGGACAAAACCCAAACAAAACTTATTTCTCACGCGTTGATCTACCTCTGATCGGAGCCCGTATGAGCGTGGAAACTTGATTTCAGTTTAGCAAGTAATGCTATAAGCATGGACGCGTGCATACTAAAAAAAGGCTCTGATGTGTCGGAGGTAGATAAATGCGTGAGAAATAAATGGAGATGGATTTGGCTCTAGGAAATTGGATATGATAACAAGCCTTTTAGTTCATGGTGCAAAAAACTAAAAGAGCCAGGTGTGTGTTTTTGCAACGTATGCCACAGGAAATTACAGTATGGCAGTAATGGGAAAAGGGTGCTAGCTCGCCATCAATCAGAAGCTAGCCACAAGACTTGCATTCGCGTTCTCCAGCACACAGCCTCCCTGCCTGGCGCGACAACCACAACAGTAGGGTCACAGTCAGGACAGTAGGCTCTACAACACAGTGGTCTGTAGTCACAGTCAGGACAGTAGGCTACAACACAGTGGTCTGTAGTCACAGTCAGGACAGTAGATGCTACAACACATGTGGTCTATAGTCCAAAGACTAGAAGAACCTCTGGATGCAGAAGACTTGTGGATTAAGTACAAAACACATACATTTGAAATCAATATTTTATGTTATGCATGCATAAAACCCAGAATTAGGAGTTTTCTGTATATAAGCTGCACTTTTTTGTTGTTGTAAAATTGCATTCATAATTGTTTCCCTTGTTTAGTTCCTTGTTCAAGTCATAAGCTTGTTCAGTTGTCACACATGTACTGTAAATAAAAACATGCACTGAAAAGTTACAGTATGTAGATTTATTTATTTGTATGACAAAGTCAGAGTCAACCCTTGCAAAGTATCAGTTTTATTTAATGAATTGAAAACAGCAATTATATTACGTAAAAGCAAACTGGCAATAGAAAAGATGTTCAAAATAATCTAGTTCCTTTAAAACGCTAACGCTATTAAAAATATACAGTGGAGTAAGAATATGACTTGGCCTGAAAAAAAGTTCAGTCAGGAGATTTTCTTTTGCTTTAATCCCTGGCGTGCATGCGTGCATGTGTGTGTGCATGTGTGTGTGTGTGTGTGTGTGTGTGTGCACATACTAGCTGTAACATTGGTCTCTGGGATTTCCGCTGTGTAGAGGCCCATGTGCAGGGGTCTCAGCTCCTGGAGGTAATGAGCAGTGGTCCTGCAGAAGCTCTGCAGAGACAGACCGATGTACTTCTCTCTTATGAACAGAGCCTTCACTACACACTTGGCAGCATCAAGGAGATCTATGAAGGGCACCTTGGGAGAAAGACAAGGAGGACAGAAAGAATTTATGAGAAAAAGAAAAATACTGTTATTACTGCCACTACTCTATTTTACTCTGTCTATTCTATTTTACTATTTTATAATGTTTTATTACAGGTTCTAAACTGTCAGGCATTAAACTGTGCAGGTATCAAGCAGGAAGAAAGCCTTTCAGGTTTTAAAACTGTGGGGGACCCAGGCCTGGAACTGCACCCTGAGAGAGGGAACTGCGCCCTGAGAGGGAGGTTTGAAGGGTCAAAGTGGGTATCAAACAGGAAGAAAGAAAATTTCAAGTTACATGCCGATATGTGAGGCGTGCACCAAAGTCTTTAGCAGACTTAAAACAATTTCGAATACCACTCCCGACACTCTAGCTCCGCCAATCATTTGGCGATCTCGAAAATGATTGGACAGAGTTGTAACCAATGAGTGTGGCTTTCCAATGAAACCCCACGTGGGGATGAGTGAATCAGGGATCTAGGTGAAAAGTCACGTGCGAAAACAGGAAGTAAAAAATGTGCAGAATGCATTGGAGTCGATGAGAAACTGGAAACCGGCAGACCTTTTCTCTCTCTCACATTTTACCAAGATCGCTCTATATCACTAGTTTTTTCAGCCAGACCAATTTTCTTTTAAATATACTTTTGGATATTGCAACTACTACAGAAAAACGTGAGTAACAAGTTTTTCTACAGTTCAGACCTATGTTACTCTATTTCATTAGCACTAAAAGTGAATTTTCTTTATTGTATCAGAAACCTCAGAAGGTTATCTTTCAAAAGAGACCAGGCTCATGCATGTGCTATAGTATTTTGGTTCCTCAAGTTCAAGTAAAAAAATTGCCGGGCGCCCCAGTGGCGAACCACATAACGCGCTGAGTCGCGGCACGGCCGACCCGGGTTCGATTCCCAGACCCGTCGTTATTTGCCGAATGTCTTCCCCCCACTCTGTCTCCCGTTCCTCCTCTCTCTCTCTCTACTGGACTGCCCAGTAGTAAAAAGCGATAAACGCTAAAAAATAAATCTTTAAAAAAAAAAATTGCCACTTTTGGGGGCGCCAGTTAATACAGTAATTCAGCATTATTTTTTCCTGTTCTATAAATAACTGAACTTTGTAAAGAAACTCAAAAGTGTTAAGAGCGATACGCTTCTCTGTTGTGCCACCTAGACTCATTACATCAATACTGTGACTATTGTACTGTAAATGAGGGCTATTCTATTTTATTGAACTATTTTATTGCACTGCACTATTGCATAATTTTTCTCTGTCTATTCTATTTTACTAACTATGTTATTGCACTGCACTATTGCACTAGTTTACTTTGTCTATTCTATTTTACTCTTTTTATTATTGTCTATTTTAAAACTGCCATAGAATCAAACCATGAACAAGGTGGCCTATTGGGATGTTGGATCCTAATGTGAAAAACGATGTGATCTTTATACTGTATGTCTGCACTTTATGTGCTAATTTTGTCTTTTTCTTTGCTGCTGTGAAGTACTTTGAGCTGCAATTCTTGGTGCTCTACAAATAAAGTTTATTATTATTATTATTATTATTATTATTATTATTATTATTATTATTATTATTATTATTATTATTATTATTATTATTATTACTACTATCACTGCTTCTACTACTACTACTACTACTACTACTACTACTACTACTACTACTACTACTACTACTACTACTGCTTCTGCTACTACTACTACTACTACTACTACTACTACTACTACTACTACTACTACTACTACTACTACTACTACTACTACTACTACTACTCTGCCTTACCCCACATTGCTCCTCCCCAGAAATGGAGACTCTCTGGTACTCCTTCTCTGGGACCATCTCTCTCTCCAGGAACATGTCAGGTGCTTGGTTCTCCTCCTTCATGTATCTGAAGGTGAAGAAAGGCTTTTATTTTCTGTTTCATTCTTTAGATGTACATTAAAAGGTTGTGTTCTGCCAGTGAAGACACTTTACTCACTCTAGGTCTGTGGCGCTGTCAGTTTTCATGAACTCCTGTTTTGCCCGTAGCAGGATGTCAGGCTCAAACCTGAGGACAAAGGGGAAGAGTTGACTTTAACACTTTGAGTGCCACTCACGAGATTTCTCGGGTTTTTAATAGTGACGTAGAATGCCACTCACGAGATTTCTCGGATTTTTCTTTTTTTTCTTTTTTTGCGATCTGAAAAATTATTGCATCACCCGAGCCTACCCGAGTATAGCCGAGGGGCGCCGGCGATCACTGTGGAAAAAAGCGCCCCCTGTCGTCTCCCAGATGACATAAGTGATTTTGGAATGGACTCAATGAAAATGAATGGGGAAAAAAATCCGGTACTCCACATTTTCCAGTTCACTGATCCAGCCGGGGTTACCAGAGTTCATTCTGGAGCCTCAGAGCCCCGCGGATCATGGAGTTCTACTGTATCGCGTTGGATCCATACACGTATCGATTTTTTCGAATGGTGATCAGGAATTGGAATATACCAGTTGGATACCATCTGATGTCAGGTAAGGACTCTATGTTATCAGTGGTAGGATAATCAGAGTAAGTTTGATGAAGTTATAAGCTGTTTTGTGAAATGTCTTCTTTCGGTTTCACTGTAAAAGTCCGTGAGGAAATCAACGGAGCGATTATCAGTGCGCGGCCGTAATGTGCTTGCGTGCACGTATAATATTGATCATCTAGCGTTTATTTGAAAACGATTCATAAAAAGGCTGACAAATATCAACGTTGTGGAATATTCCACTAAAAGACGATTTTCATAGAATGCTCCAGAATGAGCTGTTTTTTATATCAAAACGGGGGCTTTTCTAACTGCTCTGAAATGGAAACGACGCGATAAAAAAACAATCTGCCTTCACAGCACTGACTGGAAAATAGTCTTTGATAATGCGATGGGCAGATTAGACACATAGCCATAATTTAAAACATAGATTAGGCGATATTAACGTTAACATTGGCGCCGATGGTGGCATTCAAGCGGTAAAACGGAAAACCAGGCGTGGCGCTCAAAGTGTTAAGATGATCACTGACACAGAATGCACTTAAAGGTACAATCTGTATAATTCAATTTGAGGTATATTCACATACGTAATAGACCCCTTGCACTGAAGAATGCGTACATAAAATCTTTCAGACAGCCCATGTATTTGCACTTGGAGTGTGAATGTGATATATCACAAGAAAGTACTCAACCTCTATTGTCTTACTATGAATGAACACAACATTTTAACCATCTTACCAACCATCTTTAGATAATAACGTTTGAAAACATTGTCCTTCTGAAAATTAAAACCGTTAAACTTCGTCTGAGGTACTCGTTGAAGGGTTTGAGCTTTAGAGGGTCATCATGTAGCTTTCTCAACAAAGCTGAAAATATGTTTTTTTATGTTTTTTTACCCCAACGTAATATTTAGTTAGTCGTCTAGTCTTAGTCCTCGAATAAAAGACCTGTCAATCAATTTGGGAATGATAACATGCCTCCAACCCTTTGTTTTCAATTCTGGTGGCGGGGCTACCCTTTTGTTCATACTTGGATTACAGATTGTGCCTTTAATTCCCTCCCTCCCTCCCTATTCACTTACTTGACATCCTGGCTGATCTGCCTCTCCAGGCGCTGGCGTCTTTCCTCCAGCTGCTCGATGGGGCTATCCTCTGGGAATTCGTAGGGGGCGCTGCGCATCTCACTCTCCACCAGGCTGCGGGAGAAGAGCTCCTTCACACAGACACACACACACATATACACACACACACACACACGCACACACGCACGCACGCACGCACGCACACACGCACACACACAGCAGATTGAGTGAGGTCGACATTGTGTTTTTAGCGGTAAGTACATAACAGCCGAGCACAACAGTCGAGCACTAACCTCAGCGATCTCCTTGTACTTTCCGTCCATGGATGTTCGCAGGTCAATGGGTTGTTTCAGGGCCACGGGGATCCCAGGCAAGGAATGCTGGGAAGTGAGGAGGTGGCGAGCACCGCGGAGATCGACTAGAGATGGGAGAGAGGGGAGAAGGAGGGGAACAGAGAGAGAAAAATAATCACTTACAATGTTTAGAAAGAGCATCACTTGTGACATATCTAAACTGTCTCTTGTCTGTCGCCTGGACAATGAAAAACAGCACAACAAGGATTCAGTGTGTCCTCCAATGACATCAGCCTGACAACAATTCAAGATCAAAGAAGAAACAAATTATATCGTGTGACACAGTTTTAGGATATGTGCGACATGGTGTACATAGTACATCAATGCCCCATCAACCGTATCTGAGCTGACCAACCCACACAAGAGTAGCAATAGTCTTTCCATTTGCAGATTAAAACGAATGAGGGGTTGATGGGAAGACAAGGCTACCGATAGTACCGACCGACATACGGATCAGCAAAAGCAGCTCATTCAACCGCGGCGACCACGGCCGCATTTTTTCGGAGGATTCCTCAGTCTGCCGGCTTATGCCACTTCCACAGTGGCCGACACAGTGGCTACAGATGGTTGTTGTTCCTCTCCCCAGTCTGCTGGTCAGTAGGCCCTCAGGGCCTCGCGCAGCAGTGGAGGTCTGAGCTCAGCGGCTGTTTGTGTCCCAAGACACACAATGGTCCATTCAGGTGGAGCGCCCCATCAGCACACGTACTGGTTAATACCCTCCATTGTTGCCACTGCAAGTCTCAAGTGTGATACAATTGCAGTTCTCACGCAGGGGGAGAAACAAGAGTGTGCTTCTTGGAAAACGACATGGGGCGGAAAGGCGCGCGTGAGTGGATACCAGCGATGACCGTGTGTGTGGAGGACGTTGAAGGTAACCTGAATACAGAGAGGTCAGACACTGTTCAGCCAAGCACAGAGCCAGCGGGGGGAGGGACTGATGTCTTCACCTCTCTCGGTTCCCTGTGGTAGTATATTTAGCAATCTGTGTGCCATGATATTAATCTTTCTTAGAAACCTTGCACCTGCCACTGAAATATTCATCGTACTGTTGAATATTTCATCCCCGATCTGCTAGAATGTCTCTGGGCCCGCTGCCCACTGGTATTTATACTACCACTACTACCACACACAAGCACGCATGTGCGCACACACACACAGTTCAAGGAGGGTATACGGCAGGCTACCTGTGGTATGGTATCATTATAATGCACTACATTAACTGCTTCATTGGGCTTCATCTAAATATGTTTGGCTTAATTAAGAGTTTGAGCTAACGGAGGATGTCTGTTTGTCCTCTATGGGTAAAGCACAGGAGACCAAGGGGGACCAATTGGCACCCTTGATTAGGCCAATTAAGACTGGATAGAAAGCCTCATTAGAGGACGCAACAACAACAACCCCTCACAACAGCCTCACAACACCTCCTACTCCGCACACTCAACTAGACTGTGTAGCAGGGAAGCCATGTCAAAACATACCATAGGGGGATAACGAGCATCTTGACGTGCTGTAATACCGGCGAACACAAGCGACAAGCCAGAGCTAATAATAATAATAATGACTTGGATTTATATAGCGCTCTTCATGACACCCAGAGCGCTTCACAGAGTCCATTATTCGTTCATACACAGTCATACCGGTGGTGGTAAGCTACAATTGCAGCCAGAGCTGCCCTGAGGCAGACTCACGGAAGCGTGGCGAATAATCATCGCCTACGGCCCCTCCGACCACCACCAACATTCATTCACATGCATACACATTCATACGAGGCAAGTAGGTTAAGTGTCTTGCCCAAGGACACAACGGCGATGGGATGGACATGGGCTTGAGCGGGATTCGAACCACCAACCCTTCGATCATTGGACGACCCGCTCTACCCCTGAGCCAAATACCTACCCCCCCCACACACGCCAGCTGTAGTTTACATAGCTTGCATACAACTTTGTCTTGAGGTTCTACAAAATCCGAAGTATTTCCAACCGGGACTTGAGATTGCTCAGAGTGCAAATCACAGTCTTTGCGACCGCTTGTTGTTAATTTGTTACTACATGTTCTTCAGCTCAATGAAAGTGAAAGTGCCTCCTATCAGTCTCAATACAGCGCATTCAGGCCCACGCCCACTGGGGGTAGTTTTTCTCACAATCTAATATAATTATTATTATTATTATTATTATCGTTAAGTCGTTTATTCATTTGAATATAGAATAGTCGTTGACAGCCCTACGTAGTAACTGCACACTACATTACCCCTGAGTGGAACATGGAAAGCCAAACTTTCCCCCACTGTACCAAAAATCCGTACCGAACCGTGACTTCAAAACCGAGGTACCTACCCAACCATGGTTTTTGTGTACCATTACACCTCTAATAGATCTAGATGTTATCAGGTTGTTATATACAACATTACAATCAAATACAATACAACTTTATTAATCCCCCATGGAAGGGGGGGGGGGATACCTAATTGTATGCGGAGCTCCAATTTATACCATGTATACCAGAGCTCCCCCACTGTGACAAACCTCTCTATAACTAAATCAGGGGGCCTGGGTTGATGAAATGATGAGAGTTGCCAGGAGGAGAGTAGAAGAAAACTCTATTGTTACCCAACAGCTAAACTCAAATCCTAGCTAGGGAGTCCAGCCAAGTCAAGCTGCAGACATTGCACCAGTGGCTCTGCTGTGGATAAGATCAGGGCCGGACGGGGGAAATCATTTAGGGTCCCCCACCAGGAACACTTTTGTTACAAAGACTTAGTTTCCTGCATTCTGGTGCAGGCATTTTTGAATTTTTACCCTTTAAATGCCAGTGTTTGTGATGGCATCACAAATTATTGTAAAAAAACCCCACAAAAAAGTATTAATATTTTCAATATATCAAATGCAAAGTGGATTTCTGGGGGGGGGGGGGGGGGGTATTACAGGCTAGCATATGTCAATGATTAGCAACAACACTGATTTTGATGGATTTTTTGTTATGGTCCCGCCTCCACCAGTCACATGCGGCTCCCTTTGTGTGTGTGTGAGCGAGAAAGAGAGAGATAGTTGTGTGAGTTTAGACTGCGTTACCCTCTGTCGCAGTGATCTCCTGGTTGTTCCCCACCTAGGTTATCTAACTATCACGCCGCCGCAACTATAAACACTGGCCTGGCCTGCTTTTAAGCTCAGTGGCCTTACTGCAGGCAAAAAAATTATAATATATATAAATAAATATAATTATATAATTTTATTATTATAATTTTTTTGTATCTGTGCAGGCCAGGCCACCGGTAAAACTCCCGGTGCTCCCGATGGCCAGTCCGGGCCTGGATAAAGATGGGGAGCATATATGTAAGTCAGCCGTATCCCAACGGTTAGCTGGGATGTTGGGAGTGCTGTCTGGCCGGGGGGGGTATTAATTTATCCTGATAGGAGTGGACATCGGTGTGGAGGAGGGTAGGAGCATGCAACCAGCGGCAAAGACATCCAAGCTGCGCCAAGCCAAGCAAAGCCCACCGGGCCTGGAGCTAATCCCCCTAATGGCGGCTATATTTGGATCTATGGTTATATAACCACTCATCCCCCATGGATGAGACAAATCACTAAAGAATTAACGTCAGGGATCTTTCACTCTGACATATACATAAGGTAGTCGGATGCAGCTACATGTATGATGTGATGCATTGATACATGATTGATGGCTATACCCAGACTGATTCTACACTGTGTGGATGTAGAATCAGTCTCAAACCCTGCCCTCTTTTCTTGATCCTCCAATTGCAACTGTTGCTTCCCTCGGACAAATAGAGTTTGTCACGAAAAGGGGATAGGTAAATTCTAGCTGCTTCTAGACCACTTATTAAATCTGCGCCAGGATAATAAAAACACAATTCACCAGCTTCTACAACGTCAACAAGCAAGCATCCTTCCATAGTTCGCTGCTTCCCAACTACACCCATCAACCGATCCCAACAAGGAGGTCAGATGGTGTCGTCTTGCAGGGTGACTTCCACTGCATGCATATTTCAGCAGCAATACACACAGCATGGAACGCTCTCCCCCTCCCGCCTTACTCCCTGTTCGGCGGACCCGTCAGAGCGGTGTCAGCAGTCTTCGGGATGTGAGGACAAATGGAAAAATCATCCCACACCAGCTGGGAAGAGGAGGGAGCAGGATGTCAAGGGTCAAGAGAGTTCCTGTGGAATGGACTTCAACTAAAACGCTGCATACCCCCCCCCCCCCCCCCCCCCCACTCTCCTTTCGATTATCCCAACAGACTTTTTAAGTAACATAAGAGCCCCGACACTGACTTTATTTAATATCCTCCCACACTGTTTAGTTTAGCCTATCACATTGTATTGTGTAATGTTGTTATTGTCATGTACACAGAGTCTTGAATACGAGGGATTGTTGCAGCTCATCTCAGAGCCAGATAAGTCTCCATTCTAATCTGCTTGAGCAAAGATACACAGGGTTAAAGACGCACTATACAGTTTCAGGGAAGGGGAATTTGTTTACATTTGCAGAGCCTGCAAGTTAGTTTACAAACATAACTACCCCTGCATGTAATTCTTACAATTATTGTACCTTATGCCACCATCATGAATCAGAACAAAGATAATTTTGAGGCACTGTGAACCTAACATGAGCCTAAAATATATTTGTAAACAAGATTGTGGGCCCTGCTTTTGTAAACAAGGTAAGAGTGATAAACAGTGAAACTGAAAATTTTCAGATTGTGTTCAACCAGTTTTCCAGGGACCCAATTTTCCTCCGTTGACAGTTTGTTTATTCAGTTATAAATTTGTTCACTTATCCAACTCTCCGCGAGCGACATAGTACACCTTTAAAGGATAACTCCACTTTTTTTTTTAAATTAGCTTATTTAACATCTTCCCTGGAGTTAGACAAGAAGATGCATACCTTTTTTGTCTCTGTGCGTGCATTTTAGCTTTGGGAATAGACGCTCCGTTAGCATAGCTTAGCTTCATCACTGGAAGTGGGGGAGGACAGTAGCCTTACAGTGCCTTACAGTGTATTGCAAGGTCTGACATTGACCAAACTTGATATGCATGACCTTGGTGGGCTCTAGGTCAACTCCTGAAAAGGGGGTCAATGTCAGACTTTGCAATCAAAAGTTAGGGGGCTAATAACCCTTGCCATAATTTCAGTGCGCCCCTAACTTTTGATTGCAAAGTCTGACATTGACCCCCTTTTCAGGAGTTGACCTAGAGCCCACCAAGGTCATGCATATCAAGTTTGGTCAATGTCAGACCTTGCAATACACTGTAAGGCACTGTAAGGCTACTGTCCTCCCCCACTTCCAGTGATGAAGCTAAGCTATGCTAACGGAGCGTCTATTCCCAAAGCTAAAATGCACGCACAGAGACAAAAAAGGTATGCATCTTCTTGTCTAACTCCAGGGAAGATGTTAAATAAGCTAATTTAAAAAAAAAAGTGGAGTTATCCTTTAAGAAGGACGGTGGAAGCTCAGTAGGGTCAGTAAGAATAACATTTTGTTATATTGGTGATTATGCCAAGAGCTATTACTTAAAAGACAATAGTTTCCCATCCCTCTTTGATATATTTTCTCTCCCTCCTCCTCTCTCTTGTTGTCCGTCTTCTCCGTGTCTCCCATAAGGCTCTCTCATGCCTCATCAAGCTTCTGTGCACCCGTTTCCACTGCCCATGTGTGGAATTACTTTTGAAGCCTGAGTTAATGCCTATGACACTGTTTCACAATGAGAGCCACTTGATGACCTACATGTATCAACACCACAGAGGAAACCAATACTGCCACGCTGCAGCTCAATAGTACAAAAATGGAGGACCAAAACTATAGGATTGGGGATACTATAGGAGATTTAAACAGTTGCCTCATATTGCTCATCTAGATACATCTAGGCAGATACATCTAGATCATAATAATCTTAACTATCCACCTCATACTATAGGCTATCCATATACTCTGGATGATAGCATGTACAACAGTGCTGTATATACAGCATATTTATGTTCATATTTTTATATTCGCTACATATATATATATTAGGGATGCCCCGATCACGTTTTTTGCCACCGATACCGATCACCAATCGTCGTGAGCCATATCGGCCGATACCGATCCGATACCGATCGTTTTTGATTAAAAAGAAATTAAAAATTATTTTATATAATTTTTTTTTTTTTATAAAATATATACATTATATAATTAGACTTGTACTTGTATTATCTGCGAGACATCGCCACCACGCAACGAGTCAAAATGCTCGCTATCTGCAAACAGCTCCACTGTCTGTGTGTACTCTAGTAGCCCAGCTCCAAAAAGGATTCTCCGGCGCTGCAGCGGGACCCTATTGGTAACGTTATGCTTTGGTCATTTCACATTCAGCAAGCCCTCAGCTCGAATACGCATTAAATCAATGTTATAAGACATTGATATCAAGAGCTATCTGTAGCTACTGCTAGCCGGCTAGATGACGTTAAGACAGAACTTTAGTTCAATGGGACATTTCGTTTTGAACAGTAAACTAACGTCAGCTAACGCAAGCTAACGCAAGCTACCGGAGGTATGAACATGGACTACTAGATTTTCTGGATCATTTGTTGATATCAGGAGCTATCGGTAGCTAGCCGGCTAAATACCGTTAGACAATGCCTACTAAACGTGAATAGTTGACTGGGTAATTTTGTTTAAACAGTAACGATAGCTAGGTAGCTAACGTTAGCGCAGGTCGAATGCACTACAGACTCGAGCAGAGGAGCCGCACCTCTTTGTTTACAAACTCTACACAGGGGCGGGCGGGGCTAGGGAGGAGGAGCAGTTTGCAGGTCCTGTGCGTCTGAGACAAGCGAGTGAGATATCCACTTGATCAGTTAACGCGATCGGCGAATATGACTCATTATCGGAATTCCCCGATCGCATATTTATACTGATTATCGGCCGATAACGATCGGTGGCCGATCGATATATATATATATATATATATATATATATATATATATATATATATATATATATATATATACATATTTTTCTAAATATACCTGCATATAACCATTCTATACACCTGCATATAACCCCATTTCTCTGTATGATAGCATGTACAATAATGCTGTATATATCCATATATATATATTTATTCTCACTGTACAGTATATATATATCCACACCTGTCTGTACTTACCTGCACATAGTCCAGTAGATACTAGATCTATATCTGTACATATCCTACTCTTACTAGTTACGCTGCTGGCCAGTATGACTACTACCATACTGTCTTTATACCTGTATCACTGTACATATTATACTACATCTCTGTACATACATCTGATTTGTATATTTTGTACCCAGTTTCACCACCTGTACATTGTATATTACTATTGCACTTTACTGTTACTCTGGTTGGATGCCAAACTTATTTTCGTTGTACTGTACTTGTGCTGTATAATGACAATACATTTTAGGGATGCACAGACACTGACAGTGGATATCGGTCCGATACCAGGCCAAATCAGGGTATCAGAGAATTTCACCAATACTAAAATCTGATACCAATCATATCCCATACCACCCATCAGAAATCAAAGCAAATCGATCGGATCAGTACAACAGTATCGGACGACACTTATGTTAAAGTTTGTGGTAGTTTTCAGTCAAACAAACTGTATAAAAATGTACGGCACAAC
Source organism: Notolepis coatsorum (assembly GCF_963971535.1). Taxonomy (NCBI): domain Eukaryota; kingdom Metazoa; phylum Chordata; class Actinopteri; order Aulopiformes; family Paralepididae; genus Notolepis; species Notolepis coatsorum. Next base: position 64,891,804 of record NC_140181.1, read on the forward strand.
CAAGGATCACAGAATGGCAGAAATAAGGAAAGGTAAAATACATCCACGATTTCTCCCCCCTTCCCCCTCTCTTTAACACAAAGGCACAAACACAAAATTAGAAATGCACCTCTCACTTTGTAAATGCAGCTGGCTATCTCAATCTCCTCGTGGGGGGGAATGAGATAGACAGGCGCTAATTAAATCAAAAAGACAGTGACTGTTTTATCTCCTGAGAAAATCAACAGCTGTGTGGTTTTACAGTTTTAAGATCAAACAAACATCTAGGAGACAATCTGGTCAGTCAGGTTGAATAGACAGGATACTAAAAAACGGCCTTAAGGCGCCAGACATAACACACCAGGTGGTGGCTGCTGTCCCTTTTAAACAAAGGACAGCAGGAATAGCGTAAAGATCAAAGAGGGATCGTTTCGGTCCCCTCTTGTGACCAAGTAGGGTATCTTGAAACTGCTGGAAAACGCCCATTAATAAATTCAGTCCTGACGTCACTGTAGTGGATTAGCCTATTGAGAGCTGAAACAAGTGTTTCTCCAATTAGAAAGCTCGGTAAGAGCTTTTTGGATACGCCCGCTTGTCGTAACATTAGAGGCGGAGCCTAGATTTGAATATGACGAGCTCCACGGAGGGAGACGGACAGAATCCCCACCACGAACAGACAGGAAACAACAGCGAATACACACTCTTTTCTCCACTAGATATTGAAGACCACGAGCAGAGGACAGCATCCAGAAAACATCCTTGAAGAACGAACAACGAGCAGCTACAAGCTTTTTAGATATTGAACGTTTAGACTGAATTCTACTGTCCTTCGGCATAGCGATTGCTTCCGGTAGAATTCATTGCACCATTCTTTCAAATATTTGATTTGTAATTTAATGAAATCATCTTTTATTAAATTAACGGATTTTTCAAACCTGCTCCGACCTCGCCTTCTTCAAGTTGCAGTGACGTGTCCTCTCTCTTTAACGAGCAGAAAACCATTTCCTGGTCTATCTGCATTGGTAGAATATAGTATGCTTCAAAAGTTTAAGGTTTAACACAACGCAGAGAATAGGATAGATAGATTAAGCTAGGAAGCTACTACAGTATCTTAATTGCTATCAGCGGTGAAACAGAGGTATTGGTGCATCCCTAATTCACATAACAAATGTGCTCCCCCCCCAAGGATATTTACACTGAGAATTTCGGGCTTCCACAGCTAACAGGTTTATGCATTATATAAGTGAAACAAAGACAAGATCATTGTCGGAGCTAATTGAATTGTCAAGCTATAGTTGCTGCCCTCCATGAAGTATTCCTGACATCCAGCACTGGCTTCCCATTATAACCTGGCTGCTGACCAGGTAGTGTACAGTAGGTGGTGTGCACGTGTGCACACACACACGCACGCACACACACACACACACAGGTATAGCAAGAATGCAGCAGCATCAAAGCCTTTACTGCATGTGCTACGCTAACGGGTGCTTTCACCTCCCAGCATCACACACACACTTGCTCTGCATGAGCACAGCTGACGTCACACAAGACGTGTGACCAAAGTCTCCCTCTCACTGCCCAGGGAGAGTGCAGCGGTTGGGGCCATCTGCCCCTGGAGGCAAACATACACTCTGCTGGCCCAGGACTGAAGCCTGCCGGAAGAGTCTCTTTTGTGTTCACCCTATCCCTTATTCTCTCTCCATGGAGGGCGGATCTCTCTCTCTCTCTCTCTCTCTCTCTCTCTCTCTCTCTCTCTCTCTCTCTCTCTCTCTCTCTCTCTACCACTCAGGTCCCAAAGCCTCTGGTGTTGTCAGCACATAATCTATTATTCTACTATCCTCCTTTGTGCACAGTAGCACCTTTATGACCCCCCCCTCCTCCTCATCCTCCTCCTCCCCCCAACAAAAGGAGAAAGCTAGTTTGCATGGCAATCAATCCACACACATTCTCCTCAACACAATAACAGACAGCGTTGCCCCGGGGGCAGTGACACAAGCCAGAGAGAGAGAGAGAGATTGGGAAATAGGGAGGGAGGGAGGTTGGAGGAGAGGAGAGGAGCTTGAGCTAGCGTTATTTTGTTTGTCTGGGATGATGGGTAGTGGAGCATTACCTCTCAGAGCCTGTGTTAGCCAGCAGAGAAGAGAGAGAGAGAGGGAGAGAGAGAGAGAGAGAGAGAGAGAGAGAGAGAGAGAGAGAGAGAGAGAGAGAGAGAGAGATAGAGAGAGTCTGCCCTGCCAGAGATGGAGCATACTAAACTAACAGCAATCACCCCAGGATGGTGTCTGCCCTCCTTTTCAGATGGGCTAACGTGTCAGAAGAGAGAGAAATAAGGATGGAGAGAGAGAGAGAGAGAGAGCGGAAGAGGGAGAAGAAACAACAAATGACAAAAGCGTACACACGCACACACACACACACACACACACACACACACACACACACACACACACACACACACACACACACACACACACACACACACACACACACACACACACACACACACACACACACACACACACACACACACACACACACACACACACACACACACACACACACACACACACACACACACACACACACACACACACACACACACACACACGTCTCCACTGTCCTCTGTCCCTGTCGTATACATACACAGAGCTGGTCCAGTAGATCCATGTACTTTCCCCTTTCCATCCCAGACAAGACAACCTCCCTCTCTCTCTGTCTGCCTCCTGGTACAGGCCAGCTGTCGCTGCACTAGCCGCCTCTGCAGCTGATTCACTTCATTTAAACGCCTCTGACATCAATCTGGAACGTACCATGAGGGGCAGAGGGGAAGGGGGGGAAATACAACGTTAAATATGGGTCTCTCTTAGTACTGTCCATTTTTCTCACGCCCCCCCCCCCCCGCCCCCTCCTCTCCTCTCTTGCCATGTTTTGCTAAAGAGGAGTGTGTGTGTGTGTGTGTGTGTGCACATGTTTCAGTATGTGTGCATATAACATTGCTATCTCAGTAAGCATTCTGCAGAGAGACAGGGGTCTGAATGAGATGATTGTCTGATTAACACTTTCACTGCCACACACGAGATATCTCGGTTTTTTTTTTATTTATTTTTTTTAGCGATCTGAAATCATATTGCATCACGCGAGCCTACCCGAGTATACCCGAGCGCCGCCGGCGATCATATGTGGAAAAAAGCGCCCCCTATCATCTCCCAGATGACATAAGGGATTTTGGAATGGACTCAATGAAAATGGATGGGGAAAAAAATCCGGTACTCCACATTTTCCAGTCCACTGATCCAGCCGGGGTTACCACAGTTAATTCTGGAGCCTCTCAGCCCCGCGGAATCATGTGTACTACTGTATCACGTTGGATCCATACACTTATCGATTTTTTCGAATGGTGATCAGGAATTGGAATATACCAGTTGGATACCATCTGATGTCAGGTAAGGAATCTATGTTATCAGTGTTAGGATAATCAGACTAATTTTGATGAAGATATAGGCTTTTTAGAATGGTCCAGAATGAACTGTTTTTTTTATCTCAAAACGGGTGCTTTTCTAAATGCTCTGAAACTAAATGAAGCGATAAAAAACCAATCTGCCTTGACAGCACTGACTGGAAAAGTAGTCTTTGATAAGCGACGGGCAGATTAGACACATAGCCATAATTTAAAACATAGATTAGGCAATATTAACGTTAACATTGAAGTGGACCGTGGCATCAAGGGGGTAAAAAGGAAAACCCGGCGTGGCACTCAAAGTGGTAATAACCCCCCTCCCCCCCCACCTAAATTAACAGAGCAACAAATAACCTTAACGGATTCTCCCTTTACCCTGGAGGAACTTTACGATGCACTGAAAGAAATGAAACACGGGAAATCACCAGGTTTCGATGGTATCCCACCGGAGTTGTACTTGACCTTTTGGAAAGAGTTGGGTCCATTACTACTCGAGATGTTCCAACAAGCCATTATGAAAGGGAGTTTTAATAGAGACATAAGTACAACAATTATCACACTGATACAGAAAAAAGGAAAGGATGGAAACGTCTGTGCTAACTATCGCCCACTGTCCCTTCTTAATGGAGACTTAAAATTATATGCCAAGGTCCTCGCACGGCGTCTAGAGACGATACTGCCAATATTGGTCCACCCAGACCAAACTGGATTTGTTAAACAAAGATTTGCATCAGATAATTTAAAACGACTTTTACACATTATTGACAAAGCTCCAAAAATATCACCATGCGCAGTATTGTCCCTTGACGCCGAAAAGGCCTTCGATAGGCTGGAATGGGAGTACTTATGGCACACCATGAAGAATATGGCATTTGGAGACACATTTATAAATATGCTTAAAATCTTATATCATAATCCAACGGCCATGGTTATCACATCCAATCAGTGTTCCACACCCTTCCCTATCAGACGTAGCGTCAGGCAGGGCTGCCCCGCCTCCGCACTATTATTTGCGTTATCTCTCGAACCCTTGGCCCAAAATTTTTGAAATTGTGCCGAAATAAAACCCATAATAGTAAATAACACTTACCATAAAATGTGTCTGTACGCAGACGATCTGTTATTATTTCTTGACAATACACCACGGTCCCTACCTGTAGTCTTAGACACTATTAAACATTTTAGTTTTATTTCAGGTTACAAGATCAACTTGAATAAGTCAATTTTACTTCCCCTAAATACAGCAGCAAGTAGTCCCCAACTACATACAGAAATACCAGTGGGTTCTGGTTTCAGATATATAGGTATAGATATATACCCATCCATTGACAAAATTGTGTCAAAAAATTACAAGAGCCTTAAGAAGGTAATATCTGACGTGTTAAACCGTTGGTCACTATTATTAATCCCATTTTCAGTCAGGCTTTCAGTAGTCAAGACCCATATTCTCCCTAAGATACATTTTCTGGTAAGCATGATTCACTTACTGCCACCTCCAGGATTTTGGGAGAAGCTACAGGGGCTAGTATTCAAATGTATGGCGTGAACAACATCCACAAATCAGCAATTCCACACTCCAAAACAGTAGGAAAGCAGGAGGGCTATCGGTTCCTAATTTCGAACAGTACTATTTCTCTTTTATGCTCAGGCTGTTGCTAAGATGGTTCAATAATGATTCCAACATACCATGGGTGAATATGGAGAGGCACATTGTATCTCCATATACTGTACACTCAAAGATATCCTCTTTTCTGGTCTACCCCAAAGCTTTTGCCGTACTAAATTCGGCCCAATTATAGCACATTCAATTTACGTTTGGAAATATATTGCCGAAACGGGACAGTGGAACACAAAATGGCACCTAGATACCCCTATTTTTGATAACAACTTCTTACTGTTGGGAGGGAAACCAGCTACATTTCCCAATTGGCAAAGACAAGGTATTCACAAACTATCTGACATATACAGTGAATACGGTCTCAGATCCTTTCAAGAGCTCAAACAAATCTATAATGTCCCTAGTACATCCTACTTTTTTTATTTACAGTTACGCACTGCAATGCGCACTTATGGTGTCCCATGGAATCAGCCTTTACCAGGTCACCCTTTAATGAATATAGTGAGTGGCATAAATGTTAAAAATGGTTTTGTTTCAGGGCGGAGCTTGGCGATTATGGAGTAGACGTGTTTCACGTGAGCTCCCTTCTACCGTGCGGAATATACGTTTTTCCCCATTAGTCTTTATTTTATTTTTATTTGTTTTTTGTCTGCTTGTTAAGTCGTCGAGTTTCAACTACTGTCGTCAACTTTTTTCGACTTTCTGCGATGTCGGTGGTGGAAACCAGATCCATGAGCGCTCCAGCCAGCAAACCACCACCGGGCCTGGCCGCACCATCGCCCGGTGTCGGGGAGATAAGCGAAGCTGTGCTCTCGGTCATGACCAAGCTCCATGCAGAATCTGAGACACGCTTCGCTGAAACACAAAGAAAAGTGCTGGCGGATTTTTGTGATAACCTTCATCGAGAGATATCAGAGGAAATAAGGTTGGCGGTCGTCCCGTTGATAGACAAGATGGAGTCGCTGCACGCCGTCTCCTCGGCTAATGCTATCGAACTAGCTGCGCTAACGATGGAGGCCTCATTACAGGGCGAGAAGATGGCGGATCTGGAGCCCTCCCTGCTGGCTAGGCAGGCCGAAGTTGCCAAACTACAGTCGGTAATTGTGGAAATACAGTCCCGGGAGAGACGCTACAACATCAGGATTGTTGGAGTACCGGAGGGCAGCGGGGAAGGCCGTCTCTCTGAGACCATGCCGGAATTGCTGCAAGTAATACTGGGGAATGACGTCCTCCCCTCCCCTCCCGTATGTGAATCAGCCTACAGAGCGGGCAGGACCACTCCTGGAGTGAACAAGGAACCGAGGCCCATCATTGTCAAGCTGAACAGGCTACAGCAGAGAGAACTCATCATGCGGTCGGCTCGTGCCAGAAGGGGTAATCTAAGGCTGGGCGATCACAAAGTGGCCATTTTCGAAGACTTTACGCCGGAGGTTCAAGCACAGAGAGGCGAATACAAAGTGGTCCTGTCCAAGCTATGGAAACTAGGCCTGAGGCCCACGCTATTCGCTCCCGCGAAATTATCTGTGTTGGATAAGGTCGATGGTCGGCGTTCATTTTGGTCGTTGGCTAAAGCGAAGGAATATCTCGAGGGGATAGCCGAGACTGTAGCTTGATATCTATGACGGGTGAGTGACTTGGCGATGTGGGCCTGAATACATTGATAGGGCCGGCTATTCATGCTGTCATGCCTAGACATGCTAACTGTCCACTGCCCATCCAACTAGCGGGGCTTCCCAATGACTTCTGTTACTTGCTTTTTTTTTATCCACTTTTTCTCCCATTTTTTCTATTTTTCTCCCATCCCAATTTCGTATCATCCAATTTCAACCCTCCCCTGTCACGAACGCTGTTTCTTGCCTCCCACAAGCCGGCTGCAATGTGGACTAAGTCATACATAGCACAAGTCCCCTCCGGTACTTGAGGTAACAGCAGTCGCATCTTTTCACCTGCGCAGCTCGATCTCTCAGTGTCGAGGAGTAACGCGTGGGAGGCTCACGCTGCCCCCGACACTTCCTGATTCTACTGCGCAGGCGCACCAACCGACTTGTAGGAGTCGCTTGTTCACAACGTTCGATCCCCACCCTTCAGTTTTCCCTCCCCGTAATACGGCCAATGTGTATTACTGCGGACGACCAGCTAAACTGAAAACAATGTGGAGAGCTGGATTCGAACACGCAAATCCTAGCGTCTCCACACTGGTGGCGAGTGCCTTGCCCACTACACCACCTAGCCGCCCTGACTTCTGTTACTTGCTAATGCTGACCTCATGGTCGTACTTGTGTATCGCCTCTTTGGAAGCTAACGAGCTAGCTGAACAATGTACATAACAGACTCTAACGTGCTATCCGGATTCATCACTAGTTTATGCGCTAGCCTCGGGCTAGCTAGCGGGCTGCGTCTAACGTCTGCGCTGAGACATTCGAGACCCGTTAATATTTACGCACTTTGGTTGTTGTTGCTGTTTAAGTGTCATCGGTTCGCACAATTCAACGGTGATCGGGTCCTTAACTAACTTCTTGTATTCTTTTATATCCAGGCTGTTTTGAGCTTTGGGCTCCGGTAGGAGAAGATCGGTTGAATATATATATAAACAATATATGATAACACAGGTATTGCTTATTACCATCCCCGGGTTAATGAATGTGTTTAATTCTATTCTTACAAAGGTTATGTCATTCCAGCCGTTGTTCCTGATCAGAGGGGCACTTACAGGTGTGCACTTTGACCATAACCCCACTTTTTTCCCTTTCTTATTATTGTCGTTGTTTAAATGACATCCGTTTGCACAATTTACCTGTGATCCGATCCTGCCTTAGACTATCTGCTGGTATACTTTAATTTAATTTTGTTTTGAATTTTCCTTTATCCATTTGTGCTATAACATTGCGACGTTGATGCGCAGACTTGGAAGTAGATGGTTGCAGGGTTGATGTTGAGTTATTATATAATAATGGCTATTTTTTCCATTATAGTTATACTCATGTTAGGGCCAAGGCTCACGGTGGTTTTCGACCGATATCTTTATTGAAACAATATATGATAACAGGTTGTGTCAGGTATTGCTTATTACCATTCCCGGGTTAATGAATGTGTTTAATTCTATTCTTACATAGGTTATGTCATTCCAACCGTTGTGCCTGATCAGAGGGGCACTTACAGGTGTGCACTTTGACCATAACCCCACTTTTTTCCCTTTCTTATTATTGTCGTTGTTTAAATGACATCCGTTTGCACAATTTACCTGTGATCCGATCCTGCCTTAGACTATCTGCTGGTATACTTTAATTTAATTTTGTTTTGAATTTTCCTTTATCCATTTGTGCTATAACATTGCGACGTTGATGCGCAGACTCGGAAATAGATGGTTGCAGGGGTGATGTTGAGTTATTATATAATAATGGCTATTTTTTCCATTATGGTTATCTCATGTTAGGGCCAAGGCTCAGGTGGTTTTCGACCGATATCTTTATTGAATTTTATTTTTATTATTATTTGTGTTTATTGGACTAGTGGGGGTTTAATCAGGGGTTTATCTAGAGGGGGGTCGGAGTGGGGAGCGTCTTATTGGATCCATGACTCCAGTGGGAAATGATAGGAAGATGACCATCCTTAGTGGATGGGGCATAGGGAGGGGATTGGAGAGTGGGTATAGGAGGGCTTATAATAGGACGGGTGGGTTAGGGTTTAGAGTAGAAGGAGGGGGGGTTGTAACTGGGGTGGTATTTTTATGTGTTTTATGTACTGTCTTATATCAGGGTTCTTACACCTTTTCCAAAGCAAAATTCAAGCACTTTTCAAGCTTTTTCAAGGTGCATTTTCAAGCTTTTCCAGCATCTTAAAATCTTAAAATAAATATTTACTCAAAATGATAATTTTACTTCTTCCATCACATTAAATCAGATGTTATTATGCTATAAACAACCAAAATGATAGGGCGGCTGGGTGGCGCAGCGGAGATTGCGCTCGTCACCAATGCAAGAGACTCCGGTCTCGAATCCGGGTGTCAGCATTGCCTCCGGCTTGGGCCAGCCGTCATACTAACTCATTGGCAGAGTTAGAGGGTGGAAGTCGATGGGTGGGGATTTGATGTTGTGGACAGCGACTCCTACAGGTCGGTTGGGGGACGCCTGCACATCAGAGACAGGAAGTAGCGGGGGGAGTGTGAGCCTCCCATGCGTTACACCTCGCCACTGAGAGTCCGGGCTGGCAGGGGAAAAGATGCGACAGGTTGCCTCCTCATGTACCGGAGGGGACACGTGATGCAAGGCTTCTATCCTCCCTACAACCGACCAGTGGGGGGCATAGTCGAGCAACGTTCAAGACAGGGGAGGGGATAATTGGAAATACGAAATTGGGATGGGAGAAAAATAGAAAAATAAGGCTCATCAAAATAAATGGTTAGGTTCCGGTTGCCGACCTACCCTGTCGATTTAGGTTGCACCCAAATTATTTTATGAGTTAAAGAAAATAAAAAAAAAGTTTAAAAAAAAAGTAAAAAAGAAAATACTTTTTTTTTTCTTTTTTTTTAACAATAAAGTTTCATAAAAATCTTAGTCAAACTTTTAGTATTATGGATATTAAACATGCTGGCAGAGTACATGCATCCATGTTGTCATGAACATTTTAATTAAATAAAGAAATTCCCTACCCAACTGACAACCAACAGGAACCAAACAATTTATTTTGTTAGGCCCAAGGAGAAAAAGTGGATACAAAAAAAATAATAAACCAAAATGATGTAGACTTGGCATCCTATATAACCTGGCTGAGCCAATATGAAACAATCACTCAAATAATCACCAGATAAAACTTGTGCAAAATGTGCAAAATAAGAGAACAGTCTTTGAGGTAGGCAGTCAATCAGCTCATTGAGCCTTAAAATGTATACAAAATCAAATCAACCTAGGATTTTTATATAACCCCCCACAGTGGTGTTCAGTTGGTACGCCAGCAGGGACCAGGATGTAAGCTATATGATGCCCATGTTATTGGTTGTGATACAGACGCACAGTTAGTTGACACACGTTCTAGTCTCCTCTCTTGTTATTTCACACAAACAGCTACCCCTAGTAGCTGCCTGGCTTCTTATGTTGCCGACATATCCTACAGAACATTCCTTAAAATAGAAGGGGCGGTTAGGTGGCGTAGCGGAGATTGCGTTCGTCACCAACCCCGGAGCTGTGAGCTGGATTCGCCTGTTCGAATCCAGCTCACAGCTCCGGGGTTGTCACCAGCTTGGCTGGCCGTTCACACTAATACAATTGGCTGTATTAGAGGGTGGGAGAAGCTGGCGGGGTGGGTCCGGGTCGTTGTAAACAGCGACTCCTACAGTTCGGTCGGGGCGCCTGCTAAGCGCGGATAGGACCTGAGTGGGATAGTGTGATCCTTCCACACGCTACGCCCTCTCGGGGAGGATCCGCGCTGCCAGGTGAAAAGAAGCGGTTGATTGGCTGGACGTGTGTCGGAGGAAGCACGTGATAGCCTCCACTCTCCCAGATGATCTGACTGTGGGGGGTAAGTGCGCAGCGACCAGGAAGGGGATTGGGAATTGGCATACGACTAACATTGGGATGGGAGAAAATCGGAGGAAAATGGAGGGGGAAAAAGACCAATAAAAAAGAAATATAGAAATAATTGATTTGCTTGTTACTTGTTAGCCATGTTGATCACAGCGAAACCACAGCTCCGATGCATAATGGCGTCAGCTAAACAAAACTTGTTTGAAGGTAAATAGGCTTTCAGTGTGTCAGAGCGAGTGCACTCAAGTTGTGCACAGTACTGGACTCTCTGACCGAAGAGTCATTTATCAGAGCGGCGCAGTGAATTTATTAACTCACCTTAATATACGGTGTCGCTTGTTGTTGTCAACATGAACAATAAACATAGCTGTCTGTGGCAACGATAGCTCACTAGCTTGCTAACGTCTTAAATTAAATAAGAAGCTTGCTAAGGTTAGCTTGTTAACCTTACTGGGATTAAAGCAAACTTTCAGGAGGCAGGCTTTCAGGAGGGGCGGGGGGTGCCGTTGGCGGGGCGGGCAGCGTGTTGCTTTTTAACAGCGCAGCAGTGCAAGAATGTGACAATTTGACCATGTGACCGCGGCAACGCGGGAGAGCGGCAGTGCGGAAATAGGCTGTCTCTAAGACAAACTCTAACCTTAACCAGCTCCTTAACAGCGCCTAAACTTAACCGTTCTAACCTTAACCAACTCCGAAACAATGCCTAACCTTAACCTTAACCTTAACCATGCCTAACCTTAACCATAGAAAGAATATTGCCATTCTCTAAGACAAACTCTAACCTTAACCAGCTCCTTAACAGCGCCTAAACTTAACCGTTCTAACCTTAACCAACTCCGAAACAATGCCTAACCTTAACCTTAACCTTAACCATGCCTAACCTTAACCGGCGAAAGAATACACGTTCAAAAAAAAATCACGTTAAAATTTTTTTTTTTGATGGGATTCGAACTCGTCAACAACGGACCGCAGGATCGCAGGACCGCTGCTCTGCCAGGTGAGCTGAAGCGCCGAATGAAAATCATGGCCGATTAGGACGGTTACATAATTCCGCAAGCTCTGCCGCTCCGCTCGCTCTGCCGCTCCGCTCTGCGGTTGCCGCGCCTGCCGCGGGGCATGGCGCAGCCAATCAGGGAAAACGCGGAAGCAAAAGCAGCACTGCTGCGCTGTTATTAAACAATAGGCGGGCGGGCATGCAAGTGGCGAGGCTCGAGAGAGGACTCCTTCATTTAGCGTGAAAGGCGATCTCCTAAATTTTATTTCTTTATCTAGTAAAAACCTAACTATTTAGTCAGATAGCGATTTATTATGAAAGTATATACAGTGCAATTACAATTTCAATAACTTTCCAGCACTTTATACACAATTCAAGCACTTTTCAAACCTTGAAAACACCACATTGAAAAACAAGCACTTTCAAGGATTTCCAGCACCCGTACGAACCCTGTTATATGTGTGTAATTGTTCCTCCTCTGAACTCCTGGGATTGACCGTCTGGGCCCGCCTGGATCAGCGCCTCTGTACTCAGCCTGGCTGCACTGGTATGTTCTCTACGCATTTAGACAAACTCGACCATGGCTAAATTGAATATTTTAATTTGGAACGCAGGAGGTCTTAACGCCCCACACAAGCGTGCCAGTGTCCTTTGGTTATTGAAGAGAAGAAATATTGACATTGCTCTCCTTAGTGAGACGCATTTATTGGTGGGTGATGTGTCAAGGCTAGCAAATCGACAATATCACGTTATCTCCTCATCCTCAGCCGATGATAAGACGAAAGGAGTCGTCATAGTTACAAGACGTAACCTTGATATCAAAGTCCTGGATGTGTGGTCGGACACGGAGGGAAGGATTACTATAGCAAAAGTTGAGTTCTCTCATAGGAAGATGGCAATAATAGCATTGTATGCCCCTAACACATTTGATTCAGCGTTCTATAATACAATCACGAAGAATATGTTGGAACTTACTGGATACGCTCTCATTGTGGGTGGCGATTTTAATGCGTGCTGGGATGCGGAGATGGATAGGTCCGGGTCCTCTGAAACGAGCGACCAAAAACGGTCCTCTAAGGCCCTCAGGATGTGGGCCCAGGACACTGGGCTCGCAGACCTATGGCGCTTATCCAATCCCACCCTCAAGGATTACTCTCACCTGTCTGCCAGACACAAAACCTTCTCTCGAATAGACTATGCATTCGCATCCCCTAATTTGTTTGATAGTTTCGACGTCTCATTGGTTCCCCTGGCTCTCTCGGACCACAAGGGGATTTTCCTTGTGGCAACCTTTGGCAGGCTCTCCACGAGAGCTCCCAGGTGGCGTTTTAACTCAACCTTATTAAAGAACGATGATTTCTGGTCTGAGTTCGGGAGTAAACTAGCTGAATTCTTGCAGATCAATGTTGGCACGGTCGATGACCCCAGGGTCCTATGGAACGCATTGAACGGATTTATCAGGGGTCATGTCACACTTTTCTCCAACTTACTACTGATTCGAAAAAGATCAACGACACTTTTAAAGAGTTTTACTCACAGTTATATAGCTCAGAGGTTAATCTCGACGACTCTAAATTTGAATCGTTCATTGGCGGGCTTGAGATACCCCACATTTCTGAGGAAGAGGCTAAGGAACTGGGGAAACCGATCACCCTTATAGAACTAAGGGAGACGATCGCTGAAATGCAGAGGGGTAAGGCACCAGGCTGGGATGGTATTCCACCCGAGGTGTATTTAGCTTTCTGGGACCAACTGGGCCCATTGATGCTCGATATGATCAATTACGCTATCGAACAGGGGGAGTTTTCAAGAGATGTCAACATGGCGCTGATTTCTTTACTTCTCAAGAAGGACAAAGATCCCAATGATTGTGGTAGCTATAGGCCCTTGAGTCTTCTCGGGCTGATTTAAAAGTATTTGCCAAGGTGCTGGCCCGCCGCCTGCAGAGATTTATGACGGTATTGGTACACTGCGATCAAACTGGTTTTATCCCGGGGCGCCTGGCTGCAGATAATCTTAGGAGGCTGTTGCATGTAGTCGATAACAGTAAAGACAATACAGCTCCGTCCACTGTTCTGTCTTTGGATGCCATGAAGGCGTTTGACAGACTAGAATGGTCATACCTGTGGAAGGTACTTGAGGTCATGGGTCTGGGAAAGAATTTTATTCATATGATTAAAGTCCTGTATGCCTCGCCGTCGGCAATGATACTGACAGGCAAAAACTGTTCCACACTTTTCCCAGTCTCCAGATCTTCTAGACAGGGTTGTCCTCGAGCCCGGGACTATTCGCGCTTTCCCTCGAACCATTGGCCCAATTTATTAGGCAATCAGAGGACATCGTCCCCATAATGATCAATAATACACCACACAAAATTGCTCTCTATGCGGATGACCTACTGATTTTTATGGATGACCCTTCCCGGTCGGCCACAAAATTATTGGAAATAATTGACGACTTTGGTAAATTGTCAGGCTTTAAGATTAACTGGAACAAATCAGCCTGCCTACCTCTTAATGAGCTGGCCAAGGCGGTGCGACTACCAGCTGATATCCCCATAGTGGAACATTTTAAATACTTAGGTATAGAGATATTCCCCACGCTGAGTCAAACTACTAAGTACAACTTCACGGGTACTTATGATAAAATACGCCAGGATCTAGACAGATGGTCGTCCCTTCCTAACTCCCTTCAAGCCCGAGCTTCCATAATCAAAATGAACGTTCTGCCTAGGATACATTTTGTTAGCTCAATGCTCCCCCTGCCCCCTCCAATAGACCACTGGCGCAAGGTACAATCGATGGTATCTAAATTTATCTGGAATAACAAACGCCCGAGAATCAAAAGAGCTACTACTCAACGTAGGAAACAAGATGGGGGCCTCGCAATCCCTGATTTTAAGCTTTATTTCTGGTCCTTCTCACTGAGACCTCTGATGTGCTGGCTAGACCCTGTAGATGCTGTATCTTGGCGCACCTTAGAAGCCGCGGCGGTCTCACCGCTAAGATTGCAGGATGTGGTGTACTCCACTGTCTCTATTTCGAAATGCCGGCTGAGGTATGGACCGATCATAACTCACGTGATCCAAACGTGGCGTAATGTACAGAGGTCGTGTGGGGTTAAATGCCCATGGCACCTGGACTCTCCAATTTTTAATAACTAGCAATTACTTGTTGGGCACAAGCCGGTTAATATTCCTCAATGGCAGAGGAGGGGAGTTCATACTCTGGAGGATATTTATGATAAGAACGGCCTCCGTGCGTTTCAGGACTTAAGAGAATTTTATGATCTTCCCGGCGAGTCCTTTTTTCTTTACCTTCAACTAAGGTCAGCGCTGAGGGCGCATGGCGTGCCGTGGGCTCAAGCTTTGCAACCACACCCCTTCCTCAGGCTCATAGTGGACAGGATGACCTCCAGAGGGTTTGTCTCAGACTTTTATATGCTCTTAATTAAATCAAGTTTATTTATAAGGCCCGACAACACACGTTAATGTCCCCATGGGCCGTACAGGTCTTCTTTAAATAAGTAAAGAAGAAAACATAACAATAAGTCAAGAACAGAACAAGAACACCATAAGGTCCAAACATTTTTAGATGAATGCAAAAAATTAAAATAAAAAATTAAAGAATGCAAGCACTCCCAGACATACCCCACGCGAAGGTAAGGAAAAACTCACTAAAACCTAACAATAGGGAAAAAAGCTCCACAGGCAGTGTGGAGGAGAGAAACCTTAGAAGGGCCATTCAAGGGGGGATCTCCCTTCTTAGATGTCTAGTAGTGTTGCAGACTAACAGTTGGTAAGCATGCACTCAAGTGTGTAGTGAAACACAGATGAGTGCATGCAATAGCAACTGAACATTTTGAAAAATTAAAGATAAAGCAAATAGCGATAGCAACTGAACATTTTGAAAGATTAAAGATAGAGCTGATAGCGGATCTATTTGAGGCACAGGGGCGGCGCAAAGAGGGTCACGTCCTCCCCGTCTTAGTCACAGAGCCATTAAACACTCCGGTCATTGCTCAGGGACAGCCGGAGACAGGGAGATAGGGGGCGGCGCAGAGAGGGTCGCGAACTCCCCGACATCATCGTGGGACGTCCGGCACTCCGGTCACCACTATGAGACCTCCGGAGACAGGGGTCCACGTATAAAAATGTATCATTGGATACAATCTGGCGTGTGGATATCCCGGAGTTGGACCCCGAGTTTGACTGGGATGATGTTTGGGCAAATGTGGCATTATCTTCCCGCAACCCCAATCACCAGCAAATTAATTTTAATTATATTCATAGGACCTATCTTACACCTAGGAAGCTATTTGCTATGGGACTGATAACCGACTCTCGGTGCACTTTGTGCTCTCAAAAGGCCACTGGCACTTATATGCATATGTATTGGGATTGCCCACCAGTGGCCCGCTTCTGGAGGTCAATAACGGACAAACTTTCAGATCTGTGTGGCTTAACTATCCCATTCACAGCTGTTACGCTACTCCTGAACGATATAACGACACTACCTGCGTCCGTTCAACTAAAAAGGGTTGTCCTAGCGGGTGTCACAGCAGCGAAGAAGCTAATAGCAATGAGGTGGAAGGAGCCTGAGAAGCTTACAGTGATTAACTGGTCCCTAACACTATTGGATGTGATTTATCTTGAGATATCTACGGCGCGGGTGATTGGGGTGGGACAGGCAGGTATTGACCTGTGGTTTGCAGCAGCCGAAAAGGTCAGGACCGCCGTGTGCGGCTGAGCGGGGTTGAGGTGCGTGTTCGGGTGAGTCCGGGGGTCTCTTGGGAGGGGGAGGAGGAAATGTTTTGTCTGTCTTGTCTTTTGTCTTGTCCTCTTGAGTTTAGCTGGGGATTTTATGGGGGGGCAGCTATTCAACTATTTATTCACTGTTTGGTCACTTTTACACGGTCTCTGTGAGTCTATGGAACACCTCTACAGGTTTTTGTTTTGTCATGAAGGTTCATTGCTCTGTTTTCGGGTCATGTTCTCAAAAAGTGGTCCTAGTGGTGAATTGGAGATGTACGTTTTATTAATATAGGGTCACACAGCCGGGAATCGGGGCTGAACACTGGGAAAGACCATTTATTGGATAGTACCCCTTGGATTAAAAATTTAGAAGGTTGAACTCTGTTTTCTTTTCTCTTTGTCTGTATAAATTGTTATTCTGTATTATTATTGTTTTTGTTATTTTCGTGTGAAGTTCTATGTATTGTGATTGTGTTTAATGTGTTGTCTTGTTTCATGTGAATAATAATAAAAAGAAAATGTATAAAAAAAAAATGGTTTTGTTTCTGGGTTATATAATAAAATACAAGGAAAACTAAACAGAACTACAGGTAATACCACTGTCTGGAACATAGATTTAAAGAATTACAATGCCTGCATAAATTGGCAGAATGTATGGGATAATATTCCATTAACCTCTCGTAATTATAATAATCAATTAACTCACTGATACAAAGATTTTATCTGTCACCCAGGAAACTCTGTCAAATAAAAATTTTACAAAGTCCTCTATGTGCTTTATGTCCGCAAAAAGTCATAGGAACATACATACATATGATGTGGGAATGTCCAGGAGTACTAGCTTTTTGGGCCAAGGTTGCATTATTTCTCACCAATATAACGGAGATAAACATACCTTGTTTGCCACACATTTTATTATTAAATGATGATTCATCTCTAAAATTAACACCTCACAAAAAGAGAGTGTTTCTGGCCGGTTTAACGGCAGCAAAGAAAATGCTCGTAATGAGATGGAAACCACCGCATAGTCTCAATATTTACCGTTGGAAACTGTCCTTCTACGAAGTATTGAGATTAGAGGCATCCAGTGCTAGAGCACAGGGAGCAAGGACAGAATCGATCCAAATATTACTTACTGCGGCCCAGAAGGTAAAATCAGTACTCCACTAGGTTGAACACTTGTACCTTGACACCAGAGAATGAACAAAAATCATGTTGTTGTTTTTTTATCTTTTCTTTTCCTGTTTACTGTTGTATTTTTTGTTGTTAAAATTGTATTTTCCCCTATTACTTTGTAACAGGATCACAGGTTATAACATAATTATGATTTATTTTTAATTAATTGTATCCTATACATGTATGAATCATGGTTTACTTTCCACCTTTCCTAAAATGTCTATGCAAACCGGGGGGGCTGGGAGGGGGGTTAAGAACCGACCTGGGCTGTCTTGCAGCCACAGGACCGCCAGAACAGAGGAAAATACTGTCACAACTGCAAACAGGCAGGCTACACAGTATATGAATATACTGACGGACAATCTATATACTGAAAAGACACTTTTTATGCCACTGTGTGAATTAATATGAAATGCTGATGTGAATGTCTTTCCTCTGAACTTGTTTTTTTTTTAAAGACAAAATAAAAAGTTGGTCACAAAAAAAATAACCCCCCCCCCCCCCTCATCTGTCTCCCACGAGGGAAATTAAAGAGCCAGTGAGATGTCCGTTATTGGCTTCCCCTTATTTGACCATATGAGGGGTATATTCATATACGTACATTCTTCAACTGTGAGCATCTGAACATGACACTGTTCATATCTTTTGAACAATACTGCACAATTGCACAGCTCTGTTACATATTCTATTCCACTGTATTTTTATTCTAATTTAGTGTATATATTCAACTACAATCCTGCACAATTGTACACCCCTGTCGTCCTATATTCTATTCTATTGTATTTGTATTCATTTAGTTTATATATTCCATTTAATTGTATTCTACTTTAATTGTCTGTTAATGTTGATGCACCAAATTACCAAGACAATTTCATTGTATGTGCAAGCTTACTTGGCAATAAAGACTTCTGATTCTGAAGTTCAAATTGGAATATACAATAGGTCTGTTTTACTCCTAGGTCTGTTTACAAACAAACCCTTTGCAGCCAAAAAATACAGCTAACTCATATTTAACTGTAATGTTATTGCTTGTATCAAGAGCTCAGTCAACCAACTAGACTAGAGAATGAAAACATGTCTCCATTGCTATTCCCTTTTGTTTGTGTTTCTGTCGCTGAATCTGGGTCTTTAAATACACAGAGGTATATGTATACAAGAGAGAGAGCATATAAATAATGCATGGGAATTAAATGAAAGAGGTTTTTAGAAACCTTTGCTCTTATGACATTCAAAACATTTGAACACAGGTTTTGTTCATCAGAAAATAGCATTTGTTAACAATTTGTGAGAAAATCTAGTGCAGGTCAAAGGGGAAACTGTTACTTGCCTTCATCTTACTACTGCTACAGATATGGAGGAATACGGATTGGCTTGCAAGCGATTTTGAGATGATGGTTTCATTCCCCCATTGACTTGAGTTAACATTGGTGCCAATGTCTCAGAAACAAAAGCTTTTTGAATGTCCTAACTGGGGTCTTGTTTAACATGGTAATCCGTTGACAGATCACGTTTTAACTTTTTAAGTAAATTTTTTGGGGGGGCAGGTGGCGCACAGAGATTACGTTCGTCACCAACACCGGGAGACACTAGGATTCGCCTGTTCGAATCCAGCTCCCGGCGTTGCTATCAGCTTGGCTGTCCTCTCACACTGATACAATTGGCTGTATCAGGGGGTGGGAAAACTGAAGGGTGGGTCCTGGGCGTTGTGGACAGCGACCCCTACAGTTCGGTCGGGGCGCCTGCTCAGCGAGGGTTGGAACTGAGGAGAGATAGTGTGGCCTCCCACACGCTACACTCTCCCCGGTGAGAACCTGCGCGGCCAGGTTGGCCCCAGGCTGCACATGCGTCGGAGGAAAGCATGTGACAGTCTCCGGTCTCCTGGACCAACAGTAGGGGAAAGTACGCAACAACCAGGAAGGGTGGGATGGGAGAAAAATCGGGAAAAAGGAGGGGAAGAAAGATTTAAAAAAAAAAAAAAAAAAATTGTTTTGTTTTGGCAGCATCTATCATTTTGCATCTTGCATTTTGGGCTTCTTTATTTTTCTTCTTTTGATTGAGTGTGGGATGAGGAAGTGGAATGCCGTTGACCACCAGATAAGAACCTCATAGTAAACAGTAAACACCCATGGGCTTGTGTTTAGTCTGAAACCAATATTTGTTTTGTCACTGGACCAACCAACCTTTAAAAAAAGAAAACATAACTAACTATCAGATGGACCGCCGTCAGTTTCACAGGCCATTCCTGTGATCTTGTGTACATTCTGGTAAGCTAGTCTACTGTTGTTTCTTTGTCTTCTTTGAAAACCAGACCATTTATTCTGTTTCCTCGTCTGTTTGGATTGCTAAACGGAATACCTCTAATCCATAACAGGTATTAGTACAGTAGCTCTATGGTAAAGTATCTACAGCATAATTGCTTATGTGCTCCACAAATATATTTCATATTGATTACATAATACAAATGTATCAGGATTAATTACTACCTATCTTTCCAACGCTGTACATGCATATCTGCATGGAAATAATCTGGTGATTGCTTAAATTATCTGATTACAGCCAGGGTGCTTGGACTCCACATTGCCTCTGATATGCGACAGAAGGCTCTCAATGTTCTCAACGACGAGAAGGCCTACCGGGAGGAGGTTGAGGTACTGGAACGCTGGTGCCAGGACAACAGCCTGCTCCTGAACATTGGTAAAACCAAGGAGCTGATCGTGGATTTTAGGAGGAGACAGCAGGAGACACACACACCACTGAGGATAAACGGGGCTACTGTGGACAGGGTGAGCAGCTTCAAGTACCTGGGGGTCCACATCTCAGAGGACCTGACATGGACAACACACATAGACTCAGTCGTAAAAAAGGCGAAGCAGCGCCTCTACCACCTGAGACAGTTAAGGAAGTTCAGAGTATCTGGGAAGATACTCCAGTCCTTCTACTCCGGAGCTGTAGAGAGCATCTTGACTGGAAACATCACTGCCTGGTATGGAAACAGCATGGCACAGGACAAGAAGGCCCTACAGAGAGTGGTGCGCTCAGCCGAGGGTACCACGGGTATTGCACTACCAACCCTGCAGGTCCTATACAACAAGAGGTGCAAATCCAGAGCCTGCAGGATAATGAAAGACCCTCACCACCCCTACAACAGCCTGTTCATGCTGCTGCGGTCAGGCAAACGCCTGCGAACACCAGTAACTAGGACAGAGAGACTTCGGCTCAGCTTCTTCCCCCAGGCCATCAGAGCCTTGAACACTGAACTCTCCACGCACAAGCACACACGAGCACACACACAACACACACACTGTACACGCTCACACACTAGCAGCCACTTTAACATGAGCACACACACACTCATGCTGCACACGCTCACACTTATGGTCACTTTACAGAAGGAAAGGTCACTTTAAGAATAGTATAGTATAGCTTGAGATTGTAAAATATAGCATTGTATAGCAGTGTACATAAAGACCCAGTGCCTCATCCGTAGCTAACAAACAGTGTATTGCACTACCACAGGACCTAGCATGTCCTACCATGCTCTGTAAATAACTCATACAGATACCGATATGCCCTACTTTGTTACTTGTTATTGCACAATGTCGTTCTATTGGATTCTTATTATATATTACTATTGTAATTATGCACATCGTTGCGGGCAAGACCCCCCGCATTTCATTGTATACTTGTATGCCGTGACAAATAAAACTCTTGTAAAAAAAAAATAGTATTTTTCCCCCTTCTTTTTCCGTTTTTCTCCCATCCCAATGTTAGTCGTTATGCCAATTCCCAATCCCTTTCCTGGTCGTTGCGCACTCTACCCCCTACCGTCGGTCTGGGAGGGTGGAGATTATCACATGCTTCCTCCGACACATGTGTAGCCAGCCCACCGCTTCTTTTCACCTGGCAGCGCGGACTCTCACTGGGAGAGTGTAACGTGTGGAAGGTCACACTACCTCCCTCAGGTCCTTCCCTCGCTGTGCAGGTGCCCCGACCGAACTGTAGGAGTCACTGTTTTACAACGACCAGGACCCACCCTCACCGGCTTCCCACCCGTTGACACTGCCAATTGTGTCAGTATCGACGGTCGACCAAGCCGGAGGTACCACAGCTGGATTCGATCCCACTGTCTCTGTGGTGGTAGACAGCCGTTTAGTCCGCTGCGCTACCCAGCCGCTCCCCTCTCAATGTGATTTGATTCAAACCATGTAAAGTATCTTTGAGTATCCTGAAAAGCACTTTTAATTGGATCTATTATTATTATTATTATTATTATTATTATTATTATTATTATTATTATTATTATTATTATTATTATTATTATTATTATTATTATTATTATTATTATTATTATTATTATTATTATTATTATTATAATTATTATATTATTATTATTATTAGACAGAGAGAATCGTCAAGGTAATTCAAGTCAAGGAGATGAGAACAGGATAAACCGAGAGACAAGAGAACCTTCAAAGAGTGGCAGGTAATATATTAGGTGACCAAATAGTTCTTAAGAGAAAGTTTTTACAACCAGTCAATGTAGACGCTACATGACTGTATTCAATCTTCAGTTTCACTATCACTATTTCTTTCAACCCCTGTCCAGACCACATTGTGTTTCTGCTTTCTTGCTGAATGTCTCGTATACGTGAATGTCTCGTAAGTGTTTAACACACACGTGTTGAGAACTAGCAGTAAAATGCACTTTCAACTATCATCTGTACCCATCTCTACATTCCATGAAGGTGAAACCATTACCATGCACTACATAAAGGTGAAATAAATACTTTCCCCCCCTTTAGGGCCATAGGAAGCAGCTAGCTTCATCAGCACTTCTGTGAAACATGACCAAGAAAACCCTGAGCATCAGAGGCAATCAAACTGAAAGAAGCAACCCAACGATAAAGGCAATTACCTCTCTACCCGACCTCTCAACATTACGTTGTTTTGCCTTTTCAAAGCCCTCAAAGGCATTTTTGTTAAAAAGTATTATCCATATTGGAAATAAATAAATTACATTAAGAGAAAATAAACAGAAAATCTATCAAGAGGACCAATAGACTCTTCATGGCTCGAAGCAGAACACAACAATGTTGCGTTTGGCCTAAGTTTATGTTTTCATCAATCTGGCTCCATTTATTTCCATAAGGCTCCCTCTCATGGTCAAAAGGCTGTATCTCACACACACACACACACAGACACAGACACAGACACAGACACAGACACACACACACACACACACACACACACACACACACACACACACACACACACACACACACACACACACACACACACACACACACACACACACACACACACACACACACACACACACACACACACACACACACACACACACACACACACACACACACACACACACACACACACACACACACACAGACACACACACGCATACAGAGGCTTACATCAAATCAATAAATCAATCATTGTGAAAGATTGTAATGTTTAGTAATAATACAGACAATCGTATTACTCCAGATGTCCGGTGGTAATAAAAACAACAAAATGAAAGGCAACTGTACAGTAAAGGCAACAAAATGCAGCAACATTTCAACTAGGAATATAATCAGCGTTCTCTTATGAGCAGGTAGTAAAGATCTCCCTATATCACTGTACCTGCTCTCCTCTCCTCTGTGTACTGGACTATTCACGTCTGAACCAGGACACTGGCTGTCTACAAGTAGCTGTGTTCTGTTGAGAATGTGCGATGTAGCAACTGAGGGTGCAGCTCTACAAGGTCAGGGGATCCCTATATCTGCTGCATGTCGCCCACGTGCCCAGCCCCCCTCCATTTAATATGAGGTTATAACAGGACAACACGTAGCCCCGCCCACAGGGTTAGAAGTCCACAGGCTGGACAGTCAGTTTTACATGAGTAATGGTGGGTGGGCCTGAGTAAGAGGCAACCATGGATGCAGGTGTGGGGTAACTGCCTGAACCGCTATCAAGCTGTTATGTTTGCCAGACGGACGGGCGGCAGGCTGGGAGTGGGTGGGAGGATGCTCTGTCAATCATTGATCATGATTCAAGCTAGCACACCTAAATATTGCATTCCACTGAGCAGTTAGAGTGCTTGACAGACCATCTAATTGGATTCTCTGCAGTATCTCCTCATGTCACTCCTACATGTGTGTGCATGTGCATAGGTGATAAGGTGAGATACCACCCACATAGGTGTGACCTGGTTGTGGGCAAAGTACAACAAGGTTCCAAAGGTCGGTTGACCGTTTTGAAATATGGAAATGAGTGGGTGACAGGAAACAGGCTGTCACTGTTACCTTGCTCTGGTGGTATTCCCGCACTCCAGATGGGAGAAGCCACATTACAAGGCCTTTTTCATGACAAGCCCTCGGGGGACCAGCCACAGAATCAGACAGATCAGATCAGACGTTTCCCAGGGAGAGTAAATCACCATCATTACGAGACATTCATATTCTAAACACACTCGCTTCAGTTCATAATTTGATACACGCCATCGTGCTCCGTTGCAGTCTGTCAGTCTGTGATTTTCAGTAGTCTGTAATTATTAATGGTCGTACTTTTTTCAAACGTATACATACACACATCATCTCTGACTTGGTATCAACCCCTTTTTTTGTGCACATCCCTGTAAATAATTGGGTACTCCCCGTTGATTATTTGTGTTGCTTTACTATGATCTGTTCATTAATCGCTGCTGTCGGGACAAAACCTCATAACTCCAAAAACCCAACTTTTCAGCAGATGAAAAAAACTAACACAGATTTGAGGGTGAATAGAGTTAAGAGGTTTAGACAGATGATCGGTTTAATGCTTTCCCATTGTTTAAACTTTGTAAAACCCACACACACATATGGAGGATGATCTACGGAGTTGATTTATATAATATAAAAAAAAAATAGTTATGAGGTTTTGTCCCGACAGCAGCGATATGTATATAATTGCCTTGTCCACTCTTTTACCCCTAGACACAGTCTATCATTCTGCTCTTAGATTCATAACTGGCACTCATCATTGCATCCTGTATGATAAGGTGGGCTGGTCTTCTCTATCAGAAAGACGAAATAGACATTGGTATCTGTTTATCATTAACACATTGGGTGCCACGCAGTTTGCCCATCTTTACCACTCTCTGCCAGTGCTGTAACCCTATGGAGTGGCTCACCTTCTTTGCAGGGCTATAGATTTTTAAATATTATATCTAAATCGACATTACTATGGCCCATTCAACATCGGGTATCTATCGTTCCGGATGTGGGAACGCTATATTTTTCCATTCATACATTGTCGTGTTAGTACCGTTGAGAATATAAGTATGTTTTTAGACTGTATAGCAGTAATTCATAGAACGCGCGCTATAGGCCCCGACGCGTATTATACATTATCGATTGGCGTTTCGTCCCTATACACGCTATATTAAACATTTCAAATGCATATGATCACTATACATTATGCTCCATCATGCGTGAAGGAAAGGGGGGGGGGGGGGGGGTCGTTTATGATTCCTTGATTGTCACTAACAGCTTTCTTTAGTAAGACACCATACGTTGATCGGACAGATTGCAATGAAATACATGGACAATCGAGCTGGAAATAACGTTATATTCCTCTTATCTGTCGCCGATGCGTCTGCAAAAAAAATATTCCAATTATTTGACATCGATCTGCTAGATCCATTTTCCATTTGTATGACTCAATAAACACCGAAAGCGTATTGATTCTTGCGTCTCGAAAGCGATCCCATGCACTCGAGGTGTGTATATTGATCCACGTTACAAGATATCTCTGGCGGAGCTTTTTCCCCGATGCACAGAGCGCCAATTCCGGTTTAGAGTGGAGTGTAACTCGCCCGAAATCCACCTGGCGGCGGTATTGAGGCGTTGCAATATCAGACAGGGTCCAGCTGGCTCCCGGAGGCTTCCTGGATTATGAATGCCAATAGCGAATAAAAGAAATAACGATCATAAAAACGAGTTTACTCGTTGTTGGCACTCAACGCATGGCGGCCAATAACGAGTATACTCGTCATTGGCAATTAATGTGTTAAGATAATAATGATTTATCACCATATATCATAATGATGCTTGATTGGAATTATGGACCTCATCTGACCTGCTCAAAGGATTGGCTGACACTTAAGGTCCCACGAGTTCAGTCTGAACTTGGTACGTCTACCTTTTATTTTGATGCACCAGCTTTCTGGAGTGATCTTCAACTCACACTAAAAATCAATACTCCACTATCCTATGGACAATTTAAAAACATGATCACAAACCTCTCTACCTCAGTTTGTAATTGTTTCCTATTTAATTTGACCTTTTTACACTGCCTACTTGCCCATATGTGTTACGTTCTGGACACCGACCTCGGTCGGTGACCACCCACATTCCTGGCATATGTCACTAGGCTTGTCACCTGTCATTTCCCTGTCAATTAGTGCTGTCACTTAGGGGTGGTTCCTGATTGGCTGTCACGGGGGTGTGTGTGGAATGTTGGTATTTTGTCTCTATGTAACATACCTCTCTTCTGCTTGTCCATTGTCAGGTCTTCACTAATTGCGTTCGGGGATAACGCGGACGGTTCTACTCTGGACCTCCAATAAGCTCCCATTTACCTTATTTTACACTTGTGCTATTAGCACTTGTTCTCTCTTAGAATTTACTCTGTGTTCTTACTATTAAAGTCGAACCTGTTCAAGAGTAAACACTCTCTGTCTCTGTGATTGCCTTCACCCATTGGAATTCACCTACCTGCATTCTGACAGAAGACCTGACCATCAGAATTCCATGGAGGCCATCATGGAGATGCTCCGGACGCAGGGAGCAGCCCAGACACGGATGGAGGAACATCAGCAGCTGGTCAGTGCCGAGTTAATCCGACTCAATGGGGTCGTCGGATCATCCCAAGCGGTGGCGCAGTCGGCGTTGGCCACAGCCCGACAAGCCCAAGAAGGAGTGGCTGGTGTTCAGTCGGCGGCGGGAGAAGCAGCGCTCCACGCAGAGGAGAGTCGGGGGGTGTTCGGGGTCCAGGAGCGGTCCCGCGAACCACATCTGCAGGCGCCCGCTCGCTATGACGGATCACCGGATGGTTGTCGGGAATTCATCACCCAGTGTCTACTCGTTTTCCGGCTGCAACCACGATCATTTCCATCGGAGACAGCGCAGGTAGCGTATATTATCACACTGCTCACCGGTCAAGCTCTCTCCTGGGCTACGGCGGAATTAGAGGCAGGGGCGATAATCTGCGACAGTCTGGACGCCTTTACCCGGGAATTGAGAAGAGTATTCGATACTTCCCGGGTACTCTCGATCTTCGAGGCTGGTGGTCGTCTTCTCGACTGCCGGCAGGGCCTCCGCACGGTCGCAGCTTATGCTATCAATTTTCGGATCTTGGCTCGGGAGACAGCTTGGGCGGAGAACGTCTGTGTGGTTCTGTTCGTCAGGGGACTCTCAGCGCGGATGCGAGATGCTCTCTCCGCGCGTGAGATCCCCGAGCAGCTGGAAGTGCTGATCAACACCACCATCAAGATGGATAATCGGCACCGGGAGAGGGAGAAGGAGCATGTCAACAACACCCAGCCCCAGGTATGTTTTCCTTCTGCTCCTGGTGTTGATAATTCCATGCATTACACGAGTGGGCCACTGGGTGATGAATCCATGCAGCTTGGAGCGCTGTCGCTCTCGGACGACGAGAGGCAGCGCTTCATCAAAGAGCGACGCTGCTTCCGGTGCGGCCGCACCGGTCACCGCTTCGGCAGCTGTCGGGTCCAGGCTGTATCGGCTCGGCGCCAATCGGGGATGGAAGGTGCGCCGTCGGGCTTCGAAAAGGCGCCAGCAGGTGGGCTCATTCCTGCCAAAACCACGGATTCTCGTACATTTTTTGAGGTGGCGATCAACTGTGGGGGTGACATTAGGGGAACTAAGGCTCTCATTGACTCAGGGGCGGCGGGCAATTTTATTCACGTGGGATTGGTGAAGGAGTGGGGAACCCCAGTGGAGGATTTAGGAGTTCCCTTACCAGTTTATGCCCTGGACGGTCGGCCTCTGGGCAGTGGGAGCGTCACCCAGCGCACAGTTCCCTTACACATCCGGGTGGAGGGTGGGGAGTGGGAATGGGTTACATTTTTTGTCATCTTTTCCCCCTATTCTGTCATGGTGTTGGGTCATCCCTGGTTGTCGTCATGTGTTCGTGTCATTAATTGGAGCACGGGCGAACTCTCAACGGCAGCCGACGTCAAGTCGATAGTCAGCGGGAGTTTGCCCAAACCCTTGTCTCCCCCCCCCTCTTCTCTTTTGTCTCCTCCCTCTTTCTCCAGGATGGTGGGGAGCGTGGCAGATTCTGATCTACCCTCTAATCCCGATTTAATAGGGGTGCCTGAGATCTATTGGGACCTGGCGGACGTTTTTAGCAAGACGCGTGCTAAAGCACTTCCGCCTCATAGATCATACGACTGTCCCATTAATCTTCTACCCGGTACCTCCCCGCCTCGCGGGCGAATGTTCTCTCTCTCACGCCCCGAAACCTTGGCCATGAACACCTACATAGAGGAGGCATTGCTTGCGGGGCACATACGCCCTTCCACTTCCCCTGCCGGCGCTGGTTTCTTTTTTGTTGATAAAAAGGATGGGGATCAGCGTCCATGCATTGATTATAGGGGATTGAATGACGTTTCCATCAAGAACCGATATCCTTTACCCCTCATGGACACGGCCTTTGAGTGCTTACAGGGGGCACAAGTCTTTTCTAAACTTGACTTACGTAATGCATACAACCTGGTCAGGATTAGAGAGGGAGACGAGTGGAAGACTGCATTTAACACACCCAATGGGCACTATGAGTATTTGGTCATGCCCTTTGGTTTGGCTAATGCTCCGGCAGTCTTCCAAGCCCTGGTTAACGACGTGCTGCGAGACTTGATTGGGGTGTCGGTGTTTGTCTACTTAGATGATATCCTGATTTTTTCTCGCGATATGGTGCAACACCAAATGCACGTTCGGGAGGTGCTAGACCGTCTCCTCAAGCATCAACTATTCGTTAAGGCTGAGAAGTGTGTGTTTCACACGGACACCGTGTACTTCCTGGGCTTTGTGTTGACGAAGGGCGATCTGCGCATGGATCCAGCCAAGGTGAGTGCAGTTTTGGACTGGCCACGGCCTTCGTCGCTCAAGGGGTTACAACGGTTTTTGGGCTTTGCAAATTTTTACAGGCGCTTTATTCGCAATTTTAGCGTCTTAGCCAATCCCTTAAAGGATAACTCCACTATTTTGGGAAATTAGCTTATTTAACATCTTCCCTGGAGTTAGACAAGAAGATGCATACCTTTTTTGTCTCTGTGCGTGCATTTTAGCTTTGGGAATAGATGCTCCGTTAGCATAGCTTAGCTTCATCACTGGAAGTGAGGCAGGACAGTAGCCTTACAGTGCCTTACAGTGTATTGCAAGGTCTGACATTGACCAAACTTGATATGCATGACCTTGGTGGGCTCTAGGTCAACTCCTGAAAAGGGGGTCAATGTCAGACCTTGCAATCAAAAGTTAGGGGCGCACTGAAATTATGGCAAGGGTTATTAGCCCCCTAACTTTTGATTGCAAAGTCTGACATTGACCCCCTTTTCAGGAGTTGACCTAGAGCCCACCAAGGTCATGCATATCAAGTTTGGTCAATGTCAGACCTTGCAATACACTGTAAGGCACTGTAAGGCTACTGTCCTGCCTCACTTCCAGTGATGAAGCTAAGCTATGCTAACGGAGCATCTATTCCCAAAGCTAAAATGCACGCACAGAGACAAAAAAGGTATGCATCTTCTTGTCTAACTCCAGGGAAGATGTTAAATAAGCTAATTTCCCAAAATAGTGGAGTTATCCTTTAACAGCTCTCACTAAGGCCTCTCTCCCTGGCTTTGAATGGTCGCCTAGGGCTGAGTCGGCCTTCTGCGATCTTAAACGTCGTTTTACATCCGCTCCTGTATTGATCCGCCATGAATGAATGAATGAATGAAAACTTTATTTAACAGATTGCAGAATGGGTACAATACAGTACGGCTCAATACATACAATTGTTAAGGGGATGCAGACCTGAGAAAGACGTTTGTCTTGTTTCCATCAGGGTCCCCCATTTTCAATTCATATAGACATATATGACATACATGACATACAGATAGTCAGTACTGCTACATCTATACATTTATGACATACCAGATTTGCAAATACAGTACTGTTTGTGATACAGAAGGAGTCAAGAAAAGGGAGTATATACATTTGACGTAGAAACTGTACATTGGAGGAGGTTGGGTGGGGGGGGTTGGGTACATTGGGATATTGACAACCATACTGGGTAATTTACATTGGAGGTGGTTGGGGGGGGGGGGGGGGGGGGGGGCAGGGGCACACTGTATAAACAAGTAACACTGTACATTGAGGGGGGGGGGGGAGGAGACACTGTACAAACAAACACAATTGTACATTGAACTATTGACAAAACCATACTAGGTAAATGACTGTACATTGGAGGGGGTTGGGTTAGGATATTTACAGGGGCCAGTGTTGAATTGCAGTCTCCCGTAGGTGTCCCTTGAGAGAGGTTTTGAAAGTGGGTAGTGATCCACATTCCTTTACAGCTTTGGGTAGGGCGTTCCACATTGATGTGGCATAATTGCGAAACGTGTTTAGTCCCTTATTTGAGCCGAATCTGGGTTTAACATGATTTGTTGTTTAACATGACGCGGAGGTTCCGTTCATTGTGGAGGTGGATGCCTCTGACGTCGCGGTGGGGGGGGGGGTGCTCTCTCAGAGATGCTTAAAGGATGGGAAAGTGCACCCGTGTGCTTTTTTTTCTCGCCGTCTGTCACCAGCCGAGCGTAATTACGACGTGGGTAATCGGGAGTTATTGGCGATCAAATTGGCACTGGAGGAGTGGAGACATTGGTTGGAGGGGGCGGCACATCCTTTCATTATTTGGACTGATCATAAGAACTTGGCTTACATCCAAGGGGCTAAACGCCTTAACGCTCGCCAGGCCAGGTGGACGTTGTTCTTCACACGATTTCGATATACCATCTCCTATAGACCCGGCTCCAAGAATATCAAACCTGACGCGTTGTCGCGCCAGTTTGATCTTCCTGGGCGGGAGGAGCAGCCCCATCCCATTATTCCACCGGCCTTGATTTTGGCACCCGTGTCTTGGGGCATAGAAAGGGTGGTAAGGTCGGCGCTAACGCGGGAGCCCGATCCTGGTGGGGGTCCTCCGGGACGGTCGTATGTTCCCAAGGTGGCGCGCTCACGCTTGCTACAGTGGGCACATGCGTCATCCCTCACCAGCCACCCAGGGGCAACCAGGACCCTGGAATTTATCCGTAGGAGGTTCTGGTGGCCGACAGTGGAGGGGGATACGCGTTCCTTTGTGGCGGCCTGTCTGGTGTGCGCACGTAGTAAGACCTCTCGACGGGCACCGGCGGGTCTCCTCCGACCACTTCCTATTCCTAAACGACCCTGGTCACACATATCTCTGGACTTTATTTCTGGTCTTCCCCTTTCGGACGGATTCACCACCATCTTGGTGGTGGTGGATCGGTTCTCTAAGGCGGCTCACTTTGTCCCTCTCCCCAAGCTTCCTTCGGCCCGGGAGACTGCTGATTTAATTATACAGCATGTCTTTCGGGTCCACGGGCTGCCAGTAGATATCGTGTCGGACCGGGGTCCTCAGTTCGCCTCCAGGTTCTGGAAGGCGTTTGCCGCCGGCCTCGGCGCCTCTGTCAGTCTGTCGTCTGGGTTCCATCCACAGTCAAACGGGCAGACGGAGAGGGTCAACCAGGATTTGGAGGGGGTCTTGAGGTGTTACGTTGCCGGTAGTCCGGCAACGTGGAGTAGGAGGTTGGCTTGGGCTGAGTACGCGCATAATACCCTTCTCTCCTCTTCTACCGGTATGTCTCCCTTTCAATGCCAGTATGGTTTTCAACCTCCTCTGTTTCCCGAGCAGGAGGCGGAGGTGCCCTCGGCCCAGGCACATGTGGCTCGCTGTCGCAGGACGTGGAAACAGGTTCGGAAGGCGCTACAGAAGGTTTCGGTTAGTACCCAACGGCAGGCTAACCGTAAGCGTCGTCCCGCTCCAGTTTACCGTCCAGGGCAGCGGGTTTGGCCTTCCACCCGGGATCTCCCTCTCCGGGTGGAATCCAAGAAGCTGGCTCCTCGCTTTATAGGACCATTTAAAGTGATTCATCGGGTTAATCCAGTGGCTTACAAGCTACGACTTCCGAGCTCTATGAGGGTTCATCCGACGTTTCATGTGTCCCTGTTGAAGCCATTCCTCTCATCGTCCTTGGCCCCGCCACTGCCTGTGGTTCCTCCGCCCCGGTTTATTGGCGGTCAACCCATTTACACGGTGCGGAGGATACTGGGTTGTAGGCGGAGGGGTAGGGGGTTTCAGTTCTTGGTGGATTGGGAGGGGTACGGGATAGAAGAGCGTTCTTGGGTGCCTCAAAGGGATATTTTAGATCCCAGCCTGATCGTTGATTTCCGGCGGCTGAATCCCGAGGCTCCTAGGTGAACGTCTGGTGCCGTTCGTCGGGGGAGGGTACTGTTACGTTCTGGACACCGACCTCGGTCGGTGACCACCCACATTCCTGGCATATGTCACTGGGCTTGTCACCTGTCATTTCCCTGTCAATTAGTGCTGTCACTTAGGGGTGGTTCCTGATTGGCTGTCACAGGGGTGTGTGTGGAATGTTGGTATTTTGTCTCTATGTAACATACCTCTCTTCTGCTTGTCCATTGTCAGGTCTTCACTAATTGCGTTCGGGGATAACGCGGACGGTTCTACTCTGGACCTCCAATAAGCTCCCATTTACCTTATTTTACACTTGTGCTATTAGCACTTGTTCTCTCTTAGAATTTACTCTGTGTTCTTACTATTAAAGTCGAACCTGTTCAAGAGTAAACACTCTCTGTCTCTGTGATTGCCTTCACCCATTGGAATTCACCTACCTGCATTCTGACACATATGCGCATGTCCAGAGTTAATTATATTGTTATATTGTTTACACTGCCTATTTATATTTGTATTCTATTTTTATATATACTTATCCACTGTACTATAATTATGTACCTCCCCTCCCCCATGCTGCTATGATGCCTGAACTTCCCCAAGGGGATCAATAAAGGAATATCTTATCTTATCTTAATTTGATCTCTCTTAGTTTTTTTCTGTTTTGTCCTAGGTTATTCATACAAATGTATTTTTTTCCATTTATATGTAGTTGAACTGTAATATTGACGACATAGGGGAGAACGGGGGACGTTGTCACATTCATTATATTTCACCACCAGAGGGTCCTGTCTCCCATACTTTGGTATTTAAATGTCCAGAATTTAGGTCAGAGTTCACCTACATTGTCATCTTTGGAATGAAACAGCTGAATTTGAGGTGAGAGGACTTTGTGTTTTTCATGTCCATTTGTAAATATTCCGCTCCTCAGTATTTTTCTTCTAGACTTTTACACAATTGGTTTATAATGAAACAATTATTACCCTTAAAAGTGTGAAGGGATGGTTTAGATTGTTGTTAGCTAGCTAACTAGTTGTTAGATGGCTGTTAGCCTTGATGCAGACATTCCAGTTGGGGTTGGTTGTCACATGTTGTGTAGGCTATTATTGTTAGGCCGATTTATTGTGTTCTTATTTTGTTATATAGGATGGCCTAAAGATGTGTTTCCTGTTTATGTTCATGTTAAGATTAGGGATGTCCGATATTATTGGCCTACCGATATTGGCATTAAAATGTAATATCGGAAAATATCGGTATCTGTAAAAAGATTTTTTTTTTTTTATTTATTTAACCTTTATTTACCCAGGCAAGCAAGTAAGAACTAGTGCTGTCAGGCGATTAACAAAATTAATCTAATTAATTACAGGATTTGTAATTAATTAATCTAATTATTGCATTTGAATCGCATAACCATTTTATGCCTGATATTCTATATTCTATAATCATATTTCAAATAGCATGTGTCCGGATGGCAGAATTCAGTACTGTATCTACAAAACCTTCTGTTTAATCATCTTCCATCTATTAATTTGCTTAGATTTTTCAGGTCTGGTCAATTTGAGCATGGTGTTATTCACAGTCAAAGATAACATTTCTTTTATTGATATTCTCATTTGGTTCATTACAATTGACTCAAAATAAAAATTTCATTCAATCAATCACCACGCAGATTGATTGATTGAATGAAAACTTTATTAACAGATTGCAGAATGGGTACAATACAGTACAGCTCAATACACACAATTGTTAAGGGGATGCAGACCAGAGAAAGACTTTCGTCTTGTTTACACCAGGGTCATAATGAATTGTAACTAAGGGTGCAACTTGCACCGTGCAATCCATTCTTTGTGGATCTAGCCCACAGTATTTCTGACACTGGGAATACATTCCCTGAGATCCCATAGATCCATAGATGTCCCATAGATGTCCCTAGAATCAGATACCAAGAACATGCAAATGGACCATGTGCTGAAGGGTCTGCAGTTATGTAGAAATCGACCTAAGATTTCCCCCTCTAAGTTCATTAGACCTGTTTGATATGTGGGAGTTCAGTTATTATTTTCCACATACTGTTTACTTATACCGTCTGCCTGCTGATATTGCATCTCATGTTGTGTGACAGTGCTGCCATCTACTGGGCAGAGGTGGAAGTGTTTAGTTATCGTGCGTCACTTCCTGTGTCGTTCAACTTGTCCAGACTTGTAGAGAGAGAGAAATGCATCCAGCCGGGCGGTCACGGACATTTTGACCACTGATGTAAAGTTGCCTATTTCGCAGACATTATTCCACCAGAGAGTGTGAGTTTTGAGTAGTTAGCTAGTTAGATGTTTAGGAAACGTCAGTGATTCGCGGACTACAGCTAACTATCGTATTTCCAGTTATTGTTAGCAGTTAGCAGAAGCTAGCTAGCTAGGAGCTAATAGCTAACGTAGCCCGTTGCACATGCGTTGCTAGCTGCTCTGCACTGGACATATCGGACGATATAGCACAGACCGGAGGACATTTTAGCTAGGTTCTGTGCCGAAGGGACTCTGTACAGAGGCACACAACCAGTCATTTGCTAGCTCAGCAGCCGCTAGCACTAGCCTGTTGTACAGAGGCGGACCGCGTGTCTTCAGTCTGGCTGTCTGCATGCTCACTACTGAGCGGAGGAGACACTCGGATACCCAACAGCGGTGCATCTGGTCTGCAGGAGCAGACTGGTAGCGCCAATCGGACCGGGCAGCGTCTTCCCGCCTTCATCGCCACGCAGCGGTTGACTACTCTTCACCACAGAACCCCTCCGGGTTCTCACCACCAGGCTTACTAACTCTCTCTCCACCTCTCTCGTCTGGCAGAGGGAATTGTTCCTCTGCTGCTACAGTAACCGCGGCAACGTTGGCCAGAACAATTTAGTAGAACAATTTGGGCGCCCATCTAAATTTAGCTATAGTATTTTAATTAGTAATTGTATAAAGTACTAAGAATATTTGTATGTATGTTTGTTCCCCGTGTTTATATTATGGTTCATCAGTTTCCTCGCTCTTTCTAGGTGACTCCATTTAATTTAGTTTATTCAGTTGTGTAATTTGGTATACTTAGTTCGGCAGTTAAGGCATCTGACCAGTCCCTAAGGTGACATTTATATACAGTCCTTTAAGCTCTAGCACAATTTGGTTCTTCGAGCCGGATTTAACCAGATAGGATGTCCCGAAAGAGCGAGGCAGGTTCAATAGGTAGAACCTCCCCCCCCCCTTCCCTGAAGGGAAGTCACGTGCTCCTAGAGAGCGTAGGAGACCCTCCCGACTAGATGACTGTGTCTTGGGTACACCCAGTATCCCTAGTTCGGAGAGAAATCAGCATGTGCTAAACACATCAGCTGACCGGACAGTAGGGGACCTTACAACCCAGACGGCAGGCACACCCCAGCCAGTAGAGGGTGCTGCTGCCACACCGCAGTTAGATCAGACTATGAGAGCAGAGTCAGACCCAACTGACACCCCCCAGCTGCCTGAAGAGAAGAAGAGACAGGAGGTGGCAGTCCCGTGTAGTAACGACATAACTACTTTCCCGCCACTGAATACCGCCAACCAAGATGAGTCTGAGGAAGAAGAGGAGAGTGATAATCAAGAAGAGGAGAGTGACGATCAAGAAGAGGAGAGTGACGATCAAGAAGAGGAGCGTGGAGGGCTTCCGGTACGAGAGGAAACGGGTAGCACGCGTGTGCTGGAGCTCCTGGTCGAATAAGTAAAGAAACTGATGAATAAAGACCCGAAAAGAAATAAAAAATGGAGATGCAATCAAGGAACAAGGAGGAAACAAGGAATGAGAAGAAGAGAGAAAATGAGGGATCTCTGAGAAGGGAGAATTTGAAGATACAAAACCCCCGTCGCGAGGGAGAGAGGGACCAGGTGGAAGGAGGAGGTGGGCCGGCCGCGCTCGACAGGGAAGTGCCAGGATGGGGACGGACGCAATATTGGCGGATATGCAGACAATTACGGACACGATAAGGACCGATGTCGCGAGGCTGGGGGAGGAATTGAAGACGTAGCAGGAGGATATCGGGGGAGAAATGGATGCGGGACTCGAAGC
Organism: Notolepis coatsorum; assembly: GCF_963971535.1. NCBI lineage: Eukaryota > Metazoa > Chordata > Actinopteri > Aulopiformes > Paralepididae > Notolepis > Notolepis coatsorum. Next base: position 64,927,912 of record NC_140181.1, read on the forward strand.
GGTCTATGAAAAGATGGTGGAACAGGGTGAGAGCGTGGCGGCGTTGGAAGGGAGAACGGCAGAGGCGGAGGAATGGGAAACAAAGATACACGAAGTACTGACAATTGCAATTCTACAACAAGAAAAAATTTAGGAAAATCTGTCGGACATGGAAGGGAGACTGCAGAGAAATAATACCCGGTTATGGGGATTGGAGGACGGAGTGGAAAGGGAGTCTATGGCCCTGTATGTGGTGATGGAGATTCAGAGAGCCCACGGGGCGCCTGCGCCGAAGCAGCCCGCTGGCAGGCCCCCCGAGAGCGGTTACTATTAACTTTTTGAGATTCGAGGTGAAGGAAATGATAAGGAGACGTGAAGGAAGAGACGAGGTGAGACACGGGGAGGCGAACGAGAGGAGTACATAAAGAACGGATTAACCACCCCAGCTATAGACAATAATGCCCAATGGAACACATACACGAACGCACACTATAATCACTGCAGATGGAAATAATTAGGAGGGTAAATATACAACACATAGAATAATTGGAGGAGTAAACATGCTACACACAGAGAATGGAGAACTATAAACACACAGAGGTTTACACACATTGGACTGGGATGAAGGAGAGACAATGGAACATGGGACTCGAATCACAGGAGGACTGGAAGGTGGGGGTCTCGGAACAGGAGGAAAAGCAGACAGAGAACTTTGACCAGGAGCTCTAGCACAATAGACAACACGAATGTTGGACAATTATAGTGAGATGAAGGGGGGCCAAGACATCAGGCACCCCTCGCCACTAGGCAGAGCCCTCTCAACAAGAGAGCCAATACTCTGCACCTACGAGCAGGGGAGAGGGGGTGACTTATGGATCCCCCGTACACCTTGGGAGCGATTTATGTAAAGTATATATGTTTTAAATGTGCACATGGACAAATACGAAGGACAAAAATTCAAAATGTTGGACATGAAGAGAGGCTTGGAGAGCCTCCTGCGGGGGGTATCTTCGTCTCTGGGGGGGGGGCTTCTCCAGTAGGAGGGCTGATCCCCCTCCAAACCGCCAACCGGGGAAAGAGTGCGCTTATTGTAGTGTTGCGGACCTGGGCTTGGGGCTCTAGTGTGCCGGGGGCCTGGCGGTCGGGCGGGGGTGGGTGGGGGCTCTGGGGGCTCGGCTCTGTGCATGGTGGACCAGGATATGGGGGTGTTCTATCTCTCGGGGAGGAGGGCGGGAGGGAGGGGTCTCTCACAGGGGGATCAGAGAGGCTGGGCTTTGCCCGGCGGGGCCCTGTGTCTTGGGGGGCCGATGGGCATGGGGTGTGGCTCTCGGGGGCATGGGGAATAGCGGGCTTGGCTCGGTGGGGGGGAGTCCCCTATCCTTTCCTCTACTGGGCCTGCCCCAATTGATTCAAGGGACCCGTGTCGATGGGGGCCCGGCTACGGGCGCAGCGGCCTAAGATATGGGGGGCGCCAATGGGCTCAACTCAGGGGGGGGGGGGGGAGTCGGGGGTCAGCGTTTATGCGGTTTGACCCGGGAGAGTGGGATCCCGTGGGTTGTGGGTTGGTTGTGCGTGGGGTGGGGGGCTTGGTGGCATGGGAGGTAGCAGGCTTGGCTCGGTGGGGGGAGTATTGCCCCTCGCCCCTCTACTGGGTCGGGCCCAATCAGATTCAAGATGCCCGTGTCGCTGAGTGCTGGACCCCGCGTGGGACGGACCTGGGATGCGGGGGAGCCCGGTTTCTAGGGTGGGAGGGGGGGGGTTCCTCTTGCCGCGGTCTGGGAGGATGAGCGCAGCCGAGTTCAAGGGGCCCACATCATTGTGCTGTTGTGTTATTGATGTTATTGTATATGTTGTGTTGTATGTCTATAAGTGTTCAATAAAAATGTAAGTTTAAAAAAAAAAAAGAGGAGCGTGACTCAGCTGAAACCGACTCGCAACCTGGCAAGGAGATCATTCCCCCAGACAGCGTGGAGCCATGCGGTGTGCAGGACTTCAATCACTTCCAACCGGGAGAGTTCTTCCTAGACACTCACAGAAATGGTAGGCCCCCCAGAGCAGAGGGAGCATTACAGGCTCAGAACTCATGTTCCAATGCATGCAACAACAACGCGAAGATGCACTCGCAAGAGAGGAGCACCAATACGAAGATGCACTCGCAAGAGAGGAGCAACGACGCCAAGATGCACTCGCAAGAGAGGAGCACCTACGCCAAGGTGCATTCGCAAGAGAGGAGTGGCTCCACCAAGATGCGCTCGAGAGAAGAGCGCTCAACAGAGAGAGAAGAGCCGCGGAAGCACTGGAGCGGGAGCGTGATAGAGCGGCAGCCCAGGCCTTGGAGCACACCCGGCTCGCTACCGCCCAACTGCAATCGGCCTCTGCCTCCAGGCAAATATCAAGAGCATCCACTAGGAATAACTCACCCCAGGGCCGCCAGCCGGAAAGGGAGGAGCACCCGGCGAGGTATCCCGACCCCGAAGTGGGGACAAGGCCGACTCCGAAGACCTGGAAGGGCGACTGGCTCATCTACAGAAGGAATATATGGCACCAGGAGAGGTGCCGCCCCCATCTCGACGTGAGCGGCTACCCGCCACACCCAGAGCAACCTCCAGATCCCATCAACGTTGGCCGGAAACTACACCGGCCCCTAGGTACGACCCGCTCCCACAGCGCCCACCAGGGAGCGCCATCCCATTCTTCAAAGATGATTCTAGAAGTCAGTACCATGACATGAGGATGTGTCTGGAGTTCCTCCTAGGCGCCGCGAACCACAGCAAGCAACAGAAGTTCCTCGAGCTGTCTATGCACTGTAGGCTGCCTGCGGCCAAGCTCATATGCACTGCCAACGCATACTCCCCCGTCCCCTATACTTTGTCTATCCAGGCCCTTGACGAGTGCTGGGGACGCCCGTGGGACCACATATTGGATGAGATCCACGAGCTGGGAGAAATGGCAGACATAAAGGACGACCAGGCCCTGGACGCATACTCCTTGAAGGTACAGGCTCTGGTGAGCCTGCTGAAGTTTCAAGGAGCCGCTGGCCGCACAGAGCTCTACGCAGGCTCCAACGTAGAACACTTTGTCAGGAAGCTTCCAAAGTAAAGGGAAGAGAGGTTCCGACAGGACCACGAGCGTCTCCACCCCAAACAGCCACCGTCTACCCTGATGGAGCTCTCAGAGTTCCTGAAGTCAGAGATGAGGCACATCCGCCTCCCCAAGCGGGAAGAGCAGAGAGGCAGTGGATGCAGTGGACGAGACAAGTCCGACCGAACGGGGTGGCCCGTTAGGGTGCTGACAACCATACCTGAAACCACATCAAAGGAGCACCAAGGGCCCCCGAAAGGCAAACGAGGCTTCTCCTCCCAGAAGAAAGGAGAGAAGAAAACTCCGCCGCCATGCCAGTGCTGCACCGAGGTCCACTAGCTAGACAACTGTCCCGTGTTCAAGGAGAAGACTACAGAAGAAAAGAAACAGTGGATAATCGAGAATAAGCGGTGCTGGAAGTGCGCCCGTGAGCACCGAGCAAAGGACTGCACCCTCAAGGGACCCTGCAGACAGAGACGTTGCGGAAGCCCGTGATGAGCCCGCTACAGAGATATGCAACTACTACGTGGGCCCCGTGAGGGGCAGCACTCCCCGCGTGCTGTTGAAGATGGTGCCGGTGGTCCTGCGGAACCGCGACAAGACTCTGGAGACCTACGCGGTTATTGACGATGGCTCGGAGCGCACACGCTGCTGATGCGTGAGGCTGCCCTCGCCCTTGGACTCAGGGGCGACGCAGAGGAGCTGGATCTCCTCACCATCAAACCAGGGCGCACCACTATTTGTGGAGAGAGTGTGGCTCTCACCATCACACCGGCCGGATGGCCGAAGGAAGTCTTCAAGGTGAGCCGCGTGTTCACCGCTGCCGGTTGTGCCTCTCCAGTTACGGCTACCCCATGGAGTCCCTCATGAAGAAGTACCCACATCTCTGTAATCTGGGGATAAACGCTGCAATGGACGTGAAGCCCACCCTCCTGCTCGGCTCCGATAATGTGAACCTCACTTTACCCAAGCACATCATCCAGGGTCCACCCGGATGTCCCGTCACCCTGGAGACTCGGCTGGGCTGGACGCTGCAGGGCCCCATCAGTCTGAGAAATCTGAACGCCCGTCAGACCCACTGCCTCTTCATTGGAGCGGGGCACGAGGTTGTGGCAGCTGGACGTTGCTCCATACAAGAACGAGAAAATACACACTCGCCCCAAGGAAGATAAGGCTGCAATGGATCTTCTCCAAGCCAAGACCAAGGGTGTCTGCGTGTGCGGTGTCCTCAGATACGCCACACCACTCTTGAGAAGAGAGCCCATGCCGACCTTCAAGGTTCCCCCAGGAGTACAGCTCCAAGCCAAGACCAAGGGTGTCTGCGTGTGCGGTGTCCTCAGATACGCCACACCACTCTTGAGAAGAGAGCCCATGCCGACCTTCAAGGTTCCCCCAGGAGTAGCGAAGCCGTGCCTGCTTAGCACTGAAAGAAGACTCAGCAGACTTCCGGTTTAGCTACAATATGTAGCGCACGCGTTTGGTAACAGCTCCGCTCCCGTCACCGTTAATTTCGTTCTAAAACATTATTTTAACAAATACCAATGAGATTAAACCACATCGTATGTATTAATAGGAACTTCTACTAACTATATCAAAAGACATAAAGACTCAACATGGATGGTAAGGATAAGAAAAAGGTTGGAAAGAAACACGAAGCAGTAAATCCAACGGCGACGATTGAGACACGTTCAAAAAAAATAACAGGCGACACAGCGCCAGATCCGTTGTTGACAATCCCCGATGGGGGGAATATAACGGAGAATATACCGGGACCATCGGCGACTGGCTCCGAGAGGGAGACAATAGAGGACAAAAGTACCGTGAAGGACAAAGCAGAGGATTTTGAGAAGATAATAGCCAACAAATCCATCGGTCCCATCACTGCACCTACAATATCAACTGACACAGGCAGTGCAATTACACAACCCGACTTCAACTCTCTGACTAGCCTGATTAAGGAACAGATGGTAGCTTTCAAATTACACATCGCAGACATCGATGCTAAATTCGAAGAAGTTATGAAAGCGGTCGCTGTACAGGCCGTGCGAATCACGACAGTGGAGAATACGGTGACAGAAATTACACGGGTAGTCAAAGAGAACGAGAAGAGCGTCAATGATGGATTGATAGAGTTAACGAAGGAGATAAAAAAGGTGGAAGAAGCATGTCGGAGGAAAATACAAGAAGTCAAAGATGAAGCGACGGAGAGGCTACTCGAGACCCAACGTTACTACAGGCGAAATAATATCCGCATTGTGGGACTTGATGAATCAGTCAATTGCACAGACGACAAGTTTCCAACAGTGTTAACAGAGATTTTGGGTAACAACATTCTAACCACAGAGCCGATAGTGGACCAATGTTACAGAATCGGTACTCGAGAACAAAGAGGCAACGGTCCAAGAGCAGGCCCGGACTGGCCATCGGGAGCACCGGGAGTTTTCCCGGTGGCCTGGCCTGCACAGATTTAAAAAAAAAATTATATAAAAAAAAAGAAAAAAAAAATTATATTTTTTATTTATTTTTTGCCAGGCCATTGTTTCTAGTTGTGGCGGTGGCGCGGCGCGATAGTTAGATAACCTAGGTGAGTGGGGAACAACCAGGATTTCACTGTCTGCGACAGAGTTGGAGAACTATCTGACTCTCTCCCTCGCGCGGACACACACACACAATGGAGCCGTGCTGCCTCTCTGTTCGCTCCGTCGAGACTGTGTTTACTTTTGTTAATATTTATAGTTTTTAGAGTTTTGTTCGTACCAACTGTTGGTGCATTTAATGTATATGACCGTCAGTCACTCATAGACATTGGATTACGGGAAACTTACCAACTGGATTACTCACTGGATCAGCTTTCCGAACCGCATCAATGGCCTGAAGAAATTCTCCGGAGATCAGGACCAGATCCTTTGTTCCTAGACCCCAGGAACAGAGGAACCAGACGGCGAGGGAAGAGGGCTGGGATCCGTAACAGGCTGAGATCCAGACGCCACCGTACACCACTGCCCAGTATATTGCTAGCCAATGTACAATCAATTGACAATAAACTGGATGACATCCGAGCAAGGATTCAATATCAAAGAGACGTTAGGGACTGCAACGTCCTCTGCTTCACCGAGACGTGGTTGACGCCGGACGTCCCAGACCACGCAATTCAACCGGCTGATCACTTCTTTATCCATCGCAAGGATCGGACATCAGCAGAGTCCGGTAAACAACGTGGAGGAGGTATTGCCTTCATGTTTAACAAAAATTGGAGCGATCCAACGAACGTGAAGGAATTATCCAACCACTGCTCCCCAGAACTGGAATATATAACCATCAAGTGTCGTCCTTTCTTCCTCCCGAGGGAGTTAACGGCGATCGTCCTGGTCGGAGTGTATATTCCACCGCAAGCCAGCAACAAGGTTGCGCTCTCCAGACTACACGACGAGGTAAATAGAATCCAAGTGGCGAATGTTAACGCCGCCATTTTAGTTCTGGGAGATTTCAATAGCGCCAATCTGAGAAAGGTATTGCCTGACTTCTATCAGCATGTGACTTGCAACACCAGAGGCGGTAACATCCTAGATCACTGTTACACGCAATTTAAAGGTGGCTACAAGGCTCATTCTGATAGTGGCTTTGGTAAGTCAGATCACGCATCAATCTTTCTTTCACCAAAGTACAGACAGAGAATTAAAAGTACTCCCGTAGTCTCGCGAGAGGTGCAGAAATGGGATGTGACGTCAGAGGAGACGATCCGGTCAGTGTTTCACCACACAGACTGGAATGTGTTCCGCGACACAGATAACATTAATGTCTACACGGAGACAGTGCTGGACTATGTTTGTACTAGGGTGAAAGAAACAATCCCCACTACCAAAATGAAAGTTTACCCAAATCAAAAACCCTGGGTAGACAAATCCGTCCGTGAAGCTCTGAGAGAGCGCACCAAAGCATACAACGACGGCCTAGAGGCAGGCAACATGAATGACCACAAGGTGGCGCGATACAACGTAAGGAGGACAGTGTCAGAGGCCAAACGACGCTACAGGGATAAAATTGAACTCCAGTTTGAACAAGCTGACTCTAGAGCTATGTGGCAGGGGCTCAAAACGATGACAGACTACAAAGGCGCCTCCCTCAAACTGAACAGTGACATCTCCTTAGCAAATGACCTCAATACCTTCTATGCGAGGTTTGATGCTGGTAATAACAACACCAGCTCACAAGCCTCGGCAATGGGGGGGGGGGGGGTCGGCTGCTGATGGAGGCGCAGTGTTCAGGGTAACAGAGCATGAGGTGAGGCGGACCTTTAAAAAAGTGAATATCAGGAAGGCAGCAGGTCCAGACGGCATCCCCGGCCGCGTCCTAAAAGTCTGTGCCGACCAACTGGCCCCAGTATTCACTGACATATTTAACCTGTCCTTAGAACAGGCTGTCATCCCCACCTGCCTGAAGAAGTCCACTATTATCCCTGTACCCAAAAAATCCAAGCCTGCTTGCCTCAACGACTACCGCCCTGTAGCTCTCACCTCCATAGCCATGAAGTGCTTTGAGAAGCTAGTAAAGGGCTACATCTGCTCCTCCCTCCCCATCAACATGGACCCCCTGCAATTTGCATACCGCCCCAACAGGTCCACGGAGGACGCCATATCCCATGTGCTGCACACAGCAGCATCACACCTGGACAAGAGGCAGGGGAACTATGTGAGAATGCTATTCATCGACTACAGCTCGGCATTCAATACCATAGTCCCCTCCATACTCATAGCCAAGCTCAGGGACCTGGGCTTGGGCTATGACCTCTGCCAGTGGGTCTTGGACTTCCTGACTGGCAGACCCCAGGTGGTGAGAGCAGGCAACTGCACCTCCTCATCCATCACCCTCAACATAGGGGCCCCCCAGGGCTGTGTTCTGAGTCCCCTCCTCTACTCCCTGTACACACACGACTGTGTGGCTCAGCGGAGTAGCAATACAATCGTCAAATTTGCTGACGACACAGTGGTGGTGGGCCTGATCTCTGCCAACGACGAGAGGGCCTACCTGGAAGAGGTCAAGGTCCTGGCGGGATGGTGCCAGGAAAACAGCCTCTCCCTGAACGTCAGCAAAACAAAGGAGATGATTGTGGACTTCAGGAGGTCGGGGGTCAAGGACTACAGCCCCCTCAGCATCGACGGGGCACCGGTTGAGAGAGTCAACAGCTTTAAGTACCTCGGAGCCTACATATCCGAGGACTTGACATGGACCACACACATTAACAGTGTTGTGAAGAAGGCACGACAACGCCTCTACTTCCTCAGGCGCCTAAGGAAGTTCCAAGTCAGCCAGAAGATCCTTAAGAACTTCTACTCATGTACAATAGAGAGCATCTTGACCGGCAACATCACCTCCTGGTTTGGGAATAGCACTGCACAAGACCAAAGCAGACTACAAAGAGTGACACGTTCAGCCGAACGCACAATTGGAGGGGGGCTCCCCACCCTCCAGAACATTTACTACAAGCGTTGCAAGGGCAAGGCTAAGAGAATCATTAAAGACTCCAGTCACCCGAACAACTGCCTCTTTGAACTGCTGCGGTCAGGCAAGCGATACAGGAGTCTCAAGGCGAGCACAGAAAGACTCAGAAGAAGCTTCTATCCCCAGGCCATCAGGCTGCTAAACGAACAATGAATGAACACTACACAACAACAACCACCAAACGCACATAGCACACACATCCACACGCACACACTCACTTTAAACAAACACACTGTAGCACCCACTCCACACACTTATAGCACACACCCACTTTAAACAAACACACTGTAGCACCCACTCCCCACACTTTATATTTATGGATGAAGGATTGCACTACAACTCGTACACCTTACTGTAAATTGTACCTAAAATTGTACCTCATCCCATTTCTGCTTTGCACTAGATAGTACTGTACATTAGTACACTGCATAGTATTGTGTATTGTATATTATATGGTAACTCAGAACATTGTACATATGTCTATACCGAACACTGTGACCTCATTTTCTTCTTCTAAATTCATGCTATATTATGTTATTTGATACTATCTTGTCTAGCACAGTCTCTGGAGCGTAACAGTAAGAAGCATTTTGTATGAAAGTATTCTGTACTTCTGTATGACAACTATTAAAGAACTTGAACTTGAACTTGAACTTGCTGCCGCTTGTGATTGGTGGAGGCGGGACCAGGCGATACAACTGATTGACAGCAGAGGCGGCGAATGGAATGGCAGACGGCACTCAGATGCAGAATAACAGCCAGGCAGTGAGCCAGGTAGTGAGGGACTCGGGAGAGATACAGTAGAGCGAAAGTCAATTAACGTTGATGTCAAGATGGACAGTGGAAGAAAGAGAAAGGGTGGAGGAGAGAGGGATAAAACAAAAAAAAAGAAAGGCCCTTACAGGAGAGAGTGGTTAACTGTATTATAATAGTAAATAGAAAAATATGTTGTGCTCTTGCTTTTTTCTTTTTGAAGGTGGAGAGAGTAGCATTGCTAGTGCCACAACAGTTTTATTTGAGGTCCATAACAGTACATTGTACTAAGCAATTGTTGGCTCATTAGTTTATGATTCACATGCACTAAAATTCACCAGAATGCAGGACATTAAGTCTTTGTAACAAAAAATGTCCTGGTGGGGGACCCCCAGACCCCCCGCTTAAAAAGTGGCCTGATTGGGGCTATATTTCGCGCTATATCTCCCGGTATGAATTATTTCCCCAGTCCGGCCCTGTCCAAGAGTCATCATTGTTACTCTGCGCAAGACGGCAATAAGAGATGACATCATCAGAGTTGCACGCAACCAAAGGGGGAAACTGAAATATGGTGAAAATTCAATATTTATCTATGAAGATCTATGCAAAGAGGCCATCGCTCAGCGTTTCCCCTACAAGGAGGTGATGCAGAAATTGTTCAAGTGTGGCCTCAGACCAAGGCTAATATACCCGGCACTATTATCGATCGTGGGAAAAGACGGCCGGAGGGAAGGATTACGCACGCCTAAAGACGCAGAGGAATACTTGAATCTACATGGAGCAGGTCCCCCAGGGCAGAACGCAACACTGTCTCGCACCAGATAAGCCTACTCATCTCTCTCTTTCTCTTTGTATTTCAGTATTAGAATGACTTTACCACGACTCAACAAAAGTAGCAGATGATATGCATGCCGGCAACACCAAGGCACAAGGTGTATAATATGGTTCGTAATGCATTATATTTACAGACCTCTGGTCTCCGTGGAGACAAGAATATATCATTGACACTGTGAACAATCTGGAATATTCTGGGCTCATCGCTCGACTGCTCTGGGACACTAAGGAATATCCTGAAAATACTAGTAGTCATGAACCCTGGGTAGGAAGATCATTCTGGAACATAACAGCAGTCTGTTCGTATATACTAGGGTATTCTACAACCTTCTAGAATATAATGCACCATTACAACGAAGGCCTGCAACTTTAACATTAACATCCGGTGTGTATAAGCATATGATAAGGCTTTAAAAAAAATCAGCCACACCTAAATGTATGAGCACAACAAGGTTATTCTAATAATTTAAATAATCACTCCACTGATTTAGAGATTGGCACAATGTAGCTCTAAAAGTCTCTGTTTTTCTCTTTTATCTATGTATTCAATTTTATTTTAGTGGTTTCTCCACGTTGAGTTTTATTTTAGCTCTCACTCCCTTTTTTTATCTTACATTGTTCTTTTCTATTTTTCTTCATTTTAAGGTGTTAGTGTTCAAATGAATATATCAATGAAGGTATTCTTTTTTTCATTTTTCATAATATTTTACTACATTAAGGGAAGGCGCAAGACCAAAAGCGACATTCTATTGAATTAGAATGAAAATGTTAGATCCTATGGCAATTAGCATAGGAAGAGTAGGATTACAAAGCTCAGTTTGGGCAATCCGGTGGCCTAAGGGAGGGAGTCAGACGCGGAGCGGAGGATGTGTCTATGGAACACAGGCCTGTACGACTCTCTGGGAGGGGGGGAAAAAGGGGATTTTTATTTGTATATATATATGTTTTTTTTTTTTTTTTATCCACTTTTTCTCCCATTTTCTATTTTTCTCCCATCCCAATTTCGTATCATCCAATTCAACCCTCCCCTGTCACGAATGCTGTTTCTTGCCTCCCACAAGCCGGCTGCAATGTGGACTAAGTCATACATAGCACAAGTCCCCTCCGGTACTTGAGGTAACAGCAGTCGCATCTTTTCACCTGCGCAGCTCGATCTCTCAGTGTCGAGGAGTAACGCGTGGGAGGCTCACGCTGCCCCCGACACTTCCTGATTCTACTGCGCAGGCGCACCAACCGACTTGTAGGAGTCGCTTGTTCACAACGTTCGATCGCCACCCTTCAGTTTTCCCTCCCCGTAATACGGCCAATGTGTATTACTGCGGACGACCAGCTAAACTGAAAACAATGTGGAGAGCTGGATTCGAACACGCGAATCCTAGCGTCTCCACACTGGTGGCGAGTGCCTTGCCCACTACACCACCTAGCCGCCCATTATATATATATGTTTTTAAGCTCGGCTCTCAACGGGACCTCAATAATTGGATGTACATCTATTGTAGCTTCGCACTCCAGAAGCATTACCAAAAATTACACAACAACATGTATAGATTATGGCTAGTTTGAATATAATGATATGGAACACTGGTGGGATAAATAAACAACACAAACGCAAAAGCGTGCTCACACTGATGAAAAAAGAACATGTGGACGTGGCTCTACTAAGCGAAACGCACATTTTAGAGAAAGACATAGATACGTTAGCAGACAACACATATCATAATATTAGTCACTCTTCTTTTGGTACGAGAACTCGAGGTGTAGCCATAGTCGTTAGACGTAAGTTAAATATTGAATTAAAGGGAGTATGGTCGGATGCAGATGGTCGTATAACTATAGCTATGATTGTACACAATAACAGGAAAATAGCGTTGGCAGCGGTATATGCCCCAAATTTGTACGAAGAGGGTTTCTTCTCTACACTAACCAATGCAATGTTAGACCTTCCCGATTACTCATTTATAATAGGTGCAGATTTTAATGCCATTTGGAATCCAAGGATGGACAAATCTTACCTCGCCTTTTCCAGCTAACAAAAGAATTCATCTAAAGCATTAAAGGATTGGTCGGTGTAAATGACTTATGGCGATCACTTAATCCCACGACCCGAAAGTACTCTTGTCGATCTGCGAGACATAACACATTATCCAGAATAGATTATGTCTTTGCATCCCCGAGACTATTTGATAAATATGAAGTGGAAATGATACCCAATGCACTATCAGATCACTGTTATTTACTCCTAAAAGGAACATTTGGTATACTATCTTCCCGAGCCCCAAGATGGCGATTTAAATCGATGCTGCTTAATAACAAGGAATTCATTACACAACTCAAAGAAGCTCTTATAGTATTCCTACGGGAGAATGCAAACTCGGTGCAAGACCCCAGAATAATATGGATGTCGGTAAAGGGAATGATCAAGGATTTCACTGATAGCTTTTCCTCCAAAATGCGCAAGAATCAATGCACAAAACTGTCTGAACTGGAAACGCTTTACTCAACGTTATTTAATTCTTTAAAATACAACAACTCAACTCGACTAGAAAATCAAGTTAACGTACTAAAAATAGAGATCAATGCCATATACAGACAACAATCGGAAATACAAATACGCAGCACAAGACAACAGCAGTACTCCCAAGGTTCTAAACCTAGTCACCTATTAGCCATGCGATTAAGAATGAATGCAAAATTTGCAGATATAACTACCATTAGAGCACAACAAGTACTTGAAACAGACCCTGAAAAAATAAACGATACATTCAAAGAATTCTACTCCGACTTATATAAATCAGAAACGACCTTCGATCAAAACAAAATGGACACATATCTTAATCAAATTATTCTCCCTAAACTTTCAGAGGATGACGCTAAACAGTTAGAAACACCGATCACACTAGAGGAACTCAAGAAGGCCATATCCGAAATGCAAAGTGGTAAGGCTCCTGGAAGAGACGGTATCCCACCAGAAATGTACCTTTCTTGTTGGGACATAATTGGACCCTTATTACTAAATATGATCTTATACTCAGTCAAGGAGGGGAACTTCCATAAAAACGACAATATTGCACTCATAACAGTCCTTCTCAAAAAAGACAAAGACCCCACCGAGTGCGGTAGTTACAGACCCTTAAGCCTCCTCGGAACCGATATCAAACTGTACTCTAAGGTATTAGCCATCAGATTACAAAAGCATATGACGTCTTTAGTTCATCCGGACCAAACTGGCTTCATAAGAGGCCGCCTGATCACTGATAACATAAGACGAATACTGCACGTACTAGATGCCGACAAGGACGACACCATACCTAAGGCGATGCTGTCCCTGGATGCTATGAAAGCCTTTGACAGGCTGGAATGGTCGTATCTATGGGTAGTATTAGAAAGGATGGGGTTAGGAAAAGGATTCATTGATATGATTAAAGTATTATACAAAGACCCATCGGCCATGATTACAACAGGTACAATCATCTCCAAAATCTTTCCGGTATCACGCTCAGCCAGACAGGGTTGCCCTCTTAGTCCCGGACTATTCGATCTATCATTAGAGCCTTTAGCACAATATATAAGACAATCCCAATCCATAGAACCAATCGTAATCAAGGGCACACAACATAAAATTAGTTTATATGCGGACAACGTAATATTGTTCATGCAAAACCCCAACACCACATTGCCTCATCTGCTCAAGTTGATTGAGAACTTTGGTGATTTATCGGGATTTAAGATAAATTGGCCGAAGTCGGCTTTCCTTCCACTTAACACCCCTGCAAAAAAAGATATAACCCTCCCAGGAGAGATACCTATGGTAAAACATTTTAGATGCTTGGGAGTGGAAATATTCCCCACCATAAGACAAACGGTGAAGCACAATTACACAAAAATCCAAAACAAAATCAAAGACGACCTTGATAGGTGGGCAAAACTTAAAAACTCAGTACAGGCACGGATATCAATAGTTAAGATGGATGTACTACCTAGAATCAACTTCTTCAGTTCAATGCTACCGTTACCCCCTCCAGAGGGTTACTGGAAAAGATTACACTCCTCCACATACAAATTTATTTGGAATAACAAACCACCACGTATAAAAAGATCCACCGCACAGAGAAATAAAGCAGACGGTGGCATGGCATTTCCAGATTGTTTCCACTATTTTAAGGCGTACACATTAAGACCATTGACAACATGGTTTGATCCCCAAGCATTAGTATCCTGGAGAAAATTAGAAGAAAACATAGTAGCCCCACATAGACTGAAGGACATAGCATACACTAAACTACCAATCAAGCACTGTGAACGGAAATTTGGCCCCATAATTACTCATGCGATCCGGATATGGCGTGTGTAACTGAGGGGTACAATTCCCTGACTGTATTAATAAGTATGGTATCATTAAACCACTACCGTCTTATGTACATTACTACTGGCCATACAGTACACAGGTATCTTATGATGAACACTTCCCACAATGACTCGGTTCCACACAAAACTGGGTTTAAGTATTTATTAGCAGCAATGATAATAATAATAATAATTTAGGACCTGCTCAGAGGTCATCAATCGGCACACATGCGATGCATGCATGCAATTCGTATCTGCGATTAACCCATCCCGTCGTCCTTCCCCCCCAAGGGCAGCCGGGAGCAGACAGGCGTCAACGTGAGCCGCGCCAGGGGACCAATCCAAGTGCTCCTGTCCGTCTTCGTCAAGGACGCCACAGCGTTAGCGATCTATTGTTGTGCATGTTTTTCCATTGGGTTTATCTTATCGGGGGGGAAACCCTTGCGAGCACGGGGAGAACATGCAAACTCCACACAGAAAGGCCTGGGAGATACCCCACCTGGGTAACTGGCATCATGGAAACCTGGTCCCCAAGCGGGAATCGAACCCTGGACCTTCTTGCTGTGAGGCGACAGTGTTAACCACTACACCACCGTGCCGTAGTACATAATATACTTTACTTTGGATGCGCTTATAAGGCAAAGGAATGTGCGTAGGCAAATCAATAACGTATGTCCATTCTCATATTACGCAGGAGATAATAATACAACCTGAATCTTAGGAATTATATCTATGGTACTCTGGTAATATAGCGGGAGATAATAGTAGGGTTCCCACCGGTTGTAAGCCAGCAGGGGGAGGAAAATGTTCGAATGCAAAGTCTGGATCAACGGGAACTCAATAAGCTCCTGCTATGGGAGGCGGTATATTACTCCCTGGATCGGCAGACGAAAGCAGCAGCTGTAATCCCAGTATGCGTGCAGCATAGGTGAAAGCCGGCCAGCCTCTCCAAGAGACGGGCTCGAGTGATGTTCCTCACGGGTAAATCCCACACAGTAGTGGGGTGTAGACGATTCTTCTCCGCTCCAATATCCACAGGACCAAAGCAATAATAATAATAATCCAGCCGGAAAAGGGCTCTGCATTCACCGGTGTAGATTCTCCGGTGCGCGGTACTTCACATTAACTAGGTCGAACTTGACGTTATTCCACTAAGCTCTGACACTTTACTATCCTATTCGCACACGGTTATAAGTGCTCTATTTAGATGCACGGTTGCTCACTTCACTTGGTCGTTGACTCGTGATGAAGGCTTTACTAGTAAGGAGCGAACGATACGTTGAACGAACGTATTAGGATAAGACAAGACTCTATTTTGGGGCAAAACGGGCCCACTTCAATGTATCGTGGTGTGAGGCTTCAACTTGTTAGGGTAACACACTGCTGTATTCACCTGCGCCGTATTTATACGTTAGGTGAACAATCTAGTACCAGCCTTATTTCTGTCTCGTATTCCTGGGCAAAGCCGGGCATGTACAGACATGTCTTCGCGGTGACTTTGAACTCGGCACGAGAACGAAATATTATGGTCTGTACTAGGTTAAAGGGATATTCCGTGTATATGTACAAAGAATACACAAGGGATATCAGACGATATACAAATAGTATACATGGGATCTCAAGCAATAAATATATATATATTCGGTTTAATCTGACCCTTTGTAACAGCGTGAAACACAAAAAAAAATCCTAACCCACATAAATGGCACAATCATACTCCCTTATTCAATAACAATGCACTCTTAATTGAAAAACGACCTATAAGATTCCCTATATGGGAAGAGCAAGGCATACACTCATTAGGGGATGTTTTTAACAAACAGGGTTTTTGTAGTTATGGAGAAATATGCAAAAAAATTTATCTCACCAAGTCCACATGGCTTTTTTACATACAGTTACGGCTATGTTTGAAGTCTCACGGTGTTCCATTAGACATACCAATTGAACACCACAGATACCACAAATTCTTCTATGAAAGAGAGACATCGAGAGGTTTTGTTTCATCAATTTTTATCATCAATTACTAACGTCCTCGTATGAAACCCTCCAACTAGACTCTGTCTGGAGGAGGGATATACCAGACCTGGAAAGTGACTTTGATTGGCAAGGAGCCTGGGCAAATGTCCGACTTACATCAAGGAACCCGGACCATCAACAAATCAATCTTAACTATATTCACAGGACATACTTGACTCCTATAAGACTGAACAGAATGGGTCTTAAACAAGACTCCAAATGCTCCCAATGTACAAATGGGGACGAAGGGACATTTATGCACAGGTATTGGGACTGCCCACCAGTTAAGACATTCTGGAAAGATGTGACCCAACAATTATCAAAACTCGTATCTTGGAATATACCTGTACACCCCTCTGTATTACTATTGAATGATGTTTTTGAGTTTGCAGTAAATCCACAGCTAAAGAGATTGGTTTTATCGGGTATCACAGTAGCTAAAAACCTGATTGCATCACGCTGGTTTCAACCGGAAAAAATTTGCCAGAAAGTTTGGTTTCTTACATATCTCGATGTGATTTATCAAGAAATATCTACAGCAAGAATTCTGGGTCTCAATGAATCCAAAATGTCAATGTGGTTAGAAGTGGTGGAGAGAATAAAAGCTAGCTTATAATGGTAGTGTCTGGTTAGGAGCGAGGGATAATGGAGGTACTATCCAAAGAGGGGTCCGGGAGGGGGGGGTTCGAGCTGGAGCATATGTGTGTAGGTTTTTAGATAACAGGTATTAGGGGTATATCCTGTATAAGACATTGGTATAAATGGTAATTTCGTTGGATATACACTGTATATTAATGCTTGTGTATCTTATCGTGTGTTGTCATGTTTGTTTATATGTGTGTTTAAAAAAGAATTAAAAAAAAAGAAAAAAAGAAGACTCAGCAGAGACCCTGAGACGGCTGCCGCCTACACCACAGAGATGAGCAAGCTCATAGAGTCTGGACTCGTCAGGAGGCTGAAGCCCGAGGAGGCGGAAAGGAGTACCGAGTCATGGTACCTTCCCCACCATAATGTTAAGCACAACGGAAGAAACAGAGTGGTGTTTAATTGCAGCTTTCAAGTGCGCCAGCAGAACCTCAACCGCTATCTCCTGCCCGGTCTGACTCTGACCCCTCCTCTCCTCGGAGTCATGGTGCGCTTCCAACGACAGAAGACCGCCATCAGTGGCGACATAAAACGCATGTTCCACCAGGTGTGTTTGCTCGACGAAGATAAGCCACTCATGAGGTTCTTGTGGAGAGAAAACCCAGATGACCCGGAACCGTCTATCTATCAGTGGGAGGTGCTGCCCTTCGGGACGACCTGCAGCCCGTGTTGCGCCACCTACGCCCTGCAGCGTCATGCCGACGACGGCGCCGCACCCCCCGGAGTCTCCGATGCTGTCCACCACAGTTTTTATGTGGACAACTGCCTCCACAGCGTGGAGACTGCGGCAGAGGCCTACAAGCTGGTGCATGATATACGCACCTTCCTGGCCACCGCTGGCTTTGATGTCCGCCAGTGGGCCATCAACGACCCTGAGGTCGTCCGAGACCTCCCAGATGAAGCGAAGGCTGACAGCAGCAAGACCTGGCTCTCCCAGTCAAGTGAGGACGCCCAGGAAATGACTCTTGGTCTCCTCTGGCGCTTTAAGTCTGACACCCTGTGTTACCGGCAAAAGAAGATCGAAACTCGCCATTACGTAACCAGGAGGTCGATCTACAGCAGCGGTATTTTTTTTTATTTTCTTTTTAATTCTTTTTGGATTACAGAAAATTATCACTAAAGTGCTATCTGTTGCAGCTGCACTGTTTTCCATGAAAATACCATATTTGGAGAAGTTTGACCATTTCTCAAAATCTGAAAATCATTATTTAATAAAACACAGAAAAGGATCACCAAGTTACTCTGGATAAAGAAAAACTTTACAAACAACATTGAGACAAAGCTTCCTGACACATTGCCATCCAAACTCTTGGAAGAACTCATTGAAATCTCATCTGATACCACCTGGAGAGCTAGTTTCAGAGTGTGGTGCTGAGTACCAAGTATCTCATGATGCAGCAGTTAATACCATTCAGCACCACATATCTGTGTGAAGCTGGCTTTTTATCCATGACAGCTCTGAAAACAAAATATAGGGCCAAGTTGAGCCTTGAGGATGACATGCGTGTTGCCTTGTCAAAGATCTCCCCACGTATTGACCGTATTATTAGTCAGCAGCAGCAGACCTCGCATTGAGCTAGAAATGTCCACTGAGTGAACAAGTGCTTATTTTCTGTATTTATTTATATTTTTTGAGAAATGGTAACTTGGTGATCCTTTTTTGTATTTAAAAAAAATACATGATTTTCTGTTTTTGGGAAATGGTCAAACTTATCCAAATATGCAATTTTTATGGAAAACTGTGCAGCTGCAACAGATAGCACTTTAGTGATAATTTTCTGTAATTTTATTTAAAGAAATATGCTATTTGATTTACTACTACAAGCAGTGCAATGTCAACAGTACTAAGCCATTTAGACCTGAAACACCTGTTAATAATGCATTATATAGGCATATACACACAAATGTGTTTCCCGGTTTCTTAAATAAACATTATTTTGAAAGCAAGCACTTTTGTCATCATTGTAGCAAAAAAGACAGGACCGGAAAAGTCTTTATCGTATGTAGGGGTGCCCTGGAATACTTTATTGAACACAGGGGTGCCTTGGCAGCAGAAAGGTTGAGAACCCCTGATCTACAGTACTCTGGCGAGTCAATATGACCCGTTGGGTTACATCAACCCCTACACGACGCGTGCCAAGGCTCTGGTCAGAGAGCTGTGGACTGAGGCGAAGGGATGGGATGACCCCCTACCAGAGCTACTTTCCCTCGAGCGTCAGTCTGACCGGCAGCCAGCTCTCCCTTTATGTATTCTGTGACGCGTCAGAGAAGGCATATAGTGCAGTAGCGTACCTGTGCGCGGTAGAGCCCGACGACACAGTCCACGTTTCCTTCATTCTTGCACGCTCAAGAGTTGCACCCAAGAAGCAGCAATCCATTCCCCGGCTGGAGATCTGCACAGCTCTAAGTGGAGCCCAGTTGGGAAAGATGCTGAAGGAAGAGCTGCGCCTGCCCCTTTACGCGGTGTCGATGTGGTCTGACTCCACAACAGTCATCCAGTGGATCCAGTCGACTTCATGCAAATATAAAGTCTTTGTGGGAACAAGGGTGACGGAGATCCAAGAGCTCGTGGGGACCAGCTGCTGGCGATATGTTTCGACAGATGTCAACCCGGCGGACGTGATCACCAGAGGTGCGACCCTCGAGGAATTGGCACGTCCCAACCTCGACCACCAAAAGCTACGCAAGCCAGAAGAAGAGTGGCCTTCTCCTCCGAACTTGGAGAATGCAGAGGTGGAACTTAAGAAGTCCATCTTCTGCGGCCTCACTGGACTCCAAGACCCTTCAACCACCGACGGTCCCAAGGTTGAGGATTGCCAGACCCTAGAAGAGCTCCAAGTACGTACCTTCCACCACCGGAACCCCGGTCCCGGAGACCCGACCCCCCTCAGTGCCAATGACTACGCCGCAGCTGAGATCATGTTGCTGCAGAGGGTGCAGCGGGAGGTCTTCCAGATCAAGATGGCGTGCTTGGGACGGACCATGGAGCTACCAAGAGACAGCAAGCTGAGGCTACTGGCCCCCGAACTGGACGAGAAAGACCTCATATGCGTCGGAGGCCGCCTACGACGGGCTCAGGGCCTCACCGAGGACAGCAAACACCCCATCCTACTCCCCTCGAAGCATCCGGTGACTAACTTGGTGATTCCTCACTATGACACCAACTTGTATCACCCTGGAGAAGAGCGGCTCTTCGCGGAGCTCAAAAGAAGGTTCTGGATACTTCGCGGCCGGGAGGCTGTGCAGCGATACCAACGGTCATGCACAGCCTGCCAGAAGCTCAGAGCCCAACCCATCATGCCACGAATGGCTGACCTCCCATCCTGCCGCCTCCATCTCCAAGAAGCGCCCTTCCACAACACGGGCATGGACTGCTTTGGGCCCTTCACAATCAAGGCAGAGATCGGGAGAGCAACTGCTAAGAGATGGGGAATCATCTTCAAGTGCCTCACCACGAGAGCCGTCCATCTCGAGGTGCTGGCTGAAATGACAACAGACAGCTTCCTCCAGTCATTCCGTCGATTTACTGGAAGGAGAGGGCGACCCCATACCCTCTGGTCTGATCACGGGACGAACTTCCGGGGAGGAGAAGCTGAACTCATCAAGAGTTACCACCAGATGAGTGAGGAGTTGAGGGACGAGCTGGCCTCCCAACAGGTCACCTTCTCCTACAACCCTCCAAATGCACCCCACTTCGGTGGAACGTGGGAGAGAGAGGTCAAGTCGGTAAAGGCTGCTCTCGGCACCGCGCTCAGAGGACAGGTTCCCAAGGCAGAGGTCTTCAACACCGTGCTGGTGGAGATTGAAGCCATTCTGAATTCCAAGCCACTGGGGTACGTCATTAGCGACGCGGCCGATCTCGACCCCATAACACCCAACAGCCTTCTGATGGGGCGGCGAGACGCGGCCCTTCCCTTTGCGGTCTACGCCTCCACCGAGATCATCGGCAGAAGACAATGGAGATATAGTCAGGCTTTAGCCGACCAATTCTGGAAGAGGTTCACCACCGAGTATCTCCCATCGCTGCAAGGCAGCCGCAAGTGGCTCACTGAAAGAGGCAACCTAGAACCAGGAACCCCAGTCATGATCATGGATCAGGCGCTCCCCCGAGCCCGCTGGCTTACCGGAGGGGTGAAGAGTGTGGTAAAAGGGCAAGACGGAAGAGTCCGCTCGGCTGTCGTGGATGTCGGAGGAAGAACTTACCACAGACCAGTGGCTCGACTGATCCGACTACCCCCGTACTCTGACTTTGACCAGCCTGAGTGACTACTAGACATTCAGCAGACCTCAGTTACTGATTAGCGCCGCAAATCAGGGTGCGGCTGTGCTGAAGGGTCTGCAGTTATGTAGAACTCGACCTAAGATTTCCCCCTCTAAGTTCATTAGACCTGTTTGATATGTGCTGATATTGCATCTCATGTTGTGTGACAGTGCTGCCATCTACTGGGCAGAGGTGGAAGTGTTTAGTTATCGTGCGTCACTTCCTGTGTCGTTCAACTTGTCCAGACTTGTAGAGAGAGAGAAATGCATCCAGCCGGACGGTCCCGGACATTTTGACCACTGATGTAAAGTTGCCTATTTCGCGGACATTATTCCACCAGAGCGTGTGCGTTTTGAGTAGTTAGCTAGTTAGATGTTTAGGAAACGTCAGTGATTCGCGGACTACAGCTAACTATCGTATTTCCAGTTATTGTTAGCAGTAGCTAGCTAGCTAGGAGCTAATAGCTAACATAGCCCGTTGCACATGCGTTGCTAGCTGCTCTGCACTGCACATATCGGACGATATAGCACAGACCGGAGGACATTTTAGCTAGGTTCTATGCCGAAGGGACTCTGTACAGAGGCACACATCCAGTCATTTGCTAGCTCAGCAGCCGCTAGCATTAGCCTGTTGTACAGAGGCGGACGCGTGTCTTCAGTCTGGCTGTCTGCGTGCTCGCTACTGAGCGGAGGAGACACTCGGATACCCAACAGCGGTGCATCTGGTCTGGAGCAGACTGGTAGCGCCAATCGGAACGGGCAGCGTCTTCCCGCCTTCATCGCCACGCAGCGGTCGACTACTCTTCGCCACAGAACCCCTCCGGATTCTCACCACCAGGCTTACTAACTCTCTCTCCACCTCTCTCGTCCGGCAGAGGGAATTGTTCTTCTGCTGCTACAGTAACCGCGGCAACGTTGGCCAGAACACTTTAGTAGAACAATTTGGGCGCCCATCTAAAATTAGCTATAGTATTTTAATTAGGAATTGTATAAAGTACTAAGAATATTTGTATGTATGTTTGTTCCCCTTGTTTATATAAAATGGCATT
This sequence comes from Notolepis coatsorum, assembly GCF_963971535.1. Classification (NCBI taxonomy): domain Eukaryota; kingdom Metazoa; phylum Chordata; class Actinopteri; order Aulopiformes; family Paralepididae; genus Notolepis; species Notolepis coatsorum. Next base: position 64,950,372 of record NC_140181.1, read on the forward strand.
ATGGTTCATCAGTTTCCTCGCTCTTTCTAGTCTAGGTGACTCCATTTAATTTAGTTTACTCAGTTGTGTAATTTGGTATCATTAGTTCGGCAGTTAAGGCATCCGACCAGTCCCTAAGGTGACATTTATATACAGTCCTTTAAGCTCTAGCACAGACCATATTAAAAAAAGTCTGTAAATGTGTATTCTACGTTCTTATGGAATGAATGAATTTTTATTTGTTTGTAATTCATTTTGAGTAAATTTTCATAACGCGATAATTTGCTGTGTAATTAATTTATCTAATTAACGCGATAAACTGACAGCCCTAGTAAGAACACATTCTTATTTTATTTATTGTCAAAAGTATGCATAATGTTGTGTTAATTCCACAACAAGAGATATGTAATAATAATAATAACTTTATTTGTATAGCACTTTTCATACAGAGGTTGCAGTTCAACGTGCTTCACAACAGTAAAAAATACAGGCATAAGCGAGCATAAAAAGATAGACAGGATTAGGATCTAGCATCCCAATAGGCTCTCCGCTTACAGTTTTCAGTAACACAAATAGTAAAAATAGTTTAAAATGATTCAGTTTAAAAATAGTAAAAAAAATTCACCCGGAAAAACAAGCTTTGTGTCGCATGAACGTGAACATATGTTGCCCAGCCTAAGCTGCGGGCTAACGTTGGCTAATGTGTACACACAATTGACGTATTTATTTCGCAAATGCAATGTTTTCAAATAGCCACATTGCTGTATTTAATGTATTCATTAGTGGGTAATTTCTATATATATATAACATATTTCATTTTATCAACCTAGAATTGATGATGAGTGTGTCCAAGGCCTAGCTGCTTGACGCTAGCTCCCATGCTAGCGTTGGCTAACAACAACAAGCTGAGACCCAGAGACTTCAGGCTACCTGCCGCACCCAGGAAAGATGGTTCTAGAGGAGCAGAGAGTATGGAGGAAGACAAGTCTCTAGGAAGAGAATGGGGTAAGTTTGAAGAAAGAGCAAGCGCCCCCAAAATTGGCCATTTTAGTTTTTGAGGACTGCATACTTTTTTTGCAAACCAAAACAACATACTTTATACTCATAGCACATGCATGACTGTTAGATTCTGATCAATCTGGCCAGTATCACGTCTTCTTGTGTTATCCTCTCTCCATCCAATTCCTCTGCGTTGTGTAATTTTAATAATCCTGACGTCTCATATACTGGCTGATACAATCCTTATCTCTCCCCGTTAGTGCGATCCGCGAACCATAATAATTCTCCACCTTCGTAAGAATTCGACACTTTGACACAGCGTAATACCTTACAAGGAGAAGCATTGTTTATTGATATAAACAGAAGCCTCAGCCCAGATGTTATCCGATTGTATTTTCATTGCTATCGTCTCTGCTGTTATTCAGTCCAATAGTGGTCAGGCCTGGTCATTAGCCAAGACCATCCTCGTGGTAGCCGAAGCTAATGATGATGTGTCATTCCCCCCCCCCCCCCCCCTCTCCGTGATGAGAGGAGAGAGTCTCTTCTGGTTTCTTCCCTCTTAGTCTCAGTCAGATTGTAGTCTGCCCTTACCCGGAACCACTGTCACCTTTATAGGATCTTCGTCCTAGCAACGACGGCCCACCCCCTTCTGGTTGTCATGCGACGCGCTGTCATGACAACTGCTAATAACCTTTCACACATTTCAAAACGTTTCATTACTGTTCTCAGTAAGGATGTCACCCCTCTCCCTCGCTCTGTGCCGCTATCAGCTTGTTCCAGATCGGAATGTCAACATCCCCTGCTCAGTGTGCTGCTATTCAGTGACTCCTGCTCGCTCTGAACCACCGTTCTATCACCCTCTTCTAAGGCAAACCATGCACATTTCGATCTCTCTGACCCGGCACCGTTTTAGCTGTGGTCATCTCCCCCCAATCTATACATCACCTACATTGAAAAACACCCCCAGAACACCCGTTTTCTCTCAGCCTCGTCTCTTTTGAAAGATGACATTCTGAAGTTTCTGATTCCAGAAAGAAATTCACTTTTAGTGCTAATGTAATAGTTACATAGGTCTGAACTTGTTACTCAAGTTTTTCTGTAGTAGTTAGTAGTCCAGAGGTAGTATTTCCCCAGAAGGTGGTATGGCTTACAAATCCAGACGGAGCCATAGCCTGAAGCCTTATGTAGTACATATCCAAATTTCATAAAGATCCATTCAGAAATGAGTGATTAGGAGTGATTTTGGTAAACTGTTTACAAAAAAAACTCAGTTTTCTCATAGACTTCAATTCATTTGGCTTCCTGTTAAAGAATTTAGTTGTACACCTAGATCCCTGATTCACACATCCCCACATGGGCTATCATTGGAAGCCACACTCATTGGCTACAACGATCCACAATCATTTTCAAGATCGGATCTAGATTGACGGAACTACTGCAGCCTGAGTCGGGAGTGGTATTTTGCGCAATACCGTGTACTTTGCACAAGCCTCAAATACCGGCATGTAACTCGAGAACCGCTGAACGGATTTTGTCGCTATCGACAGGCAACAAATAAGCCTTCAATTCGATATATATATATTGTATTACAAAATATGCACACCCAAGCCACTAGGGGTCGCCAAAGTGCCGGTGGGCAAATCGTCCTAAAAACGTCCCTGATATGGGCTGTCGCATGCTAAGAGGTTCACACACATGAACGTTTTATAATTACCATCACAATATGTAAAATAAATATATATTTTTTTATCTAATCTAGTTTCATTAATTAATTCATAATTTTTTAACAATAGATGCTATTTCTAATCTGTCAGCTGTTCTATATTGCCAAGATTGTCTACATTCCATTCCATACACATACATTTCAAACAAGTAAGGTAAGTGCTTGCAAATCTATTTTTATCTTCCAAGTTCAATTTCAACAAGTTCAAGTGCAACTACATATGAATCATAATAATAAAAATGATGATAATCATACACATATTTTATATCATTGGAAAGCCCTAGTTGTTAGCGTCAAAATAGTACCAAATATGAGGTACTTTGAAATACCCAGTAACTAATAATCTATCACAAACCGATGCAAGTTCATGTTCAGGGATTTCCTAAATAGGCCAGTGGACCAGTAAGAGTTTTAAAGACATGCATCCAACCCAGACAGAAGATAATTTATTATCTGTACCTAATATGAGTATATATGCACAGAGTAGACTTGAAATCTATAAACAATACAGTGTCCCAGACTATTGTGCTTTAGATGTAATCCATGTCTCAGACGTAACGGCGCCTTCGCCCTTCGAGGACACAAAGGGAAAATCAAGTTTACGAGGAATGCAATTCTGCATTTTCCCACGATATCTCTGTGATGCCTGCGAGTTACGAAGCAACACTTGGTTATCCGTAACCGGACGGGTCTCCCCTACATCTTGAGACTGGGACTGGTATTCTACGACCCTGGGCCGTGGAGAAAAGTAACCCGGCATGAGTACCGCCCGGTTCATCTGGTTGTGCCGTTTCCCTGCGTCTGATCATTAAACCGATGAGATCATTAAACCGATGAGATATGCTAATGCCATCGAACTCGGGTCTCTCTCTAACGTTACTCCAAATATACATCAGTACACAATCCCCCCACAGCCCTCCCCTCAGTCACATTGAGTCCTGCATCTCCGAACTCCAAACCTGGATGACTCATAATCCTCTCAAACTTAACAGTGACAAGACGGAACTCTTCATCATCAGCACAAAAACCACCCTCACCAGATCCGGACCCATCACACTTACCATCAATGACTCCACCATCACCCCTTCCCTCCTAGTCCACAACCTCGGTGTCATCCTCGACCCCACCCTCTCATTTGACCCCCATGTCCGCTCCATTGTAAAAACATCATACTTTCACCTCCGCAACATTGCCAAAATTCGCCCCTGCTGCTGAATCCCTCATACACGCCTTCATCTCCTCCCGCCTTGACTATTGCAACTCCCTCCTCACTGGCATCACCTCCCGCTCCCTCCATAAACTGCAGATGGTCCAGAACTCAGCCACCCGCCTCCTCACTAACACCTGGTCCCGTGAACACATCACTCCTGTCCTCCACTCCCTCCACTGGCTCCCGATCAAGGAACGCATCAACTTCAAAACACTACTCCTCACCTTCAAAGCCCTCCACCCCCCCCCTACCTGACTGACCTCCTTCTCACTTACCGCCCCACCCGTTCCCTCCGGTCCTCTTCCACTGCTTCCCTCACTGTCCCGTCATCCAAACTTAACAGTGTTGGTGACCGGGCTTTTTCATGAGCTGCACCCAGACTTTGGAACACCCTCCCTCAAACTGTCCGAGACTCTCCCTCACTCTCCACCTTTAAATCCAGACTCAAAACCTACCTGTTCTCCGAAGCATACAACCTTCCCTACCCATAACCACCCTCCTCCAACCTACCACCTCCCCTTCCCCTTCCCTACTTTCTCTCCCTCTCCTGCCCCTTCTCCCCTCGGTTTCCTTACTTCCCTGACTGTTCCCCTACTGGACTCTGTATCTGTTACCCGTGGTTTTATGTCCTGCGTATTCATACTGTTGCTTATTCCCTGTGGTTCTTTGTTTCTCTGTTAATTTGTTTTGCTCATTGTCAGCGTCTTTGGTTCTTGAAAAGCGCTTTATAAATAAAATGTATTATTATTATTATTAAAAGAAAAGCTCAGTTTTCTCATAGACTTCAATTCATTCTGCGGTTTTTCTCTTCCTATTTTCGCTCATGAGTTTTTCACCTAGATCCCCGATTCGTACATCCCCAGGTGGCGTGTATCGCTTCCGCAACGGAATTCGGTTTCCTGGTTCCTCTGATTGGCCGCGACCCCCACGTGACCCGCCCCCCTCTGCTGCGTGCGGCAGAGAGCGGCCGCGGACTGGCTCGCTTCCTCAATTTATACGCATGGAAGTATTGACTGAATGAATGAATTAATGAAAACTTTATTTAACAGATTGCAGAATGGGTACAATACAGTACGGCTCAATACACACAATTGTTAAGGGGATGCAGACCTGAGAAAGACGTTTGTCTTGTTTACATCAGGGTCCCCCATTTTCAATTCAGATAGAACGACGCAATATTTTATTTGTTTTGTCATGACAAACCAATTACATAATCCAACATATGTGTAAAGGCACAACATATTCCAGTTAACGGTATCTTTTTTTAATGATTTGTTAAGGCGTAGTCATTCTATATTAATTGAAAATGGGGGACCCTGATGTAAACAAGACAAACGTCTTTCTCAGGTCTGCATCCCCTTAACAATTGTGTGTATTGAGCCGTACTGTATTGTACCCATTCTGCAATCTGTTAAATAAAGTTTTCATTCATTCATTCATTCATCAGTCAATACTTCCATGCGTATAAATTGAGGAAGCGAGCGCGTCCGCGGCAGCAGAGCGGTGGATAGGGGGGGGCGGGTCACGTGGGGGTCGCGGCCAATCAGAGGAACCAGGAAACCGAATTCCGTTGCGGAAGCGATATACGCCCCCAGGTGGGGAATCATTGGAAAGCCACACTCATCGGCTACAACCCTGTCTAATAATTTTCGAGATCGCCAAATGATTGACGGAACTAGAGCCCAAAGAGTCAGGAGTAGTATTTGCGTAATACCGCGTACTTTGCGTGTACTTCCGTGTACCCGAGAACCGCTGAATGGATTTTGTCACCTGAAAGGGCTATCGACAGGCAACAAATGGGGCTTTAATTCGATATGTATATTGTATTAAAAAATATGCACACCCGAGTCACTAGAGGTCGCCAAAGTGCCGGTGGAAAAATCATCCTCAAGAGGGCCCACATTTGGGCCCCCGCTTGCTAAGAGGAACCCGGACCTAGACCGACTATTCCCAGGAGTTGTTTTTGACTACCTTGGCCCACCACATAACACGGTAAGACCCCATCTACATTGTTAAACCCACACACACAGTCACCAGCTTACAGACACATTGATTAATTACATACATCATATCCCAGGCTTCCGCTGCGGGGAGTGGGTGGAACGACGTGGCTTTACAGAGCGTCTATCGACAGGGGCTTAGCGAAGCCATTAAGGATGGGATCTTGGGGGGCGCCAGAGTGGCGCACCACGTAACGCACTGCAGTGCAACGCGGCCGTCCCGGGTTCGACTCCCGGACCCGGCGACCTTTGCCGAATGTCTCCTCCCCATATCTTCTCCCATCCTTCCTCTCTGCTGGATCTGTCCAATAAAGCAATAAAATGCCAAAACACTTTGATCGCCAGGCTTAAATTCAGAATAAACCATCCCACACCAGCTCTATTTGTCTATGGGGATGTTTACCTTCTTTGCAGGGCTATAACTTTTTAAATTGTATTGCTAAATTGACATTACTATGGCCCATTCAACGTCCTATATCTATTGTTCAGGGTGTATCAACGTTATACTTTTTCATTCACATATTCATACTAAAATACGGTCTAAAGTATAAGTATGTTTTTATCGTTTTCTGCAGCTTTCTCCAGAACGTGATTTATAGCCCCAAATGCATTATATTGATGATGAAATACAGTTTGATAGGAATCTGCACGAGATAAAAAATTTCAAATGGACGTGCTTCTAGAAGTTACTACTGATCATCTGATGTTGACCGGATGGGGGGGGGGGGGGGTCGTTTATAATTCTGTGGCCAACGTTAGATGATTCATCTAGTGTGGGTGATATGATCATTAGAGCAGTTAGTATCGAACACGTTAAAGAATAACACTGAATCTTACCGTAGCTTCCTCATAGCGTTGGGCGATGAGCGTGGAACCGAAATATTCCTATTATGGGATGTAGAAATATGCGATCCATTTCCAGGTTGTATAATAGTATATACGTCCAAATCATGTTGTTTATCGAGTTATTGGTTTCTATTGCTATCCGTTGTGTCTAGCTCGAGTCCTGGGACAATTACCGAGTGATCGGACCGAATTGAAATGAGCACCAGCTTCCATTTCCTGTTTCCGCTCTGGGCGATCCGCCGATCGGCCACCAGATGGCGCTCTTGAACCGTTGGAGAGTTGAGAGGGGCTCAACAGTAGATCTCAAGTCTCCGGGGGAGAAATATGATTTCGATCACAGATTTTTGAAATATTGATATCAAAGACGTAGTACGGCATCTTTGGCAGAATGAGCATGGCGGGGAAAGATGTCCTACTGCGTTTTTGGCGATTAAAGTGTTAAAAGAAAATAATAATAAAAGGATGGGATCTTGAGGGACAATTACCCTCGCACTGATGATTGACCAGCGTCAACGCGAGCGGCGCAGTGAGCGGGGGTCCCGATCTCCACCTTGTCTGCACGTAACCCCGCGGTTGGCCGTACCGCCAGACCACCTCCGTGCAAGTTTTTTTTGCGCCTGCCTACAGGGACTCTCCTGCTTCCTCTGGGTCGCTATCGGCTTTTCGCGGAGGAGCGTGATCTGCGTTTAAAGAAGGGGCTATGCCTCTATTGTAGGAGGACGGGTCACATGGTTCACGCTTGTCCAGCGTGGCCAAAAGACCCGGCTCACTAGCTCGAGGGGTGCTAGTGAGCCAAGTAGTAACCGATCAAAAGAGGACCCCTCTAAATAAACTATTCCCGGTCATGCTGGCGTGGGTACGGGAGTCGTTATGATTGACTCAGGGTCTGATGTATGTATTATTGACGCCGCGCTGGTTAGACAAGCGGGGATTTCCATCATGCTGTTAAAGGCTCCCGTTTGTGTTCGTGCTATCGAAGACTGCGTTGTACCGACCTGGGACACTTTGTGTATTTGGTAATGCCTTTTGGGCTCACTAATGCTCACTAACTAATAAAGTTTCAGGCGTTAGTTTTTTTTAAAATTATTATTATCTTTTTCCCCCTCCTTTTTTCCGATTTTTCTCCCATCCCACTGTTAGTCGTTATGCCAATTCCCAACCCCCTTCCTGGTTGTTGCGCACCCCCCCGTACTGTTGGTCCGGGAGGCCGGAGACTGTCACATGTTTTCCTCCGACACATGTGCAGCCAGCCGGCAGCCAGCCTGGCAGCGCAGATTCTCACCGGGAGAGTGTAACGTGTGGAAGGTCACACTACCTTTCTCCAGATCCTACCCTCGCTGTGCAGGTGCCCCGACCGAACTGTAGGGGTCGCTGTCCACAACGCCCAGGACCCACCCACGGCTTCCCTCCCCCTAACTCAGCCAAACGAGAATGCCGTCTTTCCTGCAGCTGAGTTTCTGGTGGCCCACCATGGAGAGAGACGTTAGGGAGTTTGTCGCTGCCCGCCGGTCTCCTACATCCGTTACCTGTGCCCACCCGTCCATGTTCCCACATAGTACTGGACTTTGTTACTGGGCTTCCAGACTCAGGGTAATACCGTTATTTGAACTATTGTGGACCATTTTTCCAAGGCGGTTCATTTTGTCGCGTTGGAGAAACTACCATCCTCCACAGAGACAGCGAAGCTCCTTGTAGACCATGTGGTACGCCTACACGGTATTCCCCACATTGTGTCAGACCGGGCCCCTCAGTTTTCCTCCCGGGTGTGGCAGGCTTTCTGTCAGGGTATTGGGGCCACCGTCAGTTTGTCCTTCGGATATCACCCTCAGACTAATGCACAAGCTGAGCGAGCCAACCAGTGTTTAGAGACTGCCCTACGTTGCATCACTGCTAACAATCCCGCGTCCTGGGTGGGGTGCTCCCTCAACTCCTTGACCAGCGCAGCTACGGGTATGTCTCCTTTTGAATGCTCGCTGGGTTACCAGCCCCCCATGTTCTCCTCTCAGGAATTGTAGATTGCCGTGCTGTCACCTCACGCCCATCTCCAGCGTTGTCTCCGGGTGTGGGAGACTGCCCGCAGTGCTCTGGTCAAGGCTACGGAGCAGGCCCAGCATAGCGCCAACCGCAGACGAATCCCAGCTCCCGTCTACCACCCGGGCCAGCGAGTCTGGCTGTTGGCTAGGGATTTGCCTCTTCAGGTCCCGTGCCGGAAGCTGGCACCGCGCTCCGCGGTACGTCTGTGTTATGTGTACTTTCACATGGTGGAGGGTATACTTACTGTCTTTTGTGTTACATTCACATTGTGGTGTGAGTGTGGTGTCACTAATTGGTGAGGTGTAATTGACACAGTTTTTTTTGTTGTAATTGACAGTTGTTTTTGTACAATTGAACACAGGTGTGGTGACGAGGCTCCACGCCCTATAAGCAGACCGGGAGCATCGTCACTGTTGTCTCTCACCATTTTGCTTTTTGTCCATATTGTTTTGTATCCTGAACCAATGAGGCTGGTACCCAGCTCTCCACCTTTTGGATATTGAGAATAAATATTATTATTGTTGCTAAAAACATGTTGTTGTTGTCCACCACGTTACAACCAAGGCCTATAGGGAAACGAGCCATCTCAGCGTGACTGTTGAGGCCTTAGGGCAAGACATGCAGGCTTGGTTGTAACAGTCTGACATTACCTCCCTCCCTCAAGGTCCATCCCGTGTTTCATATTAATGATTCACTCTAACAAACTTATGTCCTAGTTGGTTTTTATGTGTGGTAACAATAGGTTAAGTACAGTAAGTATTACATAATTCAAATATGACCAATGTGTTAAAAGATGTGACAGCTGATTGAACCTGTGTGTATGTGTGTGTGTGTGTGTGTGTGTGTGTGATACACTAATAGTCCTCCTGCACCACTGAATGAAAATGTCAAACATTTGCATACAATTAACATTCACAAAGGCCCTTTGTTGAGCTGAAATGTGTTTCGAATGAACAGAGAGAGGATCAGTGTTCAGCGGATGATATTTCATCGTATTGTCATTCTAGATTCAAGAGAGTCTAGAACGTCCCTATAGTTGTGATGCAGGGCTGATTAACCTTTTTAACCGTCTGTAGCGTGGTAGTGAAGGGGTTAACCTTCTGTAGTGTGGTACTTGTTGAATGACCAGACGGAGGGAATACTTTATAAAGTATTATTGTAACTGAGGGGTTACAAAACCCTGACTGTATTAAAGATTGTGATAGATTAAACCACTACTACATATTATTATTACTTGCCTGACATCTCCTTAGCAAATGACCTCAATACCTTCTATGCGAGGTTTGATGCTGGTAATAACAACACCAGCCCACAAGCCACGGCAATGGGGGGGGGGGTCTGCTGCTGATGGAGACTCAGTGTTCAGGGTAACAGAGCATGAGGTGAGGCGGACCTTTAAAAAAGTGAATATCAGGAAGGCAGCAGGACCGGACGGCATCCCCGGCCGCGTCCTAAAAGTCTGTGCCGACCAACTGGCCCCGGTATTCACTGACATATTTAACCTGTCCTTAGAACAGGCTGTCATCCCCACCTGCCTGAAGAAGCACTATTATCCCTGTACCCAAAAAATCCAAGCCTGCTTGCCTCAACGACTACCGCCCTGTAGCTCTCACCTCCATAGCCATGAAGTGCTTTGAGAAGCTAGTAAAGGGCTACATCTGCTCCTCCCTCCCCATCAACATGGACCCCCTGCAATTTGCATACCGCCCCAACAGGTCCACGGAGGAAGCCATAGCCCATGTGCTGCACACAGCAGCATCACACCTGGACAAGAGGAAGGGGAACTATGTGAGAATGCTATTCATCGACTACAGCTCGGCATTCAATACCATAGTCCCCTCCAAACTCATAGCCAAGCTCAGGGACCTGGGCTTGAACTATGACCTCTGCCAGTGGGTCTTGGACTTCCTGACGGGCAGACCCCAGGTGGTGAGAGCAGGCAACTGCACCTCCTCATCCATCACCCTCAACATAGGGGCCCCCCAGGGCTGTGTTCTGAGTCCCCTCCTCTACTCCCTGTACACACACGACTGTGTGGCTCAGCGGAGTAGCAACACAATCATCAAATTTGCTGACGACACAGTGGTGGTGGGCCTGATCTCTGCCAACGACGAGAGGGCCTACCTGGAAGAGGTCAAGGTCCTGGCGGGATGGTGCCAGGAAAACAGCCTCTCCCTGAACGTCAGCAAAACAAAGGAGATGATTGTGGACTTCAGGAGGTCGGGGGTCAAGGACTACAGCCCCCTCAGCATCGACGGGGCACCGGTTGAGAGAGTCAACAGCTTTAAGTACCTCGGAGCCTACATATCCGAGGACTTGACATGGACCACACACATTGACAGTGTTGTGAAGAAGGCACGACAATGCCTCTACTTCCTCAGGCGCCTAAGGAAGTTCCAAGTCAGTCAGAAGATCCTTAAGAACTTCTACTCATGTACAATAGAGAGCATCCTGACTGGCAACATCACCTCCTGGTTTGGGAATAGCACTGCACAAGACCGAAGCAGACTACAAAGAGTGACACGTTCAGCCGAACGCACAATCGGAGGGGGGCTCCCCACCCTCCAGAACATTTACAACACGCGGTGCAGGGGCAAGGCTAAGATAATCATTAAAGACTCCAGTCACCCGAACAACTGCCTCTTTGAACTGCTGCGGTCAGGCAAGCGATACCGGAGTCTCAAGGCGAGCACAGAAAGACTCAGAAGAAGCTTCTATCCCCAGGCCATCAGGCTGCTTAACGAACAATGAACACTACACAACAACAACCATCAAATGCACATAGCACACACATCCACACGCACACACTCACTTTAAACAAACACACTGTAGCACCCACTCCCCACACTTTATAGCACACACTCACTTTAAACAAACACACTGTAGCACCCACTCCCCACACTTTATATTTATTGATGAAGGATTGCACTACAACTCGTACACCTTACTGTAAATTGTACCTAAATTGTACCTCATCCCATTTCTGCTTTGCACTATATAATATTGTACATTAGTACACTGCATAGTATTGTATATTATATGGTAACTCAGTTACGTCTATTCTGCATCGAGCATTGTACATATGTCTATACTGAACACTGTGACCTCATTTTCTACTTCTAATTTACATGCTATACTATGTTATTTGATACTATCTTGTCTAGCACAGTCTCTGGAGCGTAACAGTAAGAAGCATTTTGTATGAAAGTATTCTGTACTTCTGTATGACAACTATTAAAGAAACTTGACAGTACAGTCAATTATGGCAGACACTCAATAGACGGCACAGTGACAAAGAGATAACGTTTACAGTATTTTATTATCAATAGCAAATATACAACTGAGAATTACTTGGTCGCTCTTTTATGGCGAATGATATTAGAATGTCAGAGTATCAAAGTCAGTGGGAATGAATCATTCCTAGGCTAAGGATACTAGACCGGAACGCTGCATGGCGTGAGATGGCGATATAGGGGGGCAAACGAGGGTATAGCTGGAGACTGGTGATTTCCCCCACGGAGTGGTAAGCTCCAGAGGATTGAAGAATAGACGGATACTCCGGCTGGCCTGGTCACTTGAAGAAAGGGGGTCTCATACGGATCCGGTCCTTGTAATCCAAGTGCTCGTTAGCAGGGTAATAGCTCTTAATCCAAAGCCCAACGGCAGTGATGATAGCTAGCCAGCTTCGTCCTCGAAGCTAGCCCGATGCAGATCTTCAGGGTAGTTAAATCCAAACGACAATGGTATTAACGATGCTCTTCTCCACGGTACTACGTTTCCACAAGTCACTATAATCCACCAACAATGGTTCTACAATATCATGGTCGTATCTAAGGAGCTACTAGTTATCCGTAACGATACACCGCGGTAGGTTCCACTGCTCACATGTCCAATAGTTCTGCTGCTAGGTTCACCTCGTGTTCTGATACTAATTACGTTAAGTCCACACACACTTGCTAAGGTTCACACTAGTTACTAGGTTCACGCTTCACTCTGCTACTAGACGAACTTACTGCTGCATTAGATTAGGTCGAACTGCGTTAACTGTAATGACGAACTGCTGCTGTTTGCGCCTTCCACAATATATATACTTAGAGTGCTTTCTAGGGCGCAACCGAATCTCTTGTCCGGAATCAATGCGCTGGCCAAGGGCATGTCTCAACTTGTCCAGACTCGTCTTTGAACTTGTCTGGGGGGCGCGATTCTTGGCGCCGCCAGTGTCAAGGGCGTTATCCAATGAGGAAAGCGAATAATGCTATGATTCAAACGGAGGCTTAAAGGGATATAGCTTATATATATAAATAATATACAAGTTATATAAAACAATAAAACTTAGATTCTCAGTGTTAATCTGGCCCTTCAGAACAATTATGTTTATTACCATGACACATGGCTTAACACAGGCTGAGAGTGCACATTAAACAGTAGCCGGTACGGTGGCCGCTATAACCGTGTATCAAAGGGCATATAGTGAATGCTCTACAGTACTGAAAGTGTTAACCCTTTGTAGTGTGGTAGTGAAAGGGTTAGCCTTCTGTAGTGTGGTAGTGAAAGTGTTAACCCTTTGTCGTGTGGTAGTGCAAGGGTTAACATGCATAATATCAGCATATGGCATTCCAGTGAAATGATTAGTAATAATATCGATGTGACGTTGACAACTATTACGACTGTATGCTATTACTTTAGGAATCTGGCTGATGCTATATAACATACAGGGGGTGTTTGAACATAAAAGAAAGAAAGCACTGCAGGGGGGCTGGACTCTCCAATCAACAGGTCTGCAATTCCCCAAACTACTCGCAGACAGAAGTTCTTGATTCACAAATATGAGTTAGATGGGTTAATGATGTTTATTTCCCCTGCAGTATGCTCCACCCCATCAGAGATGACACAGAACAGCTGGTAAACATAACAAACAATGTATTTTTACTCCGGTACACTAGTTTTCATAGAGCATCTCGGCTCTCGTTCTCAATGATTCTGCAGTGTTAGAATGTGTGAGACCAACACCCCCCCCCCTTCCCCTCTCCACCAACATCCTCCCCCTCCAGCCCCATGGGTTTCTCCACTTACCTGGGCTAGAAGCGTACTGCAGGCTGCCCCTCTTCCTGAAGGGGGAAACGGGCTTGGGTTTGGCCCCGGCTCCTGCTGCCGGCCCTGGGGGCAGGTTGGAGGACATGTTGCCAGACAGTAGGTTCTCTCAGCAGCCCGGTGTGGAAAGAGAAAGAGAGAGACAGAGAGAGAGAGAGAAACGCTGTGTGATCTGGAGCTGCAACCACACAGCAGCGTCAAGTGAGCGAGAGAGCAGAGGAGGAAAGAACAGATAGAGGAGGAGTAGAGAAACAGGAGGAGGAGGAGAGAGGCTGCAGAGAGAGTGGAGGAAAGGAGAGGAAGGGAAGATGCAGCACAGATGCTGAGAACCAGAGGGGGTTTGATTGAAGTGGGGTGGGCGTGTGTGTGTGTGTGTGTGAGTGAGTGTGAGGAGGGATTTCCAGAGAGGTTGGTCCAGCGTGGGGCTGCAGAGCATCCCTCTGTTCTCATGCGGCAGTGAGTCAAGCTCCGCCCCCTCCACGCCTCCCATACATAACTGCAGTGTTGTCAGAGAGGGGAGGGTGACGGTGCTTGGCTTCCCCCTGCCACATACTACACACACACACACACACACACACACACACACACACACAGACAGAGAGTAGAGTTCACATTAGCACACTGCTCCTGCCCACTCATTCTGTTGCCATGGCAACCGCAAACCCATGTGGTTGAGGAAAACCAACGAGGAGAGAAATGGTTATGGAGAAGTGGTTACGGAAGAGCTGAGTGCAAAAGAAACCTCACCAATACATCCTTATGTCATGTCAACCTACAGTATATATAGTGTCTGATAGAATATCTGGTGGCCACAGATCTATCTAGGAGGGCAGTGAGACAGAGGGGGATGGATGTGAGAGGAGGTGAGTAGTGAGTGTGTCGTGAGAGAAGCAGCAGTGACAAGAGGAGCCTAGTGGTGAGAAGCAAAGCACACTTTGAAAACAAGCCAGTGGACTGGAAAACGCCTCTGGGGAAGGAGGAACAGAGAGAGGGAGGGAGGAACAGAGAGAGGGAGGGAGGAACATAGAGAGGGAGGAAGGGAATGCTGGGTGGCTGCCGACGCTTAAGGTCATCTGCTTCCAGGCACAAGGTGGCTTGTCAGTAATCACTAGGGATGTAGCGATACACAGATTTCGCGATTCGATACGCATTTCGATTTTGAGGCCATGATTCGGTTAGATTTTTTATCCTTTATGCGTTCAAATGTATTCATATACTACAGAGCTCTACTGTAGTGACTTTTCAGTTACAAACGCTTCAAGGACAGAACTCACGCCCCAGTCCAGCTATACGTATCCTAATTACTAGGACAGCCGTTTCAATTGCAAATCACTGGTAGCACCATTCATGTTTCTACACTAAGAGATGCGTTAGGAACTGGAGACTACAGTATATCACTTTGGAATAAAATCTTTCATTAAAATCTTTTAGTAAATGTTATATCAATTACTCACCCTGTGATGCCTTTTTTTAAATCTAGAAAACGGTAGAAATACTTGATGAATTGAAGTTAATGGAGATTTGTTTTAACAACAGCAAAACTATATCAAAATATCCGTTTACAAACTCTCTCACAACTTGTGCAGTATAATCCAAGTCTAATTTATTCAGGCATATGCTCAGTAGCCTACTTCACAAACATGCATTTTCTAGCAAAAGGCAGCACTTAACCACACATTTTTTTGTTAGCAAGGTTTTTGTGAAAATGCACGTTTTGTGAAGTAGGCCTACTGAGCATACAACTTGATAAATGAGACTTGGATTATACTGCACAAGTTGTGAGAGAGTTTGTAAACGGATGTTTTGATATAGTTTTGCTGTTGTTAAAACAAATCTCTGTTATAAATTCATCAAGTATTTTAATATTTTTTTCACATTTTTGGGATTCTGCGTTCACAGCGGAGACATGTGAGAAGAAATAAAATCCTCATGAATTCAAGTCATCACACAGTGAGTAATTGACACATAAATCATAATAGTAAATACTCCTATGCTAATAGCAGTAGCCATACCATACCACCAAGTAGATACATCACTAAACAGACACTACAAAGCTTGTTAGGGTATAAAACTAAAATAATAATTCTGTGCATAAAATCAGTCTTCCATTCATTGTGATGGGACAGCTCCAGATTTCATACCTGATGACATCATGCATATGACTTCTGGCTTTGTTTGGGAGAGAGTAGCTCCTGTTCACGAATATTGATTGTACTTTCCTTGTTCATTTGGTTACATCCATTTGCAGAATGATAATATAGGAAAGGTGGGCATTTTAACAGATTTGTAGATTGCCTGGACTATTCAATTAGTCCATTAAAACCCATGGTCAATCAATCAATTGTAGTCTGTTACAGCCTAAACCTGGATATAGACCGAGTATTCTGAATCCATTCAAACTTGTTATTTACCTAAGCAATATCACACACGAGATTGTGATGAATATCAGCATGGCTGTGATTCGGTCGTAGGTACCTACCTACCAGTCGCATCGAAGATAATCACAGACCCGCAGATCGAGTACCGAAGATAATCAGCCTTGCTGATGTTCAACTTCAGTATAACAGCACAACCTCGAGTGTGATATTTGTTTTACAATCGCCATTAATAACAGTAATACGCGACGACAACAGGTTATGATGCGTTTGTTTATTGAATAATTTATTTAGCTCCGCCAACAAATAGTGCCACAATTGCCCTCTTGAATTTGGGCCGTTGCCAGCAGGTTAACCGTCCTGAACACAAACATTTTCCCTGCACAACTGGCTACTTTGTACTACAAAGTCTACCCACGTTACTGCCGACCAGCTACCTTGTATTATACATTAATCTGGACGTTTACAGTTCTTTATGGAAATATATCCATCTTTGTGTAAGTTTGTTAGAATCGGATATTGATAACCTGTGCGGCGGAGTGATACAAAGTCCCAGTGCTGTTATAATGAATCAACACTCATGGAATGCCTCTTCTCCAATACCAACTGTTGTAATATGTGATATCTTAGCCCCTTTCGGGACTGTAAAATCACGCCAACGTTGTTGTCGCTCGTCCAACAATGTTGGCGTGATTTTACAGTCCCGAAGGGGGCTAGTGATATCTTAGTAGCTGCCTATATCCCTATTAATTTATATAGCTGCTTACAGGACATTTCACATTATTACAAAGTATCACAAGTATTTTGCAGGACATCATAACAAATCCTCTTATCGGGATTGTTTACATCACCGACACCACATACATATGAATCGATTTTGTACCGTCGTTCCAGAAAGCGTGTAAAGTCGCTTGTCCACAAATGCAGATGACAGCACATTATGGAATCCCTCCAAAAGCTCTCCGTGTTTTACATAACAAAAGCCCTCTGGAGCCAGCTGAAAATCACCCAGCAGCCTGGCAGAACTGCTCCCATTCAGTCCTGAGACAGACTCATTATGTAGGCCTGCTACTACTGTATACTGTGAGAACTAGCGGTGTAATTGTAAATTGTGTATGCTTTCAGAAATAATTAGTTATGCATTTGTTATTTCACTTGTGATTGAAATCTGTTAATTCATTTGTGAGGATGCCCAACAGAAAGAATAAAAATGCAACGTCAAACTGCATTTGAGGAGCCATACACTCATTATTGCTGTGCACACAATGGAGCTAGCGCCCTCCTGTGGCAACAGGAAGTGGTGAAATTGACTGCACATAACAATACATTGTGGCCGTGAATTTTATTCATGACACTTCGACAAAAGTATCACATGAAAACAACAAAATTGTTGCCACAACAGCGTCGAATCGGATTATACTGTAGGCTTGATGACTGTTTGTTGATCTGGATGAAAAAAGTATGTTGTTCATAGCTTAATACCACATTATTAGTCATGGTGGCTCTTGGCTCTTGACTTTCTCTGGCCAGGAGAAGGATCAAGCACCCCACCAATTCTGTGAGCTTGCCTCTTATTAAGCTTAGGGACGAACTATAAAGCTGGGAACGGGGTTAGGGACGAACAGGTGAGGGGTGTAAGGGGAGAGGAAGGGGAGGATACAGGGGGGGGGGGTGGGGGTGACAGAGGCCTTAGATGGAACTTCCACAACACCATGTGATTTGGATGGAATGTATAACTGCAAACACGTGGACTATTCAGAGCATTTAAAAAATGGTTGTTCATCTCAAGGGTTCATTCTTAAAAACCAGTCAACCACAAATCCCTACCTATACTTTCCATCCTCTTCTCACAGGCTTCTCTTTGCTCTAACCACTGGCTCCCTGCAGAGCAGTGGCTGATTGATTGATTGATTGATTGAAAACTTTATTAACAGATTGCAGAATGGGTACAGTACAGTACAGCTCAATACATACAATTGTTAAAGGGATGCAGACCAGAGAAAGACTTTCATCTTGTTTACATCAGGGTCCCCCATTTTCAATTCATCATAACATATATGACATACACGACATACAGATAGACATTTATGACATACCAGATTTGCAAATACAGTACTGTTTGTGATACAAAAAGAGTCCCACAAAAGAGTATATACATTTGACGTAGAAACTGTACATTGGAGGAGGTTGGGTAGGTGGGGTGGGGGGGGGTGGGGGGGCTGTACATTGGAGGTGGGGGGGGGGGGGGTTGGGTAGGAGGGGTGGGTGGGGGACACTGTACAACTGTACAAGCAAAACTGTACATTGGAATATTGACAACCATACTTGGTCATTTACTGTACATTGGAGGGGGTTGGGTTAGGACATTTACAGGGGCCAGTTTCGAATTGCAGTCTCCCGTAGGTGTTCTTTGAGAGTGGTTTTGAAAGTGGGTAGTGATTCACATTCCTTTACAGCTTTGGGTAGGGCGTTCCACATTGATGTGGCATAATTGCGAAACGTGTTTAGTCCCTTGTTTGAGCCGAATCTGGGTTTAACATGATTTGTGGAGCTCCCTCTGGTGTTGTGATCGTGGTATTCACTGACCTTTGGGAAGTATTTTGACATATACATGGGTACCTTGGTCGTGTAGTGTATCTTGTAGACCAGGCCCATTGCAAGTTGCTGTACTCTGTCGTCTACTCTAAGCCATCCTAGGTTGTCAAAGTGGGCAGGGGTGAGGTGGGTTCTAGGAGTAAGGTCAAGCAGTAGTCTGACCAGTTTGTTTTGAGATGTTTGTAATTTTGTTTTTAGCGCCTTTGAGGTGCTTTGGTACCATGAGGTGCAAGCATAGTCGTAGTACCCTTGAATGAGTGCTCCTGCCAGAGTCTTCAGGGTATTCTTGTTTACCAGTGAGGAGATCCGGTACAAGAATCGAGTTCGTTGGTTGACTTTTTTTATTACATTGGATGCCATTTTGTCACAGGAAAGATTTGCCTCTAGGATGGAAGTTTGGAACCCAGGTAGGTAATTTCTTCTTTCCTTGTGACAATACCTTGTGCCTACAGCATACCTTGTGTATCCCCAGATATAATGTGGCTTATCATGGAATATGCTCTGTGGCTATGACAGACGAAAATATGGAGGTAAAAGCAATTGGTTTTGATAGTCTATCAGTGAGCTGGATGCAATCCTACCTTGAGGGGAGAGAACAGATGGTGGAGGTAAACAGTACCCTATCCCCCCCCCTCACAGTGAGCTGTGGTGTTCCACAAGGAAGCATACTAGGACCGCTACTGTTCCTAATTTATGCAAAGGACATGTCGTCAGCTTGTGACTGCAACTTGTTCTTGTTCGCGGACGACTCAGCCCTGCTGGTCTCTGACAAGAAACAAGTTACAGGTTGAAAAAACCCTCAGCTCAGAACTCGGCAGAATCTGCACCTGGCTCGCTGATAACAAACTATCATTACACCTGGGTAAAACAGAGTCCATTCTCTTCGGATCAAATAACAAACTCAGCAAGACCGACGGCTTCTCAGTTACAGTGGGTGACAATATTGTCACAAGGAAAGACGAAATTACATACCTAGGTTCCATCCTAGAGGCAAATCTTTCCTGTGACAAAATGGCATCCAATGTAATAAAAAAAGTCAACCAACGAACTAGATTCTTGTACCGGATCTGCTCTCTGGTAAACAAGAATACCACTTGTATTCATTCAAGGGTACTATGACTATGCTTGCACCTCATGGTACCAAAGTACCTCAAAGGCGCTAAAAACAAGATTACAAACATCACAAAACAAACTGGTCAGACTACTACTTGAAATTACTCCTAGAACCCACCTCACCCCTGCCCACTTTGACTACCTAGGATGGCTTAGAGTAGAAGACAGAGTACAGCAACTTGCAATGGGCCTGGTCTACGAGATACACTACACGACTAAGATACCCATGCACATGTCAAAATACTTCCCAAAGGTCAGTGAATACCACGACCACAACACCAGAGGGAGCTCCACAAATCATGTTAAACCCAGATTCGGCTCAAACAAGGGACTAAACACGTTTAGCAATTATGCCACATCAATGTGGAACGCCCTACCCAAAGCTGTAAAGGAATGTGAATCACTACCCACTTTCAAAACCACTCTCAAAGAACACCTACGGGAGACTGCAATTCGAAACTGGCCCCTGTAAATGTCCTAACCCAACCCCCTCCAATGTACAAGTTTCAAGTTTCTTTAACACTTTGGTTGCCTTGGGTTAAATTAATGATATACCATAGATTGCCAGCGCTATTTGTCTATGGAGAAAGTCCCCTTCTTTGCAGGGCTATAACTTTTTAAATTCTATTGCTACATTGCCATTATTAGGGCCCATTCAAAGTCCTATATGTATTGTTCATTGTGTAGCAACGTTAAACTTTTTCATTCACATATTCATAGTAAAGTATGGTCTAATGTATAAGTATGTTTTCATCTCTTTCTGCAGCTTTCTCCAGAACGTGATATATAGCCCCAAATGCATTATATTGATGATGAAATACAGTTTGATGGCAATCAGCGCGATATAAAAAATTCCAACTAGACGTACTTCTAGAAGTTACTACACGTCATCTGATGTTGACCGGATGGGCGAGGGGGCGTTTATAATTCCGTGGGCAGCGTTATACCAATCATCTAATGTGGGTCAAATGTTGATAAAAGCAGTTAGTATCGAAGATGGTAACGTTACACGCTGAAACTCACCCCAGTCTCCGCGCGCCGTTGGGCGATCATCGTCGAGCAGACATTTTATCATTATGGGATATATTATTACCCGGTCCATCTCCAGCTTGTATAATGGTATATACGTCCAAATCATGTTGTTTATCGAGTTATTGGCAATCGATCGCTATGTAGTGTGACGAGCTAGAGTGCCGGAACCTATACCGAGTGGCCGGAAGCAATACGGACGTCTAGCACAACCTCTACTGCGCTTCCTGTTAAGCGGTTGCGCCGATCGGCCACCAGATGGCGCTCCTGAACCGCCAGAGAGCTCAGTGGGTCCTGCTGGTGGATCTCAGGCCAGCGGAGGGACATTATGAATCCGATCGCAGATTTTTGAAATATTGATATAAGGACGCTGTACAGCGTCCCCCGGCAACTTTAGCATGGCCAGGAAAGACGTCTAAAGACGTGTCCCGGCAGTCAAAGTGTTAATAGTTGTCATACAGAAGTACAGAATACTTTTATACAAAATGCTTCTTACTGTTACGCTCCAGAGACTGTGCTAGACAAGATAAGTATGAAATAAAATAGTATAGCATGTAAAATAGAAGTAAAAATAGAGGTCACAGTGTTCAGTATAGACATATGTACAATGTTCGATGCAGAATAGAAGTAACTGAGTTACCATACAATATACAATATACTATGCAATGTACTAATATACAATACTATATAGTGCAAAGCAGAAATGGGATGAGGTACAATTTACAGTAAGGTGTACGAGTTGTAGTGCAAATCCTTTACCAATAAATATAAAGTGTGTTTAGGTGATCTAAAGTGTGGAGAGTGGGTGCTGCAGTGTGTTGTTTGTTTAAAGTGAGTGTGTGCGTGTGGATGTGTGTGCTGTGTGCATTTGATGGTTGTTGCATAGTGTTTATTGTTCGTTGAGCAGCCTGATGGCCTGGGGAGTCTTTCTGTGCTCGCCTTGAGACTCCGGTATCGCTTGCCTGACCGCAGCAGTTCAAAGAGGCAGTTGTTCGGGTGGCTGGAGTCCTTGATGATTCTCTTAGCCTTACCTCTGCACCGCTTGTTGTAAATGTTCTGGAGGGTGGGAAGCCCCCCTCCAATTGTGCGTTCGGCTGAACGTGTCACTCTTTGTAGTCTGCTTCGGTCTTGTGCAGTGCTATTCCCAAACCAGGAGGTGATGTTGCCAGTCAGGATGCTCTCTATTGTACATGAGTAGAAGTTCTTAAGGATCTTCTGACTGACTTGGAACTTCCTTAGGCGCCTGAGGAAGTAGAGGCATTGTCGTGCCTTCTTCACAACACTGTCAATGTGTGTGGTCCATGTCAAGTCCTCGGATATGTGGGCTCCGAGGTACTTAAAACTGTTCACTCTCTCAACCAGTGCCCCGTCGATGCTGAGGGGGCTGTAGTCCTTGACCCCCGACCTCCTAAAGTCCACAATTATCTCCTTTGTTTTGCTGACGTTCAGGGAGAGGCTGTTCTCCTGGCACCATCCCGCCAGGACCTTGACCTCTTCCAGGTAGGCCCTCTCATCGTTTGCAGAGATCAGGCCCACCACTACTGTGTCGTCAGCAAATTTTATGATTGTGTTGTTACTCCGCTGAGCCACACAGTCGTGTGTGTACAGGGAGTAGAGGAGGGGACTCAGAACACAGCCCTGGGGGGCCCCTATGTTGAGGGTGATGGATGAGGAGGTGCAGTTGCCTGCTCTCACCACCTGGGGTCTGCCCGTCAGGAAGTCCAAGACCCACTGGCAGAGGTCATAGTTCAAGCCCAGGTCCCTGAGCTTGGCTATGAGTTTGGAGGGGACTATGGTATTGAATGCCGAGCTGTAGTCGATGAATAGCATTCTCACATAGTTCCCCTTCCTCTTGTCCAGGTGTGATGCTGCTGTGTGCAGCACATGGGCTATGGCGTCCTCCGTGGACCTGTTGGGGCGGTATGCAAATTGCAGGGGGTCCAGGTTGATGGGGAGGGAGGAGCAGATGTAGCCCTTTACTAGCTTCTCAAAGCACTTCATGGCTATGGAGGTGAGAGCTACAGGGCGGTAGTCGTTGAGGCAAGCAGGCTTGGATTTTTTAGGTACAGGGATGACAGTGGACTTCTTCAGGCAGGTGGGGATGACAGCCTGTTCTAAGGACAGGTTAAATATGTCAGTGAATACCGGGGCCAGTTGGTCGGCACAGACTTTTAGGACGCGGCCGGGGATGCCGTCCGGTCCTGCTGTCTTCCTGATATTCACTTTTTTATAGGTCCGCCTCACCTCATGCTCTGTTACCCTGAACACTGAGTCTCCATCAGCAGACCCCCCCCCCCCCATTGCCGTGGCTTGTAGGCTGGTGTTGTTATTACCAGCCTCAAACCTTGCATAGAAGGTATTGAGATAATTTGCTAAGGAGATGTCACTGTTGAGTTTGAGGGAGGTGCCTTTGTAGTCTGTCATCGTTTTGAGGCCCTGCCACATAGCTCTGGAGTCAGCCTGTTCAAACTGAAGTTCAATTTTATCCCTGTAGCGCCGTTTTGCCTCTATTACTGTCCTCCTTACGTTGTATCGCGCCACCTTGTGGTCATTCATGTTGCCTGCCACCAGGCCGGCGTTGTATGCTGTGGTGCGCGCTTTCAGAGCTTCACGGACGGATTTGTCTACCCAGGGCTTTTGATTTGGGTAAACTTTAATTATGGTAGTGGGGATTGTTTCTTCCACCAAAGTATGAACAAAGTCCAGCACTGTCTCCGTGTAGTCATTAATGTTATCTGTGTCACGGAATACACTCCAGTCTGTGCACATCCCATTTCTGCACCTCTCGCGAGACTACCGGAGTGCTCTTGATTCTTTGTTTATATTTTGGTGAAAGAAAAATGGCCGCATGATCAGATTTTCCGAAGCCACTAGCAGAATGAGCCTTGTACCCACCCTTGAATTGCGAGTAACAGTGGTCTAAAATGTTACCGCCTCTGGTGTTACAAGTCACATGCTGATAGAAGTCCGGCAATACCTTTCTCAGATTGGCGCTATTGAAATCACCCACAACCACAATAGCAGCATCAAGGTTCGCTGACTGGAGTTTGTTTACCTCGTCGTGGAGCCTGGAGAGCGCGTCACCAGTGTTTGCTTGCGGTGGAATATACACCCCGACCAGGATGATCGACGTTAGCTCCCTCGGGAGGAAGAAAGGTCGACACTTGATGGATATATATTCCAGGTTGGGGGAGCAGTGGTTCGATAGTTCCTTCACGTTGGCTGGATCGCTCCAATTGTTGTTCAACATGAAGGCTATTCCACCTCCACGCTGTTTGCCGGATTCTACTGTTCTATCCTTGCGGTGAATGAAGAAGTGTTCGGCCGGTTGGATGGCGTGGTCTGGGACGTCCGGCGTCAACCACATCTCGGTGAAGCAGAGAACATTGCAGTCTCTAACGTCTCTCTGGAATTGAATCCTTGCTCGGATGTCGTCTAGTTTATTGTCTATTGATTGTACATTGGCTAGCAATATACTGGGTAGTGGCGTCCTGTGACGCCTGGTTCTCAATCTGTTACGGACTCCAGCTCTCTTTCCTCGCCGCCTGGTTCCTTTGTTCCTGGGGTCGAGATCTGGTCCTGATGTCCTCAAGATCTCAACAGGCCATTGTTGTGGTTCAGAGAGCTGATCCAGAGAGTAATCCAGTCGGTAAGTTTCACGTAATCCAATGTCTATGAGTGACTGACGGTCATACACATTAAATGCACCTACTGTTGGTACAGACAAAACTCTTAAAACTATAAATATTAACAAAAGTAAGCACAGTCTCGACGGAGCGCACAGACAGGCAGCCGGTCGTAGCGGCGCCATTTCATGTGGTGAGATGGCGGTAAATGACCTAACCCAAGAATACACAAGACCCTCCTCTTGGAACCAAGTATGGGTTCGTCGATATTCCAATGTACAGTTTTGCTTGTACAGTTGTACAGTTTCCCCCACCCCACCTACCCAACCCTCCCCCCCACCCAACGACCTCCAATGTACAGTTCCCCCCCTACCCAACCTCCTCCAATGTACAGTTTCTACGTCAAATGTATATATACTCTTTTTTAGACTCTTTTTGTATCACAAACAGTACTGTATTTGCAAATCTGGTATGTCATAAATGTATAGATGTAGCAGTACTGTCTATCTGTATGTCGTGTATGTCATATATGTTATGATGAATTGAAAATGGGGGACCCTGATGTAAACAAGACGAAAGTCTTTCTCTGGTCTGCATCCCCTTAACAATTGTGTGTATTGAGCTGTACTGTAACTGTACCCATTCTGCAATCTGTTAATACAATTTTCAATCAATCAATCAATCAATCTGGAGAACTGTATACACATCTGGAAGCTCTCCGACTTCTACAACTGCCCCGACCTGAAGCACAAGGCCTTCCTCTTTATCCTCAATTGATTTGTCATGAATGTTTCAGAAGAGTTTTTGGAGTTGTCCCTGAAGTAGCTGGCTGACATCACAGAGCAGGACCAACTGTATGTGAAACAGGAGGATGTGGTGTTTGAGGTCATCCTCCGCTGGTTTGGCCACTCGCCTGACGAGCGCAAGGCCCACGTTGGTGTGCTTTTGCCCAAAGAGAGATGGACTAGATCAATGGTTCTCCAGGGGACACCAAGGGGTTCTTGTGGGGCTTCCAGGGGGTCCTCAGCAAAAACAGAATTTTTTTAATTTCTGTTCTGGTCATTTAAATCACTGGAAGCAAGTCAGAACTAACTTTCTTATTGTCAATACTATACACTCAGAGTGTAGCACTCAAGTTCGACACTGCTTGACGACCAATACCACTTACCATAGTGTGAGATGTACCCTTCTGGCTTGTCGTACAGCATTTGTAAGTCACTTTGTATAAAAGCCACAGCTAAATGACTAAATGTAAGTCCCAATGAACAAATGTGAGGGCCATGTATGACCTCAACATGAGCAGACCCTGGCCCGCCCACGTCTTCCCTACCAAATCCTATTGGACATTGGAGACCGGGGCCGTGATGATAGTCCAATCAATGACATTGAGGCATACGACCACAGAGCAGACTGCTGGGTGAATATGACCATTGATGAGGAGAGTCATCTGGCTTTCCAAGGCACTGCTCTCCTCACCGTCCTACTACTGCATTGTCTACATGGCGTCAACAGTTTGAACACCATTCACAAGTTCAACCCGGTAACCCGCACCTGGCACCAGGTGGCCCTCATTCATTCCCCCACTCTCATGTCAGTGTGGTGGTGCTGAATGGATTAATCAATGTTATGGGAGGCTGTAATGGATACGAGCGACAAAACACAGCTGAGTGCCCACTGCCCAGAGACCAGCCAGTGGACTCTAATTGTCTGCAGGCATGAGACGAGGAGCAATGCCAGCACCACAGCATTGCATGGCAAGGTGAATGGACCTGAGGAACATTTAGTAACAACAACAACAACAACAACAACAACAACAACAACACATGTATTTGTAAAGTCCGGAACCTATGGGCTGGACAAGGCTTCTTTATACAAGTCAAGAAGAAACATCACAATAAATAAAGAACAAAAAACCAATCATGAAATCCAACAACAACAATAATAATAATAACAATTATAATAATTATTTCAAATGTTAACCTGTATATTTATATATTAGCTTGCTTACGTTAGCAAGATAGCTAATGTTAGCAAGCTAGCTAACGTTATCAAGCTAGCAGCGGTGGAGCCATTGTCTCAAGATCTAGGAGTTTCTTTGTGCATGTGAACCCTTGTGCTAGTTTAACATAAACTCAAGTGATAAAGACAAATTCAGATTCTACAGTGTAAATAGTAGCAGTGTGTGTGTAATAAGTGTGATTTTGTGTCACTTAGGTGCTTTTGTGTGTATGCTCATGTGATAGTTTACAGTCTGTCCGTCAGTAGACTGTTTGCATAATAGAAGGCTTAGGTGATGATCCCTTGCATTTCTTTTCCATGTATTGAATGAAAGTGCAGCAAGGTGAAAATTGTTATTGTGCCACATTTATAAAAAATGCACAAATGTTGTGCTCACAACCAAATCAAAGCCAAAGTTGTGATTTATAAATAAGTCGTCTTGATGTCAAAATCAGAGGTTCACTTGAACTTTCTCCAGTGTTCTGTGACACAGGAAACACTAAAACCAATTTATATCGTTACGTATGAATGCTATAGACGTCATCTGTTTCTATTCTTTTAAATAATCATATGAAGGAATCGAATAAAGTCAAAGACCAATTTTGATGAACGAGGCCCACTGTGTGTAAAACAGTAATAAAATGCTTAGAACAGATCAAAACGTCCCATGCTTTGAAAGGGAGTCGCTCCACAATAAAAATGCATTGTCTTATCCAAGGTATTCTCCCACAGTACACTGGTCTCATGTACATGAGCGTTTCAGCTCCAGTTGGTCGGCGTCGACTTACAGTAGGAGGTTTACGATTGATTTCATGATATTATGTCAAGGCATGACATTTGTGTAACGGGATTGACTATGGTTTTCACAAGGTGTGCGAGTACCGTCACCATGGTTTCCTGTGCGTCATCAGTGTGTGAGCATACTTATTTATGGTACTTGTGTGGACTAAACCACACAAGCTAATCAGTGAACCACTGACCAGCTAATGTAATGGAGCTGGGAAGGGATTTAGCAGTGGATTCCCATCCCTTGCTGTTGTGCTGCTCCACATTACTGTCACTTTCTGAGCCGAGGAAGGAAAAGTGATAAAAAAGAACAAGGATTTATTGTGAAAACACGGTTTACCTTCATGTTAATGTGTGTGTAGCTGTTTTATGGGAATGATTCGATTTCATACTATTGCCGTCACAAATCATCTCTTGATATGTAATCCCAGCTCTGTTCCTTATTGGTTAAGATAAATACCATGTTTTTTGTTTTTCCAGATGCACCAGCCTTGGAGCGTGATGAGCAAACAATGCATGGCTAAAGTGCAACTACTATGAGTAAAACATGAATGAATTTCTCCCCTACCTACAACAGATTGCCCCTGCCGGCCCACCTGTGCCCAATGGCCACCAGAGACTGGCCTGATGTACTAAGCCCCTCCCTCCCTGGGTTGATCTGGAGCTCTTTAGGGTAATCTCGTCAACAGATCAGAGATGCTGGTTCTGTAGACAAGAGAAGGCTACGCCACCAAGAGCCTAATGGGATTGGCGACCATGACTAGGGGGTTGCCATGATTAGCCTGCTATATGCCTTTTGGAAGCATTTGTGGATTTAGGTCTCAAGCAACCTGCCACAGGCAATTAGCGTCCTTGCTTAGGCAGTGTGACGTGAGCATAATGCTCTGTTTTAGGACAGAGAGGGTTCAGACATGGAGCTGTGCGATGAGGCCGTGTATGAAATGGAAAGGAATATATGGCTTTTGGCTCATTGACATTATTCTAAGATTCTATAATGGGAATACAGATGGCACCTCTCTACTTGTTAGGATGAAACTGCTCTAGCATCAGAGAACATGTATGTTCACAAATCAAATACTGCAACCTCATTCCAAGTGACTCGATTGGCTTACATTGGTTTTGCTGTAATCGCTTGTCACAACACTGGCACTCTTAGGGGAACCAAATTAAGAATTCCAATAGGTTATTTCTATGGCCTAGGAAAGCTCAACCAATATTTGGGAACATGAGCTACCATCTCCCAAAGCCAGAAACCAGAGAAGTAAGACATCACAAATGTCACTTGTGATGTCATCAAGTATAAAGTCTGGAACTGTTCCATTGACAATGAATGGAAGACAGTTGTTATACTCAAATGAGCTTTATTCTATAAATTCTATATTCAATAGTGTTCTCAGTTCATGAACAGAAAATGTACCTTATAATCAAAACATCTCCAACACAGACTTTATTTAATAAGTTTGAGTTTTAGCACTCTAGTTTTTGTATTTGAGAGTGGTTCACATTCACTGGTCTTAGACCACAGGAACAACATGTATGAATTACTTCTTAAATTTCAGCATAGTTCCCCTTTAAAGTCCCTGTCTGTCAATCCTCTAGCTACGCCCTGAGCCTATTTGACCCTGACGTCATTGGACTGCCTCTGGGACGGCCTGTCTGTCTGGCTGAAGCACAGACACAAGCTCTTGTCAACCCTGCTTGCGCTCAAATGTCAATAGACTGTATGAGTGGCCACCCCCCCCCCCCCCCCAGTTAACATTAGGCAAATGTGGTTCAAGGGTTATTATTTTGCCCTGCAGTAATGGTTATGTCATATGATATGTCATCTTCTATGGATAAAGACAATTTATTAATTTGATATGAATTTATATCAAGCATCTTAGTGCTATAGTCCTGTAACAGTGTGAGTTCACCCCTTCCTTTGTGCCGTGGCACAGCCGTTTTGGAGGGCTGTACTACATGGAGCAAGCAAATTGGACTACAGTTGTCTAACGCCAAGAATGCTTCACGCCAATATATATATATAATATATATATATTTTTTTGGTGAGTGATCATACAGTTTAAATGGTAATAGGGTGGTTTGAACGAGGGGGCAAGGCAAGGTGTGACATCATCTCCGCAGTCTAAACACATACAGAAACAACAGAAAGTTACTCACATATGGCATTCAAATTTAGGCAAGCATTTAAAAGCTTTTGGCCAATTAAAGACCAGATTTAATCAAATTGTTTCCACATGTTTTCAGCTCTACGGTACGGTACATTGGCCTATTATGTATTCAAAGCTTTTATTCAGAGACAAAAAAAGTTTTACAAGATGGTGATTTTCCCACTACTTTAAATGTGAAGGCTGACAGAAGGACTTCCTCCCGGTTGAAAGGGGTGTGTTTACAGACCTGAGGCCTGCCTATAGCAAAGAGAAACGTTCCCATCCTCTTCCACCCTGACAAAAATAAGTTGTGACGTTCCAAATGACCCAAAGTAACTGATTGGTTGATAAGAATGCAAACACTGGCAGTCTGTGCCCAGCCCATTTAGAGTGACTGGCACCGCCAGATAAAAGTGTCCTCAGCTCAATTAAAAAACTAAGCACTCCAATTAGAATGAAACCAACCTTTGACTCCAAGTTGCCTGTCTGTGCCAATGTTCTCACCCAAGGTTTGCAAACAAATAGAAAATTATACATTTTCAACCCTGCTTATAACCTGACTCCACTTTATTATTGAATGAATGAATGAATGATTTTATTTCGGTCTTCTTTTACAAAGCAATGTACAGTAGTAGGAAATCTATTTAAAAAAATAAAATAAAATGACTGAAAAGGTGTAGGCTGAAGCCGAGGCTTATAATTGCCTACCCTTTTTACATTACATTATTAATAAAAAATATAATTAAAATAAAATAAAAATAAACATAATTCAGTACATCATTTAGCAAAAACAAAAGGTTTCAAAAGAGTTTCATAGTTTTATATACAAAACGTATACACTTATAAAAAAAATATTATATATATTTTTTTGGTCATGATTTTAATCCAGTTAAGTTATAATAAAATATAATATATATTTGTATTATAAAATATACATCATCATATATTGTATGAATGACTGCACCTTAATATATCCCCTGGCAGCAGATCTGTGGGCTGCTCACTCCGGCAGGTGGACAGACACACAGTACAGTACAAATCTGTTTACTGGAAATATTGTCTGCCTGTGTTGCCTGCACTTGGCTGAGTGTATGGAAAGCAGTGGGGGACACATCTCTACTGTAAGTATAAAAATAAAAAAAATTATAATATATATACATAATACATTGAGAGAAATCCTGGTGTCAAGGTCAGTACAGTACACCTATCTGCCAGACCAAGAATAATCAATAAAATCACCAGGCCTTGGAAACAAATTTATACGATTTCATCTTCGGTTTTGCATATCTTCACTTCAAGTTGAGTCAGATTGGTTGTATTCAGAAGATCTATCACTGGAGCATGTGTTGTCATTTCAAGCTACTGGTTACTTGCATGAAGTGATTGTCTCTGCCTCACTTCAAATGGTGTTCAGTGAATATATGGCTTTCAACAAACATCTGCACATTATTCTTGCGCATACTTTCTTTCTAACCAAAGACTTTTGTCTGTCCAAAAGAAACATAACAGTCTACTAAACCAAAACTTAAAAGCAGAAATACAGAACTGAAATAGAAGGATCATGTCTCTTAACCAAAATAATTTAGCATGTTTCATTTAATAAATAAGTTTTGCTTGCACCACTAGTGTAATCAATGTCATATAAAAAGGTACACTATCCAACAGATTATAATAGACAGAATGAAAGCCCTGTAAACACTGTTCATGCAATAAAAACCATATCAAGACTGGGTATTTAGCAACCCAATGTAACTCATTATGTTGTGCCAGTTCGACGCAGGTGGAAAGATAATAGTCCTTAACACAAGGCCCACTGACCTCCATCCCTAACCCCTAGGAGATTGTCCTGCGTTGTCCAAAGATCATCACTTCCGATCCTACCACACAACACACTTGCATAAAGCCACAGATACGTCTCTCACAAACTGTAATCAAATCAGGATGAATATTGGAGAGCTTTTCTTTTTTCCCCATTTATGTTGAACCCTATTATAGAGTCAATTGCACTAACGGGGATTGATTGATGTTCACACAGTTTGATCCCGTCGATGTTTCAATGGCCACTCAGCAGTAGGGCTGCAGTGACTGTTGCTGTTTTTAGCCTCTACCTCACCACCTGGGATTTAAACGCCTTAAGCGCTAAGGCGTTTACCAGACCTTAATGCTTTTCCTCTCTGCCCTCGTCCACGTGATCGAACGGCTACTAAGAGCTGAAGAATATACTCTGTGTTCAGGGGAAGAGAAGCAGACAAGAACTTCCTTCTGTTGGAAATGTTAAGTCTTCTCCCATGATACTGTATCACAGTACGCACCAGTATCTATCCTACCCACACACACACACACACACACACATACACACACACACACACACACACACAGTTATCCATAAACCCCCATGTGAGAGCCACTCAATAAAAATATTGACATTACGAAGTACGAACCACATGAGTACTCTATAGTACATTTATTCCTGTGACCCCAATGTGCCAAAATGTGTCTGGGAAGCGTTTGATTTTAGAGAATGGAAGTGTTTGATTTGTCCTTTTCTTTTTTCCCCTCCTTTACAACCTTCACTACTGTCCTTATTAGGCTAATTGGATTGCTTGGCCAATCAGGAAGAAGGCCCTCCTAAGAAAGGGGTTTAAGCAGAGGGAATTAGAGGGTGGATCTTGGAAGTGACCAGAGTGCTCTATCGACTTGACCCTTGAGTTGTGTCCAGCTGATCATCAGAGGCCACGAAACCTGCACCTCCCTCCTCAATCCCCTTCCGCTCAGAAAGCACTTTGCAGCACGATTAGTACTGCCTCCCATTTCTTTGTTTGCAGCAGACAGAAGAGCCGTCAAAATTTCCTATCTCGAGGATCTTGATTTGGAGGAAGAAGTCATGGGAGCCGGAGGCAGTGCCGAGGATCAAAAGTCCAAGGAGTTGGAAAAGCAACTCCAGGTGGATGCCGATAAGGATGCTAAGACTGTCAAGCTATTACTGCTTGGTAAGTGGAACCACACGTAGGGTAGGAGGACACTGGAGTTGGCTAGAGCAGGGACCTTTGGGTCATCAGTGCGTCTAAACCAAGTAACATCTGGTTAGTAACATCTACCTCTGGACCGAGATTCAACCTCAAACTGCGAAATGAGCAATTTGGACTAAGGGCCTGCAGAGAGAGTCTTCAACGTTACAGCATAGGGCCACTCGAGGATGCCACGTCTAGCTGAAGGGCAATAAAAAAGGTTTGGTTTGTTGAAAAGGTAGACTCAAAACAACAGTTTCACGTAACAGTGTGAGTTGTGTTGAGAGCCAGACTACTTATTGCGTAGCAGAAGAAAGAACCGAATCGAGACCGTTGTAACCAAGGGGAGAATGAGTAGACTAGCTCCTTGGGTCAATGCACTTTGTGTTTCTCAGGACACTGAAGCGTTGGATCTTAGCAGGTGCCAAAACCTGCAGTGGCACATCTGCTCACTGCTTAGTCAGAAGTGAAGGATTCTCAGGGGGATTGAGAGACATTGCTGATAAATGTTCTATCTATAAGACTTGACAGATGACAGATGAGATGGCAGTCCAAGCCTGTGTAACTAAGGGGATAGGAAAGTGAAAAGGCATTATAGTGAGAGAGGGGAGCAGAGAGGGAGAGAGGAGAGGGATTTAAGTTGATGAGCAACAGAGATTTTAAGATGAAGTTCAGATTACCAACTGTCCTATCTACACCCAAACTGCTAAGTCCTCTCTAGGCTATCTGAATAACTGTAACTGCTTTCCCCCCCTATTGCTAGGTTTTTAGTGAGTTTTTCCTTACCTTCGCAGGGGGTATGTCTGGGAGTGTTGCATTCATTTATTTATGGTGTTTTTGTTTTGTTCTTGATTTATTGTGATGTTTCTTCTTGACTTGTTTAAAGAAGACGTGTCCGGCCCATGGGGACATTAACGTGTGTTGTCGGGCCTTACAAATACATTTGATTTGATTCTGTATAACTCCAAACTATAACTCCAATAATTTCCAACTAGAAAACATTGTGAATAGAATTTTGTATCCAATGGTTGAGCAGAATATCAGGCCTAGATAGTACACTTACTGCACAGGTAGGCATACAGATTTAGTCCCCATCATGATTTTTGAAGTTGCAAAGTCAAGATTTAAAAAAGAGAAAAGAAGACTGACCACTGGAACTTGAGGTTAAACTTTTGGAATACAAATAGAGACTGTGGCATTTGGTTTTTTAATTAACAAACGGTTATACATTTTTTTTTAGTGCTTACTTAATTTCCTCGCCGATCTCTTAGATTCAGGAATAAATAGTTACTTGTCTATTGGAACTATGTCTATTGGAGGAATTATTGTAAGGACACTGGTACTTAAAAGATCAGTCTTTGGTTAAAATGAATCAAGGTACAGTGGCTATGAAACGCCAAGCCGCTTAGCTAAGTGGTTTAGCCCAGATCCACTGGGCTGGATCTGGTAAGGTCTTCTGTGGTTCCTTCACTCTGATAGATAATTATTCATTATTCATAACACCAGTGAGCAATTTTAACTTAGTCCCACTGGATGCTGTTAGGATAAGCAAATGGTAGCTGTCTGCTTTTGTTGCATTAGACAGCCGTTACTGTGCATTGCAAGCCCTGGAGATACATTTGTCATGAACACGTTTTATTTGCAACAGTCTAACAGCCCGTCAAATCTTTTAATCAAAAAATGTATTCAGTTCCAGGAATCCAAGACTTGGTACAATGGAACGATCAATACTCATGCAGGATAAGCCGGTTTTACATACAGTACACACTCAAAGAAGCCCTAATATCTTCTGTGCTTTTATATCCTTATGACATCTCAAATTATGCCTACTGGTAATAGTATTGACTGTATTACATACCTTTCTAAAAAAGTAAAGTATGGTTGGTTTTCTCACCAATTAATATTTATTGGATTAACAAAAATAAAAGAAATATGAGGAGATGAACAATGTCGCAGTGAACAGAAAACAACTACCACAAAAATGGGATCCCAGTCAATTATTTCACCCAAAAGTAACGTATTTTCATGGCTATGATACAGTAGCCTACCAAACAAAACATTGTACATTTGCCCTCCATTAGATGCATGTAAATGTTGTAAGCCAACATCAATCATAATAAGTATAAGAGATAATTAAGTATTGTATAAGAGATAATCATAGTACTACAGAGCAGATGTAACTGGATCTGAAACACAGAGCAGATTATGTACTGGATCTGAACCACAGAACAGATGTAACTGGTTTTGAACCACAGACTAGAGGATGTACTGGATCTGAAAAACGGAGCAGTGCAGTGTTGCCAGATGGGAAATGTTCAATTATCGTCCCAGAGGCTGAAACATTTTTTTTTTCAGGAAAACTATTGTTTGCAAGTCATAAGAGAACAAATAGGCATAAATATGAAATATATTTATATTTATAATATATACAAATATGATAATTATCGTACATCTGTCAACCCTGGAGCAGAGTTCCACTCTGTGGGCTTTGATGAAATACAATAGGAGAGAACCTGCACAGAAGCCACCTGACAATCACCATCATATCTGTACAACTCTGCTATATCAAACCTGTTTACCTCTTGGGAAGCTGCAGAAATAATACCCCCCCACCACAAAGATTTCTCCCATCAAGGTGATGTGTAAAAAGTACAATTAGAAGTTGGCTAAGAGATTCACATTCAATGCAACGGTCAAGGCTAAGAGAATATCAGAAAACTGACCGAACAGATGGGCGAAAAGGAAGTATGAGACAGATGTGGATCAGAGTATGAAGGCAATCTGAATCATCAGAACTCTGTGGCTATAGTCGGCGAATGAAAACAAATCCTATACTGTCACACTGTGACCCCAATAATCCCGTCAGTGACCCTGAGCAGACCTACATACAGTAATGCTACATGTAGAGGTAAAACTAAAGGTGGGCTAAAGCCTGGGATCACAATAAAGCAAATCACCACCAATATGACAAACAATTATATTTCCAGATTAGAATGAATCAAACTCTATTTTACAAATAAAAAAAGGTGGTTAAACAAAACATGTTGATTGGTTCACTTCTTCACTGCTAGGTTGAGCCGTTTTAGGCCACAGGATGGACTTACCGCAGGCTCAACTAATTAGTCTTTTGACAGAGCTCAGTGGGCCTAGCTAGTGCCGGACGTCCATCTTTGGTTGCCCCATGGTATGGGAATTCCCTCTGGGCTTGGCCTGGCTGACAGTCAGTGATGTCCCCTGGTGTCCATGATCTCCTTACAGGCTTTCCTGTCGCCGGCAATATCGGCACTTAAAGTCCTGCAAATCCAATTGGGTCACTTACATTGTAATCATGTTAGAAAGGCATGTTTATCGAGTCATACGCGTCTTCTTGGTGTTGGGAACATTCTCTTTGAATTGATTGTATTATCTGGAATTACATTCTGTGGTTTGCTCCGGGTTACGCAATGTGTCTCTACTCAAAGGCATGTCGAAGCAATACATAGTGATTACTAATGTTAATATGAATGTGTTTCCCTTTCAGGCGCTGGTGAGTCAGGGAAAAGCACCATTGTAAAACAAATGAAGTAAGTAAAAATGACAAACACACTTAAAACAGACTGCATTAAGTGATGAAAGAATGAATATGTTATTTGTTAAACACCATGTCATCATTGGTGAGTAATTACAATGTACAGTCCCCCCCCCCCCCACCTCCTCCAATGTACAGTTTCTACGTCAAATGTATACTCTATTTTTTTAGACTCTTTTTGTATCACAAACAGTACTGTATTTGCAAATCTGGTATGTCATAAATGTATAGATGTAGCAGTACTGTCTATCTGTATGTCGTGTGTCATATATGTTATGATGAATTGAAAATGGGGGACCCTGATGTAAACAAGACGAAAGTCTTTCTCTGGTCTGCATCCCCTTAACAATAGACCTATCTCAAACCCTGCCCTCTTTTCTTGATCCTCCAATCACAACGGTCTCTTGCCTCGGACAAGCTTTGTTTGTCCGAGGCAAGCGACAGTTGTCATTGGAGGATCAAGAAAAGAGGGCAGGGTTTGAGATAGGTCTAATATTGAGCTGTACTGTATTGTACCCATTCTGCGATCTGTTAATAACATTTTCAATCAATCAATCAATCAATTACAAACCATTTGAAAATCCCTCAAAAACTGGAACAGGATACAGATTATATCAGGCAAAATGCCCCCACATCTCTGTCCATTTTGCTTTGCAGTGAAGTGTAGCACAAAGGTTAACAGCACAGACATCCGCTTGCACTCATTTGTCAGCACTTGCCTTTATGCACAGTGCAAATGTTGGCCGTGAGAGATGAACAGGGTTAGAAACATACCACCGGGTGGCACTGTGAATAGTGTATGTATGGATATCTGATATTAGCTGTGATCAGCAATACACAGACGACTGACTTCAAAGAACCATACCAGTCATTTTTGCCTTGATACAAAAATCTTTTTTCATAATCTTTGATATTTTTTTGGCATTTTAATTAAATCTGGTGACTTTATTCAGTTTATGTGTTGTTTAAGACACATTTTCTGATACACTGGAAGCCAATGGCAGTGGTAAATCTACAGTGAAAAGATTATGAAAAGATAAGGGTACCTTGATTTTTGTATTAGCATCAAGGCAAGAATGACTTGGAACCCACATGTCAAGAAGACTGCATGGTTCTTTAAATATCACTGTACTTGATCCTGGCACAAAAATATAGCAAGTAATTTGAACTGAAATACAAAATCAATTATTTTAACAATTAACTATTTCCCAGATGTGACTGTAGCATGATCAGTTAGTGATATGATTAACAGGTTCCTTCCTGTTCATTCAGTTGAACATGGATGAAGAATGACAAAAGCTTTGCACTGGATTTGACCTTTTATCTATCCTTACCTCAACCTCTTTCTCTTCTGTGAAAAGGATTCTCCATCAAGGAGGTTATACAAAAGAGGAACAAATGGAGTTCAGAGCCGTCATCTTCGGCAACATCCTGCAGTCTGCTCTGGCTATCGTCAGAGGCATGGAGATGCTGTCCATCGATTTTGGTTCAACATCTGCACAGGTCTGGTATCACACAAAAAATATATACATTGTATTAGACATGGACTCCACATTTTATTTGTATTTTTATGTAGAGTAATTATAAATAAATAAAAATTA
Source organism: Notolepis coatsorum (assembly GCF_963971535.1). Classification (NCBI taxonomy): domain Eukaryota; kingdom Metazoa; phylum Chordata; class Actinopteri; order Aulopiformes; family Paralepididae; genus Notolepis; species Notolepis coatsorum. The sequence goes on from NC_140181.1 coordinate 64,988,103, forward strand.
TAATAATAAAAAATAAACATCCTTTAGACAGCTTTTAGAAAGGTGCAGAATAAAAGTATTGCTTTCCTCCCAAAAATATTGATTAATGAATGTATCATTTAAAAGATGTTGGTGGGTCCAAAATTCCGTTTGTTTATATGTTGCCTGCATGTAGCCCCTCCCTACTTCTCATTTCCCCACATGGAATGCACCTGATTGGACATGCTGGTGCTCTAGTGTGACATCTAGTGGCCAGATGTTATCTATAGCACCTTTAAGTAGTACAAATCCCTTGAGAGTGCTGATGGTTTCTTTGTATCCTGTATGTGTGTGTGTGTGTGTGTGGCTACAGGAAGATGCTCAGAAGCTGCAAAACTTGTCAGACTCCATTGAGGAAGGCACCATGCCCGTTGAAGTGTCCGATGTCATCAAGAAGCTGTGGAAAGACAGTGGCATTCAGGCCGCATTCGACAGAGCTGCTGAGTACCAGCTCAATGACTCTGCTGGCTAGTGAGTCAACAACTACATACACCTTATTAAGCTTACTGGAATTGAGACCTGGATAGTGGATACACATTCACAAGATGAAAAAAGCGGGGAAAAAGAGCTAACGTCTAACTTTACAAGTTAGATAAAGAAAGTAAAAAAGGACGGTCACCCTTGTGCTGAAAGGATCAAATAAAAGGAGAGATTTCAGGTCTGAATCCTGAATACCATGTGTTTTTCCACTTTGTCATCTGCAGCTACCTTAGTGAATTCGAAAGGATCACCACGCCGAACTGGTTGCCCACTGAGCAGGACGTGCTGCGATCTCGAGTCAAGACAACTGGTATCATCGAAGAACAGTTCTCCTGCAAAGAGCTGCACTTCAGGTTAGTCACCACAGTGCATGTTGCAAATTTGTGACACTAGTTAACCGTGAATAGGAATCGGCTGACTTTGCTTTGGCTCTTCCCTGATAACTAGGATGTTTGACGTGGGTGGCCAGAGGTCAGAGAGAAAGAAGTGGATCCATTGTTTCGAGGGTGTGACCTGCATTATCTTTTGCGGAGCCCTCAGTGCATATGACATGGTGCTCGTAGAGGATGATGAAGTGGTAAGATGGCAGAGAAAGGATCCTATATAACAATGATCGATATATATGACAATTATATATCATATGTACAGTATAAAATAATGAAATGCCAGCAAACCAACTCTGTTCCTCTCGACTGTTGTAGAACCGCATGCACGAGTCCCTCCATCTATTCAACAGTATCTGCAACCACAGATTCTTCATGAAGACCTCCATCGTACTCTTCCTCAACAAGAAGGATCTGTTCGTGGATAAGATCAAGAAGGTCCCCCTGAACATCTGCTTCCCAGACTACGATGGTGAGTCCATCTGACGCTGCCTGCTATAAGACATCTGAGATGCATCGAGCTAGGGTGTCTGTAAGGACAAATTGCGGTCAAAGTGTTTGCATGTTTCATGAATTATGCCTCCTGCTGCGCATTGTGTGATAAAAAGCCAAGGTCTTGCAGTTGCTGCCTAATTGATGTCCAGGGTGATGATTTCAGGTTGGAGGCCTGGTCAGTGCTCTTAAGAGTATGAGAGAATAAATACGCTGGGGCGGGGCTAGGGGGTGGCTACTTGGGCTCAAGCCCCGAATGTATTCTGAAAAGCCCCGAATCTATTTATAAAAAAAAAAGAAAAAACGTTTTATTTATTTTTATACAATTCATCATTGTTACATGAAAATATGTTTGCACCAGATTTAGCAGAGGCTAATTTCCATCTGTGGTCTATCCAGCTGCTAACTGTATTTGAGTGAGTTAAGTCTTGGTGTTATGGTAGACTCAGACCTAAGCTTTAAATCACAATCAACAAGTTGACAAAAACTTAATTCTTCCACCTTAGAAACATAGCTAAAGTACGGCCATTTATAAATCAAAAGGACGCTGAAAACCAGATCCATGCCTTTATCTCAAGCCAACTCGACTACTGTAATGCACTCCTTACCGGCCTCCCGAAAAAATACGATGATAACTATTTTATTGCAATGCACTATTGCATTATTTTATTCTATTTTACTAACTATTTTATTGCACTGCACTATTTTACTTTGTATCAGTGAATCATAGACGCCTGGCCATAAGAGCATTCGGAGCATCTCTGCTCTCCCACTATTGAACTTGGGGGAGCAAAGGTATGATCTTGCTCCACCACTTTTTTATTATATGAAAAATATGATATATCCCCCCCCCCCAATATATAAATCTAACCATAACTACGTTATGGTTAACTGAGTTTTATAGTGAAAAGAGCAGCTTTATTGGTCAAGATTGAAGGCTCTATATTGCAGGAAATTGCACGTACAGGTTCATTAAATTAAAAAAAAAATTCAAACCACCTGCCAAAAAAAAAAATTCAAACCATTCAGCCTGCCAAAAAAAAAAAAAAAATTAAATAAAGGGCACCTATCTGGGCTAAGCCCCGGATCTCCTACAATCCTAAATCCGCCCCTACTCTGATAGTGAAAGAAACAGTGGCTCGCTGCTCACCTGTCAGTAATCCAGTCATACTTGGGGAATGATCATATGAGACCAGTTTTATCATAGGAAAATGTGTGTACAAAAGAGAGTTGTTATGTATTATGCATTATTCTTCACAGCTTAATCTCTCAGAAAGCAAAGTAAATACTAGACAATCTTTCATGTCCTCTCTTTACTCTTCTAATGTCCTCTTATCTTCTATTCTAATGTCCTCTTATCTTCTCTTCTAAATGTCTTCTCAAAAATGCTATCGACCATATTCACGTGCCAGCCATTTTGTTCTCATGTCATGCTCAGGTTGGGATTCCTTCACACCCTGTTCCGGGAAAGTAATCCCAACCTGAGCATGACATACGAGGAAATGGCCACTGTGTGAATATGGTCAGTGGAGAAGGTCAGAATCTCTTCCCCTTAGATCCTCAGTATATGATTTGAAAAGGAGTAAAATAGATGGTGGCTAATATGAATCAAGACTAAAATAATTAAGATGAGTCACGCTAAATATCTTGAGCTTCATTTACATATATCAGCTGATTAGTGCAACATCGTTCATGCTAAATATTGAAGGGACGGTATTTTTAACAAGGTTATTTTTTGAGGGACAGTGGGAAATTCACTCCCTACAGTATACTATACATATATATATATATATATATATATATATATATATATATATATATATATATATATAGGCGCTGAGAAGGAAACAGAGGGTGGGACACTTAACACTAAGTTTGATGCTCTTTTAAAACCATAACCCCCCCCCCGCCCCCCTCTAATTTGGTGCAGGTCCGAACACATATGACGACGCCTCCAACTACATCAAGACACAGTTCATGGACCTGAACATGAAGAAAGGTGTAAAGGAGATCTACTCCCACTTGACCTGCGCCACAGACACACGGAACGTGCAGATTGTGTTCAACGCTGTGACAGACATCATCATCAAAGAAAACCTTAAAGAATGCGGTCTTTTCTAAGCATCTATAGAGTGGAAAAGGTACAGTGGCGCAGTACAACCTAACGTTCTTGGCTCGACAGGAAAAGCAGTGTGGAGTGACCACATCGCTCTGTTGACACAACGTAACGAGGTCCGGCTGTGACCCGACATTGGGGAGGACAGACCCCTGGCAATTCAATCAAAACCACACAGGACATAATCTGGTCATGCAGTGTTGCCAAGCAACAATTCCTGACCATATTTGCAAATAGTACTCGTGCTGCACGGCCCATAGTGACTCTTGGGGAATGATAATCTCTATCTCATAACGCTTTATGTGGAAATGCTTCAACAACTGCCTCCCGGTGCGACACAGATCAAATTAACTGACCATTCTTTAAATCAAACCGAAATGACAGTAATAATATATCTTATTTTGGAAATAATAGCTGGTCTACGACCTATGAGATGCCGTTGGCTGGCTCACAAGAGTAGACACATTTACGACACACAACTTTGATGGCATTTCAAATGTTGGGGTCACGGGAATATTCTGACTCCAACATTAGTCTGCCTGCCAAAGAGATGGGCGAGAACCCCTGGCATTATGACTAAATAGATGGCAAAAAAAGTCTAGATGCTATGTAACTGACTAAGACTGTTTCTTTTCTTCTGCTTCACAGAATGTTTTTTCCAACCTTAACCCCTCACCTCACTCATTGGCATTGACCAGGGGAATGCACTAATGGAGGAACGCAAAGGATCCTAAAGGTTGTCCCGACTGTTGTGTTAACATCACTGCTACCATGCCAAGCCCCCCCGGTTCCTCCACATCACTCCTAGGCGTCACCCCTTTTTGCAACAGTACCCTCCTGCAAAACAGTGCATTTCACATCCAGCTGGAGTGAAACAACCATTAAGTCACCATATATCCCTTGTGGTCATGCGAGAGAAATGAGAACGGAAATATAAAGTATAATGTATAAAGATCTTTTTTTCTTTTTTTTTAGAGCAGCTCTTGACAGCATCTGAATCTGAAGTGTGTAATCCCCCCCCCCCCCCTGGAATCTGCTGGTATGAAAAGTTAAATGTGAGATAGTTGCTTCAGCCAATTCCTCATCGCTTCCTAAGATGTCACTTTTTGACTGTATTGTTTCTCGCATTTTAAATTGGAAACCAAGCCCCATCAGATTAATGTGAATAAAAAAAGGGGGGAAATATTAATATATTGAATAGCAACATTGCAACATTTGTTTTTGTTATTAAGTGCAGTAGTCTCTGTGGTCTTGATATTTTAACTGTAAAGAGTTGCTGTGCATTATCGCAGTGGATATTCTCCAGTGCTTACAGTAAGTATGTCCAGATTACAAACCAAAAATTGTACATGTATCTATTCTATAGTGTTAATGTATTTCAATTCACTTACAAAACTTTAAACATTTTGATGTGATGAATAAAAAAAAATATTAATAAAGAAAAGGAGGACCAAACGTGTTAGAGGAACTTTGTACATAAGAGTAGACTGATCGCTATATTTTGAAAGACGAATAATTCAGAAAACTATAATGGAATACAGAGAAAGAGGGAAAGACTAGACGGATGTTGCTTTATTATGAAAAAGGGATTGTAAATCTATTGAGTTTTGTCCTTTCTTATGAAATGTAGAGGCATGAAATAAAGATGCATTAACTCCAATCTCTTTCTGTCTCCGAGCCGTTGCTACTGAAACGTCACAATAGTGCAGACGTACCGTGTATTGAACAGTTAAAAAAACGTATTTACCAGTAGCCAGTTCCCGAAAGTTATCGCCCTTGGGAGAGACACTGTTGCCGTTCTCTCCTGTGTATATGGACGGAAATGGCGCACAAAGATGGCATGTGATATAAGAGACAATGAAGAGAGCGACTGATCTGTGTTTTAAAGGTCTGCGGTGCCCAGAGCGGGGCTGCTGCTGAGATGAGTCAGTGGGCCACCGCTGAAGCATGGAAGGGATGGAAGGTGTGTCACACAGAGAGAGAGAGAGAGAGAGAGAGAGAGAGAGAGAGAGAGAGAGAGAGAGAGAGAGAGAGAGAGAGAGAGAGGGAGAGAGGAGAAAGAGAGGAGAGAGGGAGACAGGGAGAAGAGAGAGATAGAGAGGTCTACAGCAATCTTTCTACTCTGCATGACCTGCTTGTCTGGTCCATTTGGCTGAAAGAGACCTTTTACCTTTCAGTGATTCACTGACCTACAATAAAGGCTTACAGTGGATATAGGGCGAGCAGTAAGAGATGCTGACAGTTTGCTATCGATTAGGCATCAGGGTTGGGGATCGATTCCTTTTCAATTCAATGACTTCAGGCAAAAAATTTAAACACTGAAAAAACTTTTTTGCCATGAAAAGGTATTATACGACCTATTAACAAGAAAATAAGACTGAACATTCCATCGTTGTAAACGGTTATTCCCGTTTCAATTCTGAAGTGATAGGTAATTGATCCCGACCCCATTACGCATTTAACAGAACACAAGGTAAGAAGAAAAGTTTAGTGCCATCATTTAATAGTGTTAAGAGGAACAATACAACTGCACACATTCAAAACTCAACCAGACATGTAACTCCCGACTAACTTTCAGGAACGCTGGCTGTACATCATAATGTTCTGTGGAAGAAGTCACCCATTCCACCGCCCGGAACCGCACTTGGGTTATATTGGCAACATAATTCTAACAAAGGGAGAGAGAGAGCGTGACACCATTTAATATATAACAACACTTTCTCCCATTGTAACTAATGTTCTGTTGAAGATTCATGTGTTTATTTAAAAAAAAAATTAAACTTTTTAGCGTTTATCGCTTTTCTGGTCAAGCATGACCGACAGAAACAGGTTGAATGGGATGTAGAGTAGGGGAAGACACTCTGAGAAAATACGGTGGGTCCGGGAATCGAACTTGTGTACCCCAGATCCGTGACGAGCACTGTTGTCCTCGACGCAGAAATAGCGCCGAGATACGCGGTGAGCTACGGGAGCTCCCGATTCATGTGTTTATTATGGTCAGTTTTATTCTTCTGGACTTACATCAAAAAAAAAAAAAAAAAAAACCTAGAATAGAAATGTGTCTCCTAGTAAAATATCAAGCAGTGAATGGCAAATTGTCGTTCATGCAGGTATTAATTATTCATGTTTTACAAAGTCCTGTGAAATGATGGCAGAACAAACAAGAGTTGTCCCTTAATAATACAGCTTTACACGTCTTGGGCTGCAGTGACATGTCCTAAGTATAAAAATATTGTTCAATACAAACTGTTTTAATTTAGTTTCGTTTTTTTTTTTACTACGTACACAGCTACATAGCACTGGCAAAAATAACCTCAATTCTTTTCAATCTAGACAAAAAAACAACAACTCTGGATTACTAAAACTCAAGACAGAACTGTTAAGAGTATATATACATCAAATGGTTCCATGTAAAATCCAGGCCCATACATAAATTATGGTATTCACACAACCAATAGATGGAAATTCTATATAAGTGCAACCCAAAATTCAAATAAAATATAACAACAAATGCAAAAAAGGACAAATAAAATGAAACGAGAGAGAGAGCAAATATTCAATGAAAAAGATTATTTGATACAGCCTCACAGCTAAGAGGGAATGCAACACATGTCAGTTAGGAAAACCTTGAGATGAAGCCATGAAACTCAATTGAAAATTAGCAGTTTTGTTTTTGGTCCTCATGCATAGTATTGTGACGCCCTACAAAAATATTTGAAGAGACAACAGAGGGTCTCTAAACTAGAGCCCGACCCATACTGGGGTTTTGAGGCAGATGCCAATACAGAGTAAAAATGTATAGCAAGGATCCCTCAAACTTAGTCATCAAAGAGTTGACAAAAATATGTACTGTACAAAATGTACTGTGAATATGAATATCTATCGTATCTATAGTAGTAGTATTTGTACTAAATGCAAAATAACTGCCTAGTTTGGGCCTAATTGTGCATGTGACTAGCATCAATTAGCCTGGCTGTAAAGAGGAGTCTTGTGTGGCTCTATTGAGTCTAGTTTCATTCGGATATCTTGAAGTGAAAAGTCAAGGGACCCCTTTGAAATTGGCCATGCCCATGGCGTTTTCCTCCCATCAAGTTTAAGCTATCTTAAAATAGCTTAACTTTAGCTTAACTTTGCACATGCTAGCTCACTTTGTCAGTGAGATAGCATGACATGGCTGGTACTTTTGGATTCCGACATCTCAAGATCTCTTTGTTTACCAGTATCTTTGTGCTATCTAAAAAAATTTAAATAAAAAAAATCCACTCCCTAAAGGCGGTTAATCAAACGGCGGGATATTGGTAGCATAAACGCTGATACTGATATATCGGTGATAAGCCAATATCGGCCAGGCTCTACTCTAAACTGCCAGTTCTGTGTGACGGACACAAAGGCCATAAGAATTACAGGACTCTTAAATTAACTCACAGTGATTGTTTACACAAGACACCCCTAATCACTTCCTCTCTGCGTTGACCATGGTAAAAAAAATCAAAAAATCTGTCAGTAAAGAATAAGAGACATGAATTGAAATAAGTCCCCAGATTAGTGGAATGGAGGTCCTGTGTGCAGCACGACCACCTGCTCAGTTCGTTTAGTCACGCCTACTTTCCCCAAATCGTCTACTGCAAGTCAGAGCAGCCCCAGCAGTCCTCAAGCCTCCTCCCAAGACACCCACGCTGCAGAACAAAAAAGAGAGGACAGAACAATAACCTAGGGGTCCGCAAAGACGATTTCAAACTAGAAATGGTAACAACAGCTTACAGTTTCTACGTCAAATGTATATACTCTCTTTTCTGGGCTCTTTTTGTATCACAAACAGTACTGTATTTGCAAATCTGGTATGTCATAAATGTATAGATGTAGCAGTACTGTCTGTCTGACTGTATGTCGTGTGTCCCCACCTCCCTAAAACAAGCCAGAGTCACGCCCCTCATAAAAAAACCAACCCTGAACCCCACCGTCATAGCCAACTATCGTCCTGTCTCTCTTCTCTCCTTTCTTTCTAAAACACTTGAACGTGCTGTATCCAACCAACTTACTGCTTATCTCTTACAGAATGACCTCCTAGACCCCAATCAGTCTGGCTTCCGGACTGGCCACTCCACAGAAACGGCCCTCATTGCGGTCACAGAGGCACTTCACTTAGCAAAAGCGAAAGGCCTCTCCTCTGTCCTGATTCTCCTAGATCTATCTGCAGCCTTCGACACAGTCAACCATCAGATCCTCCTCGCGGCCCTCGCAGGAATGGGAGTGGCTGGATCTGCGCTGACATGGCTGACATCATACCTCAACGACCGCTCCTACCAAGTGTCATGGAGAGGGACTCTGTCGGCCACCCGCCCCCTCCGGACGGGTGTCCCCCAGGGCTCGGTCCTAGGACCCCTTCTCTTCTCCCTCTACACTAAATCACTGGGTAACATTATCACGTCTCATGGCTTCTCATATCATTGTTATGCCGATGATACTCAACTCTTCCTCTCCTTCCCTCCCTCAGATATCCACGTCTCTGAGCGGATCTCGGCCTGTCTGTCCGACATCTCCGCCTGGATGACGACCAACCACCTCAAACTGAACCTAAGCAAAACAGAATTGCTCCACCTGCCGGCCAAATCCTCCCCCCTGACCGACCTCTCCATCACAGTCGAGAATGCAGCTGTGACCGCGTCCCCGACCGCCAAGAACCTTGGTGTTGTCCTCGACGACCAGTTGAACTTCTCTGCTCACATCGCAGCGACAACCAGAACCTGCAGATTCCTCCTGAGCAACGTCAGAAGGATACGCCCCTTCCTGACAAAAGAAGCCACCCAACTCCTCATCCAATCAACAGTCATCTCCCGCCTCGACTACTGCAACGCACTGCTAGCTGGCCTCCCGGCCACTGCCACCAAGCCTCTTCAACTCATTCAAAACGCAGCGGCCCGCCTGATATCAAACCTACCGAAGTCGGCCCATGTCACCCCACTTCTTAGGGACCTGCACTGGCTCCCCATTGCTGCACGTATCCGCTTCAAGGCCCTCGACCTAGCATACCGTGCAGCAAAGGGAACCGCTCCCGCCTACCTCCGGTCAATGGTCTCTAACTACACACCCTCAAGACCCCTACGCTCTGCATCTTCTGGCCGCCTCAGACCTACTCCTATCCAAGCTCCCGGAGGGTCATCAAAGAGAAGCCGCCTATTCTCAGTCCTTGCCCCACAATGGTGGAATGAACTACCCATCCCAGTTAGGACAGCCGAATCCCGTCCAATCTTTCGCCGTCGACTAAAGACTCACTTCTTCAACCATTATCTGAAATGATTAAAAAAAAAAAAAAAAAAAAAAAAAAAAAAAAAAAATCTAACCCTGACTAACCTTACTGTCATGCACTTGTCCTAATAAACTAACCTACACTGTAACACGCAACACTTGATGAACATTGTTACTCAGCTGATAGAGTTGTACCCTTCTTGCTGTCTTGTCGTACAGAACTTGTAAGTCGCTTTGGATAAAAGCGTCAGCTAAATGACTAAATGTAAATGTAAATGTAAATGTCATATATGTTATGATGAATTGAAAATGGGGGACCCTGATGTAAACAAGACGAAAGTCTTTCACTAGTCTGCATTCCCTTAACAATTGTATGTATTGAGCTGTACTGTACTGTACCCATTATGCAATCTGTTAATAAAGTTTTCAATCAATCAATCAATCAATCAATCAATCAATCAATCAATCAATCAATCAGAGCATCATAAATACAGACAGTAGGCATGACATACATTGTATACTGTCTCTGGTTTATTCAGTCACACAAAGATAAAACGTCTACAATGACATGTAACATCCAGTCAATGATCATAGTAACGCCAATAAGCACAGATGTATTTAAATATGTATTATGTAAACATTTAATAGATGGAAATGTGCTCAATAGAGTATACTAATGTTGTAGGCTCCAGTAGGTTATAAGGTGCTCTTGAAGACGTAAACACTGAATATGTGTAGCTGGTAGAGGGGCAATGATAACACTTTTCAGGTCTTTTGTTTTTTGCACGATTAATAAAGACATTTCACTAGTATCTCCCTGCTCTGTGCAAGAGTGCCTGAATAATCCTTATAATATATCAAAAACATCTATTTAAAAAAATATATACAATATTATTTTGATTTATTTCCTCAAATTACCCTATTATCACATACTGTAACTTGCATTGATCTGACACAATTTCCTATAATTTACAATGTATTTAAATAATTTATAGGTGGGTAAACTATTTCACAAATAAAAAGGTGGAAAGATTTAGTTTAGGGGGGTTTATCCTCCATTACATCCCTGCTCACACTTCAGCAACAATGACCTTCCTTCTCCCTGTTATTGTTTATCATCCTTCGCCTGCCCGCCCCCCCCCCCCCCCCCCCCATCCCATGGCACATGGCACTATTACACGCCTGTCACAGAAGAGGGATCCCTCTTTCTTATACCCCCCCCCTGGGAGGTATTCCTTGTCTTGACTGAGGGTGAAGGTCAGCAGGTGTCCCTTACTAAAGCCCTTTGAGACAACTATGATTAAGGGCTCTACAAATAAACTTGACTTGACCAGAACAAGACGGCTGTAATGGAAGTAGAGAGGGGGGGGGGGGCTGACCTTTAATACAGGCCACACTCTTTCAGGTTGATCTTTATGATGACATCTGTGACGGCGTCAAAGACAAACTGAACATTCTTGGTGTCAGTGGCACAGGTGAAGTGGGTGTAGATCTCCTTCGTGTCCTTTCGTCTGTTCAAGTCCTCAAACTGGCACTGGATGTAAGAGGCCGCTTCTTCATACGTGCCGGCGCCTAGGATGAGGACGACGAGAGGGGAAAAACAGATCAGAAATACTCAACAAAATTAAAGGGATTCGGATTTGATGGTAGATTTAGATTAGAAGTCTATGCTGTTGAAAAGGATAGACCTTTATACAAAAAATATTAAAAACTTCACTCGCCTGTGTTTTGATTTCTGAGAAATGCTGTTAGCCTCCTTTTAGCATTTTGTTAGCAATGCTAGTGCAAGTCAATAGTGGTATGTAACCTTTAATCAAAATCGCAACCAAGTCTTTTCGAACAGTGCTATTATTTATTTGTATTATTATGACTAGAGCTTGTAGAAGTAAATGGAATGCATGTGACATTGGGAGAAACTAAAACACAGACACTGACAGTGAACACTTTTTGAAGATCTGATTCAGGGGCTTGATACGTGATTACTGGGATGAGATTAGTCATTTAATTTGAGTATTAGAATCAAAGTCTTCAAGTAATAGCTTTGTTCACCATGGAGAAAAAAAACACATGGTAAAACACAACAACAATGCCAAAAAAAATAGACATTTGGTGCAAACAGAGCAGTAATGTGTGTGTACCTTCAGCAAGGCTAGCTAACTAAATACACTCAGTCTCGGCACAATACCGTGCATTTCAGAGCCAAAGATATGTGTAAATGTCAGAATCCACCAGGAACAACCAAGGTCTGGGTTATCCAAACTGACAGGCACGGGATAAAATACATCCAATACAGTCTAACAGGGAAGCAAGAGGCATGAATATTTAAAGCCTGGATTTAACGGTTATCCACAATTATTAAATATGGGACCACAAGACAGTACCTGGCTTGTTAATATGCAGTTTGGTTTTCAGTTATAAGCAACATAGAAGCTATCCAGGATATGGCTATGATCTGAACATGGCTATGTTATTGAATTACATTTCAGCTCAGGAGTAAACTGCTCAGACGACGGCCGTTTCTCTTAAGACTGAAAGTATTCAGATTTGTTAAAGTATGCGGCATGCACTTCTGAATTGAAGTGTGAGGAGGGATTTTAAATTAGAAGCTAATAGATAGACCACAGCCACATAACTGTCCTTCTCTCTGGAGACTAGGGTCTACAGTATCTTGCTAACAACCCATGCAAGCCAATTTGCCCGACACCATCAATCAATGTCAAACATAAATAAATCACAATCCATGGTGAAAAGAAAAGAAAAAAAGTTTATACTCAAGACTGATGAAAAATCTGTCAAAACACCCAAGAACCCAAGACATACCAAAAAAATAAAAAAAAAGAGCAGCTTGACCTGCATGTTTTACGCCAGTGCCTTACCAGAATACTCAGGGTAGCAGATGGTAAGGGGACTCCTGCCGATCTTCTCTTCAAACAAATCCTTCTTGTTGAGGAAGAGGATGATGGAGGTCTCTGTGAACCACTTGTTGTTGCAGATGGAGTCAAAGAGCTTCATGCTCTCGTGCATGCGGTTCTGAGGGAAGAACAGAGAGAGAGAGAGAGAGAGAATAAAAATGTATCCACCTTGTCAATAGTTGTACGTTGTCATAATATTGTCTTATAAATTCCAAATGATCCAATGTTTAGAATTTGATCACAGGGAGGAACAGACGATATTGACAGTGTTCACCACTATGTTGTATTCTAATGTGTACTCACTGGAATGGGTAATAATGTGTCATTTACATTTAATTGTAGCATCTCGCCATTTTACCAATTTCTGTTATGTTTTAATTACACTCGTGCTGTGCAAAGTGTTCGAGTGAGTATTGCAATCACTGCTGCTCTGTCTGTCTGTACCAGTCAGAAATTGTGCAGTTTTGATACAATTTGGATGAAACCTAGCACACAACCTGACGGCAGACCAAGGACCCAGATTCCCAAATATTTTTCAAATTCAAATTTTCAATAATGAGGGTAAGCATAAATGCAAGAGGTTGCTACTGAGCTTCACCTAGACTCCTGTAATCAACTGAGTTATCTGGCAACACCTTACAACATACAGTACGACCATGCCAGAGTCAGTCTCGTATTGTAGGTGAAATATCTATGCATTAGAAATTTTTTCCCAGCTGATTTCTTAGTTGCATCAATATTGTACTGTCAAGAACAGTTTCATGCTTGTAGGTTAAGTACCATATTTAATATCATACATAATATATGGCCAATTGTCCATCTTGTCATCAGGAAATGCCCACATAATTAAAAGCTGAGAAATCTAGTGATCTATGCACAAAATCTTAGGTACAACAAGATTGTGTTCGCTAGGCAACTTGTGTTTAAAGATGAAGTATTTCGAATGTTTGCTATTTGGCCAAACGAGACGGCTGGTTTAAAGTAACGTTCTGGGGAAGAATGCACATTATGGGCAGAAGACACAGTCTCTGGAGAAGGAGATAACTTTATTTTTTATTTTTGTGAGATACAAATGAGTGCCGTCAGGTGATTACATTTTTTTTATCTAATTAATTACAGGATTTGTAATTAATTAATCTAATTAATCGCATAACCATTTTAGGCCTGATATTTTATATTCTATAATCATATATCAAATTGCATGTGTCCAGATGGCAGAATTCAGTACTGTATCTACAAAACCTTCTGTTTAATCATCTTCCCTTTATTAATTTACTTAGATTTTTCAGGTCTGGTAAATTTTAGCATGGTGTTATTCACAGTAAAAAAAAATTGAATTGATATTCTCATTTGGTTCATTACAATTTACTCAAGCCTAGTAACAGACACAGTATTTCTGACACTGGGAATACATTCCCTGAGATCCATAGATGTCCCTAGAATCAGATACGAAGAACATGCAAATGGACCATTTAAAAAAAAGTTTGTAAATGTTTATTCTACGTTCTTATGGAATGAATGAGATAAAAAAATAAAATAAAATAAATATTATAAAAAAGAATTACATTTCTTTTTGTTTTAATTAATTTTGAGTTGATTTTCATAACGCGATAATTTGCTGTGTAATTAATTAATCAATCTAATTAACGCAATAAACTGACAGCCCTAATACAAATGCTTGTGCACATTTATCGGATAGTTGTGGTTATACTTATGCTGTTAGTTTTAGCAACTTTTCGCCGCAATCAGACGCTTAGTTTTCTAGAATCTGACGACGGAAAACCCTGCGGCTGCCTGGACAAGTGGGCTAGCTAGCTAGCTGGCTAGCTCTGCCCGCTAGCTCACAGACACCGGTCCCTGTCTTTTCTCCGCAATCGCACTGGGATACTCCACAAGAATCAGCGGATCCTACTGAGTCTACTCCCCGCATCAGGCCCAGTTTTCTGGGCCTCGATGGTAAGTCCTGACCTCAGCTGGAGCTGCCGGTACTGCTAGCGATAGGCTACTAACCCTCCTGCTAGTGCATAGCCTACTAAGCTAACCAAACTAGCTAGACCAGTGGTTCTCAACCTTTTTACACCAAGTACCACCTGAGAACGTAGCTGGCTTTCCAAGTACCACCATATGACCGAAGTTAAAATACAGTCTAATCAGCTATGCACAGTTCACGCAGGAGGCACATTTATTCCTAATATTATTTATTGTTAACTTTCGTCAGACACAGCCACAATTGAGAACATAACTCTCACGTAGCAAGTGAGAAAATTAAGAACAACTGTATTTCAGCAAATGTACTAAATATGTCAAACTTAAATGTAAAAATGTCACATACTGTTTGAACACAACAAAGCCACAGCCACTGGATTACAAGATTTACAGTGCAATGACGATATACTTTTTTCTTTTTCAAATGTAGCCAAGACACCAGGTGTAGGTCTCTTACTCAACAATCAGTGTTTTTCTCATCTCACCCACATCTAGACACACATCACCAAGAGAGAATTGTACACATAGAAATAGAGATCCTTTTTTAAGTTCTGTGAAGCTGAGAAACATGCCATGTAGGCTTCATTTTACTCACTCATATCACGCAGAAACTACAAATGATCAATTTCACATGAGCAAGACAAGAGACAAGCAACTTACTGAAACTAATGAGTGGTGAAAATGAGATCTGGACTGCAGTACACATGCACGGTCTGGTTTGAGAGCAGTGGTTGAGATGCGTAAAATATCGAGCAGGTGGGAGTCAGTCTGGAGTCTGGACCTCACTCACGCGACTCTTGTTCAAGTTCATAACAGAGAATGTCTGCTCACAGATTATATGTAGAGCCGAACAAGCTCAGCATTATCTTTGCAAATGTTTGCATTTCTGGGTATTTACCTTTTATCCAGCTGTCGGTAAACTCTACTCTACCCTCTACTGGACTCTTATCCATCCCCAGCTCACGCCTCAGCACCATGGGTGCCCGAGCATTCAGCTGCTCGGCTCCCAGACTTTGGAACTCCCTGCCCCCACACATCCGACAGTCAGACTCACTCTCATCATTCAGATCACAATTGAAAACCCATCTGTTCAAACTCGCATATTCACTATAACCTCAGTCACTGGCCAATACCCCCTGCTGTTTGTTTGTCTGTTATTTTAACTTCACTGTTTTTTATACTTCTTGTTGTTTCTTATTATTTTCTTAACCTTGTTTTTTAACTGCCTTGCAGACTGGGTATACTCACTATAACTGTACCCTGTGTGCCACCGTTTTATATTTCATATATATAAATTTTTTTTGTCTTGTTTTTAACTCCACTGACACTTTTGTCAAGATCATTGTTTTAATCTTGACTGTTTTGTTTTATGCCCTGTAAGGTGACCTTGGGTGTTTTGAAAGGCGCCTCAAAATAAAATGTATTATTATTATTTAAGAGACCATTTACAACTGTAGAAATAGAATTGAATGTGGTGCAATTGAGTGTTGAGTGAGCAGTTACAGTAAAAGTCAGCAGTTCCAAAGTTGACGTAAATTATAGTGAGGTGTTTTGCTTTATGGCAGGATTGAAATATAGCGCTATCCTAATAACACATTTTCATAGCTGATGTTAAGCAGATGGGTAGGGCTTTGTCTGCTTGTGTGGGTATAGGTATCCCCCTGAGTGCCCTTCTAGTTGGAATTTGTTTTTATCTTAATTTAATCATCAATTGTATGTACTGTACATTGGCTTTATGTTGCAGACTTGGAAGAATAAAGCTAAAACAAACCCTAATAAACAAACAAAAAAACCACCAAACAAAATACCTCCTCCACTTAAGGATCAAGGATATGATATGATATATGATATGATATTAGCATTTATAATGCGCCCCCCAGTCAATTTTTACATCGGTCCGGGGCGCAGCCCGGGGAAAAAAAATAATACGAATAAATGGACAGGACAAAGAAACAGGGAACCAGGCAGACGGACAGACAGAACATAAGAACACCTCAGACACACAACACAACAGCAAAGTAACTAGTGATCATCCAGAGGGGGAGCTTATTCCACAGTGTCGGCGCCATCACTGCAAAGGCCCGGAAACCCTTTGTCACAAGTTTGGCCCGCGGGACCCTCAGACACAGTTGGTAATTTGATCTGAGGGACCTGGAGCTGATGTGTTGGACCAAGAGTTCCTCAATGTAGGCCGGAGCGAGACCATTGAGGGCTTTGTATGTGAAAAGCAGAATTTTAAAATGTATTCTCTTCCTCACTGGGAGTCAGTGGAGAGAGACAAGGACTGGGGAGATGTGGTCCCTCATTCTGGTGCCTGAGACCAGCCTGGCAGCAGAATTTTGAATGCGCTGGAGGGGGAGGATGGTTTTGTCCGGGAGACCAGAGTAGAGGGAATTACAGTAGTCCAGTCGTGAGAAAATGAGCATGGTGATGACTTTATGAAGGTCGCTGGGGGAGAGGAAGGACTTGATTTTTGAGATGATGCGCAGTTGGAAGAAACAGGACTGTACTACTGATCTTACTTGTTTATGGAAATTGAGATCCGAGTCAAATAAGACCCCAAGGTTTCTCACATTGGGTTTCACCAAGGAGGAGAGGCTTCCCATGTTTCTGGAGCTCTGAGTGACTGCGGTGGGGGTGCCAAACAGAATGATCTCCCCCTTGCTCTCATTTAACTGTAGGTGGTTTTGTGACATCCACTCCTTTATGTTGCCTAGGCAGGTCTTCAGGCGGTCTAGGCCGGTGGAGTCAGCTGTTGTGAGTGGGAGGTATATCCGAGTATCATCGGTGTAGCAGTGGAAGGAGATGTTGTGCAGAGTGATATTATAGCTATGGAGACAATCCTGCATATCAGGCCGATACCGGGATAAAATAAGGTATTGGATCAGATAATTTCCCAGGCTAATACAAATATCCAATACCAGGAGCCATGACCAACGTTTGATATCTCAGGTATCAAATCATGGCGACTTCTTTTTCTGCATTTTAGATACACAGAAGCATGTCAGATTTAACTATAAAGGAAGAAAACTATCTGCATGTGTGCTTGCGTATCCTTCGCATATCTCAAGAACCGTTCATCCGATCAACTTAGATAGCTTTTCCTCCATTTAGAATTTTTTCCTATAGGGCAAAGAAAACTTTTTAATTTGTTTTACCTACTTTCTATAGAAGCATCTAAGAATGAAGTTCTATGGAAAGTAGGTCTGCATTCCCTTAACAATTGTGTGTATTGAGCCGTACTGTATTGTACCCATTCTGCATCTGGTAATACAATTTTCAATCAATCATTCCAATAATACACAGTTGGATGTGTTAGTTGGTTGGATGCACTTCAAGCTGCTTCCACATGAGGCAACTTCTCTCAATCATTCCAATAATACACAGTTGGATGTGTTAGTTGGTTGGATGCACTTCCGATCTGCTTCCACATAGAGGCAAATTGTCTTTTTTGTAGTTGTGGGAACAACTTTTTCTGGCGGATGGTTTTTTCAATAAATCTTCGATTAATGTGTGTTTATTGTATAGAAATAAGGTTGGATGAATGTGGCAGTTGTATAAAATCTTTACACCACTTGCAGTCGTGATTTGTGAACAATAAACCATGCCTAGGGGGGTCTAATGACCCTCGGCTGCGCCTCGGGCCTAACGACCACCCCTAGGCATGGTTTATTGTTCACAAACCACTCCTGCGCGTGGTAATAATAGGTATTATGTTTCATCATGAATGCATGAAAGGGGGGGGGGGGGGGGGGGGGTAATTTTTTTATGTTTTGATGGCCAGTAACGGCATGACCACAGACCTGTGGTCATCCACGCAGTCCATCTCGCAGGTCTCTTCATATAAATATCTTGGGATTTTTGTCGATAACACACTAACCTGGAACACCCATGTAGATAGCCTGTGTAGCAGACTACAACAACGACTGCACTTTCTACGTCGCCTTAGAGTTCATGGTGTAGATAAAAAATGTATGTTACTTTTCTACCAATCTGTATGAGAGTCTCATCAGATACGGTATTACAGCTTGGTTTGGTAACCTGTCTGTATAATTAAAGTCCAAACTGGCCCGTCTGATGCAGACTGCATGGAAAATCATAGGGGTGAAAGGTCACCCATCCATGCAGTCTATTTTTGAACAGGCTACTCTAAAGGCAAGCCAATAGAATAGTCTCGGACCAGGGCGGTCAGGTGGCGTAACGGAGATTGCGTTCGTCACCAAACCCCGGAGCGGCTAGATTCGCCTGTTCGAATCCAGCTCACAGCTCCGGGGTTGTCACTAGTGGTCTGCAAGGGCCTTGAAATAAAGCCCGAGCCCTGCCCGAGCACGTGAACTTCAGGCCCTGCCCGAAAATAAGCCCGACTGTAAATAATATTTTAAGCCCTAGCCCGCGTGAAAACCAGAAAAAAAATTATTATTATTATTAAAATATAATTTTTTTTGTATTTGTTTTAAATATTCTAAACACTTTATATATTAACTTAATAAATAAACAAAAACAAAAATGTCCAATAGGTCTGCCTAAATAACGCATATCACGCTGAAAACTAAGAAGCATTTATGCCTCCCTCCCAGTGCTCGCTTATAGAGCAGCCTCGTAAAACGTATTGAAGGCTATAGAATCTTCTTTGACACACACACGACACACAATAGCCTACTCAGTCACTATACAAACAGAAATCAGATTTCGAGCAGAGCAACATATGAAAAGCACAACAAAACGGTAGCGAGTCCGACCCAGCAAATAATAAACATCACTCACCACGACATCAGCAACGCGTTGAACAACTTTAACAAAACTTCTCCAACTGGCTACATACATCCAAGTACAAATAAAACGTTCGCCAACTGGCTATATTCCAACACAACCAATCGAGTTGTCCCCGGCCTGAGTTCTCCCTGCGCGCTGCGGTAATTACATCCAAATGTTTCTCTGATGACAGCTTGGCGCAAAAGAGAAAGCGAATCTTAAAGGAAAACGAAGGTTATCCTATAACCCTAGTTATATGAAAAAAAAAAAAAAAAAAAAAAAACGGCGGTGCCCGGCCCCGGCTGAGCCCGAATTATTTATAAAAAAAAAAGCCCTACCCAGCCCGAACCCGCCGGGCCGGGCCCCGTCGGGCCTGGGCAAGGTTGCAGTGCACTAGTTGTCACCAGCTTGGCTGGCCGTTCACACTAATACAATTGGCAGTATTAGAGGGTGGGAGAAGCTGGCGGGGTGGGTCCGGGTCGTTGTAAACAGACTTTTTCTTTGCCCCCCCCCAGCACTCAATTCTTTATATAAATACTATATATTTTTTTCCTATTTTACGGTTGATTCACAGTAAAATCATGACTGATATAGAGCAACAAACGACAGGCCAGGTTATAGAAAAGGTGAATTTGAGGCTTGATGCGACAACTGAGCCTCAAAATAGAAAGGTCAAAAAACAAATGGACAAATTGATATCTACCTGGCAAACAAGAAATTTACTTCCAAAGAATGACGAACTTGCCCTTACGAGGACACATAGACAAGAAATACTGGACTATGAGAAGGGAGAATTAACTGTCAAAACCATAGAATGGGAAAAGGCGGGAAGACACAAGATGGGGCAGGCCAAGGCCGCTCTGGACAAGGCTGAGCGGCGTATGACAAGAGTCTCCTCTCTCTTGCTCCACTTCAAATACGCAATACCTACTCAAACGGCAGTGGGCCCTGTGTTTAAGGACATAGATGAGCTGGACAGACTCAATACACAGGCCCAGGCCAATTCCACCATTCATAAAGTACTGACAGTGGAACAAGCTCCGATACTTCCACGAACTGACTTAATCCCCTCACCTTTAGAGACCGGCTCTTTGACCTCCTTGCTCTATCCTAGTCTCCCTCTTTCCCCGGCAGCAGCACAGGCCCCCGAACTGTATAGCACAAATCCCCCTGCGTACGCACCGCACAGAGCCCCTGCTGGTCTGGAGATGATTCAAGCCCCAGTGATACACATCACCTCGGGGGTCCTAGATGTGGCTGAGACAGAGAGTGACCGTAAATTGACACACTTAGTTGAACAGGTTGACAGGATTACACGTAATGCCCCACACCCGTTAACAGACCTCGGCAACCGCTATGGCAGAACCGGACAAGGGGGGTCCTCTGACACAACTGTACCCTGGGCTAAAGATAAACGGAGCACAGCGTGCAGTAGCAGAGTGTCTCTAGATGAGGCAAGTGATGCAGAGGATGCAGAATGTCTGACAGACAGAAGGACGGGCTACAGCCCTGTTATGGGAATTAACAGGCAAGAAGAGGAGCACCATGAGACGAGAGAAGTGGAAAAGATCAGTGTGATAAAGGGAAGACTGAAGATGCAGGCGAGAGGGGGTGAAACGAAGGGGGGATCATACGACATTAGCGGAGGAGAAATGCTGATCCAGCATCAAGGTTATGACTCCCTTGCAACACCCACGAGTGGCAAAGACCAGAGGGGAGAAAGGGGGGATGGGCAATTCTCCACTCAATGCCCACTGATGACTAGCCCTACAGGACATGCCTATTATCAGCCATGGAGTCACAGAGACATGGACTCCCTAGTGGCCAAATTGCCCCCCTTAACCAAGGGTGGTCAGAAGTGGGTAATGGAACTTGAAAAATACACAGCAGGAGATCGCCTGTGCTTAGGTGACCTCCGGGCGTTGATGGGAAGAATAGAAGGGCGATTGCCTGCTAGGCAAACCGATCTGCTCGCTCAATGCAGTATGAATCAAGACCAGGAGGACTTCAACATTCATAGACCACGCTATTGGGCAGCAGTGAGGGACCGATATCCTACTAATCGGACACTCACTGCACTGGCCAGCCTGAAAAAGGAATCAAATGAGGACATTCACACCTTTCTTAAACGGTGTGAGGATGTTTGGTTGGAGTATACGGGGGAGAGGTATGACGAAACAGAGGCCACAATAATGGTGTGGAGGAGTGCCGTAGTTAAAGCTCTCCCAGAACCGGTCCGTATCAAATTGGACGATATCGTGGGGTTGGACACGAAAACTGATGGGGAATGGAGGGCATTTCTCATACATTATGACATTAAAAACCAGAAGGCACAAGGGGCGAGTGAGGAAGAGATGAAGAATCTGGCTAAGAGATTATTAAAGTTTCAAGTTGCGGAGAAGGACAGTGAGCGAAATCAAGGGAAGAAAGAGAGGAGACAGATGGTATTGGGGTCCGCCTTGAAACAAGAGCCTCAAGAGGCGGAGATGGCAGTTGCGCCTGGTGGAAATGTGATGACACAACAACAATGGCCCAACCCCATGCAATATCCAATGTATGGGGGAGGGGCCATGCCCAGACAGGGAAGAGGCGGGCAGCAGCAGCGGGATGATGCCTGCTATCTCTGTGGAATGCGGGGTCATTGGGCCAGGAACTGTTGGGGTCACAACCAACGGGGAACCACCAGGGGAAACCAGAGACCCTTTGGCCCCAGAGGAAGAGGGGGTTTGCGCGGCTATCAATCAAACATGGGTCCGCCGAACATGCAGGCAGGACAACCACCTTCCCCCTACTGGACTCCTCCTGCATACCCTGGTCAGCAGCAAGTTCCGCACCAGTACACACAACCACAGTATGGTCCAATGCCACCCAATGCTACGCAGTTGCCTATGGCTGCATGGGGAAATTAACAACAATGAAGAGGCCCAGAGGGTCCAGCCACGGGTGAA
Source organism: Notolepis coatsorum (assembly GCF_963971535.1). NCBI lineage: Eukaryota > Metazoa > Chordata > Actinopteri > Aulopiformes > Paralepididae > Notolepis > Notolepis coatsorum. The sequence continues at coordinate 65,010,436 of NC_140181.1, forward strand.
ACACTTCATGAACCAATGGTCACCTATTTAATTGAGGGAGAGGACATCCAACTAATGGTGGATACGGGAGCTACAGTTTCTGTCCTTAACAGTCTCAGGGGTAAAGTCCCACCGCTGTCCTCTCATACTCTGAGAACGGTTGGATTTTCGGGTAAAGCAGATGAACAGAAATATACTACCCCATTGGTCACACGAATAGGCAGTCAAACCCTAAATCACTCATTCCTCCACGCGCCACAGTGCCCAGTCAATCTAATGGGCAGAGACCTCCTAGTTAAGTTAGGAGCTGTCATTTTCTGTACTTCTGATTGTATCATTTTGCGACTCCCGGGAAGTCATAACAACGCTCCCATCACTCACCACTATGGACAAAGGATATTAATGTTAGGAACAATTGACACCCAACAGGAAATCACTCAGGTCTATTGGAGTAGGCTGCTTACTACTGAGGTTGACACGCCTGAAATACAGAGACATTATATGATGTGGAAACCATGGATAAATACCCTAGGGGCGTATAGGCCCCCGTCAGATCCCCTACACTCGACATACAACTATCTTAGGAGGACTGATGAGGAGTATCAACAGGCCTGGGAGCAAGACAAAGAAGGCCACACTGAGACAATACAGACATCTGACATTATTGTGGGTCCCCAAGGGGTCGCTGCATATTCACATCTGACCCCAGAACAACAAACATGGTACACTTTAGACGCAGACGCCACACCCCATGTCACCCTAGCGATTGCAGTGGGGTATGAAGCTAGGTCCCTGGGCCTTATGATGAAAGAGGCCCTCACCTGTGAGTGGATACCCACTGCATTCTCCAAGGTCTTCACAAACCCTGTAAACAACATGTGGAAAATCCTCCACAGAGGCACAGATAAGGGCTTGTTGGAGGTACAAGAATTGGAACGTGACCATGGACGAGAACACACAGATCACCCGGACACTGAGACATGGCTGCGTGCTGTGCCGTCCAAACTGTGGACTACGGGGCCATTCGATGTGGGTTGTGTGACACACAGAGGAGTATCAGTTACCCTTAAGCCTGACCAATATCCCTGTTGGTGGCCGCAGTACCGCCTTAAGCCTGAACAGATTGTTGGGATAAGAGACACTATCGAGGGGCTCCTGGAGGTCGGGGTTCTAAGATACACCACATCCCCATGGAACACACCTATCCTACCAGTACCCAAGGCAGGGGACAAGGGGTGGAGAATGGTCCATGACTTAAGAGAGGTCAACAACGCAACAACGACAGAAAACATTCCTGTACCTGACCCCTATGTGGCGCTACAGAACATCAATCCATCACACACCCACTTCACAGTCATTGATCTAGCAAATGCATTTTTCTGCTTACCCCTCGACCCAAAAGTACAAGATATGTTTGCCTTTACCTATGGAGGCAGTCAACTCACCTATAACAGGCTACCACAGGGCTATAAGGACAGCCCTGGGCTATTCAATCAGGCCCTAAAGAGGGACCTGGACACCTTACAGCTTCCTGAAGGGGTCAATTTGATCATGTATGTAGACGATTTAATCCTGGCCTCGCCTACGGCTGAGGCCTGTTTGAAAGCCACCACTGACCTACTGACACTACTCGCCGAGGTAGGATACAAAGTGAAGCGAGAAAAGACACAAATAGCGAGAAAGACTGTCACCTTCTTAGGACGACTCATCTCAGCTAACAGCCTGACATTGACTTCGTCACAGAGAACATCTATACTCTCACACGGTAAACCGAAGACAGTGCAACAGATGTTGGCCTTCTTGGGCCTCACTGGGTACAGTAGGACTTACGTGCCAGACTATGTGACTCTAACTCAACCACTCAGAGACATGATTGCTGAAGCAGGGAATAGAAACCTCACAGCAGAACTGGAATGGACAAGGGAAGGCGAGGAGGCCTTCACTCAGACCAAGCAGGCGCTGGCACAAGCTGCGCATTTGTGCACACCAGACTATACACAACCATTCTACCTTGATGTTTCTGAAGTAGGAGGGGTAGTGAATGGTGTCTTGTATCAGAAACAAAGGGGAGAGAGGAGGGTGATGACATACCACAGCTCAAAGCTCGACAACATAGAGCTAGGTCAGACGGGATGCGCCAGACACCTGGCTGCACTGGCCAGAGCTATTGAAAAGATAGCTCATGTAGTCATGTGTCACGCCCTGAAGGTGAACACCACACATGGAGTAGTTGCATTTTTGAGCTCTAAAGCTTTTGCATTCTTACCTGTCAGAAAGATCAGGATTTCAGAGTCCCTTACACAGCCACACATTAGCTACGAGACCGGAAAAGCTAACATGGCTTCAGGATTAGCCTCTGATGACCATGAGCCACATGACTGCAGCTATATAGCAGAGCGTGATTTAAAGATCAGGTCAGATCTGTGGGAGGAACCGATACCAGAGCCAGATATGGTTCTCTTTTGTGATGGGTGCTGCTACAGGGGTGAGAATGGGAATATTGCTTCTTATGCCGTGGTAGAACGTGCCAGCGTCTGCTCAACTGGCTGAAATAATAGCATTGACAAGAGCATTGGAACTGGCACGGGGTCAGAGGGTAAACATCTTCACTGACTCTGCATATGGCCACATGGCTGTGCACGTAGATGGCCCACAATGGATTAGGCGGGGTTTATTACCTCTCAAGGCACACCAATAAAACATGCAAAAGCACTTAGGGATCTCTTGGCAGCAGTCCTCCTTCCCCTGGAGGTGGGGGTCATGAAGTGTAGAGGTCATCAGAGTTCAGACACATTTATTGCTAAGGGGAATGATGCAGCAGATAAGGCAGCAAAACTTGTGGCAGGGTACAAAGGTCAGATGATGTGTTTACGTGAGGCAGAGGAGCTGGAGTTGACAGAGGATTCAATCAGGGAGCTGCAGCAACAGGCTGGTCCATATGAACAGAACCAGTGGCTGAGAAAGGGAGCTACATGTGTTGATGGGATTTGGAGAGCACATGATGGCCGCCTAGTGGCACCAGCTAAACTGTGTCAACTGATCATAAAGCAGGCACATGGCCCCACCCATGTGGGCAGACTGAGAACTACTAAAGAGGCAGAGACGCATTGGTGGCACCCATATTTCAAAGAGATAGTGGAGAACTTCATTGCAGACTGCCACACCTGCAACGCCTTTAATGTAAAGAGGACCTACAAGTGTCCTATGGGTAGGTTCCCTGTCCCAGATGCGCCTTTTAAAGAAATCTGCATAGACTTCACAGATATGGGAGCTGAGAATGTTGTACGTGGATATAGGTACATTTTGGTTGCAGTGGACAGGTTCACCCGATGGGTAGAAGCCATCCCCTGTAGGAAAGAGGATGCGGCCACAGTTGTTAGATGGCTAAGAAACGAGTTTGTCCCCCGTCATGGGCACCCGACCTTGGTCCGAAGTGACAATGGAAGTCATTTCACCAGTCACAAACTGGCAATAGTGGAAAAACAGCTAGGCATAGGACACAAATTTGGGGCTGTTTATCATCCGGCCTCACAGGGCCTTGTAGAACGAGCAAACCAAACTTTGAAGAGGAAAATGGGAAAAAAAGTCATGGGACTAACATGAAGTGGGTGGATGCACTTCCCCTTGCGCTAATGTCCATGAGATCTTCCCAGAGTGGAAGAACTCACCTTTCTCCCCATGAACTGATGACAGGTAGACCAATGCCAGGCCCACCCAGAGAGGGGGGTATTGGTCCAGCGTTGAACATATGGGATATTGAGGTGGAAGACTATATTAGGGCTCTCACTAAAATCACTCAAGTCTTGTCTTCACAGGTCCAGAACGCAGAGCCAGCCGAGGAGACACCGGAACAGACTCCTGTTAAACCTGGTGACTGGGTAAGAGTCAAAGTGCACAAGAGAAAGTGGACTGACCCTAGGTGGAAAGAGCCTGCCCTGGTAGTGGAAGCTACCTCACACGCTCTGAAGGTAAAAAGTAAAACAGGAGCTAATTGGCACCACCTCACACATTGTGTACCTGCACAGGAACCCTCTCCTAAACTTGAAGAGGTTAGACACGATTTGGCCGTGCTGGAACAAAAGAGTAATGAGAATCTGGCTACCTGATCTATTAGAATCAGCAATATCAGATGACATTCTGTCTGATATAGGACAAAACATGCTCGACGACATCCTTAATATAACATCCCCTTCTTCTCACCAAATACAACACCAGAACACAGTTGAAAACATTACTGAAGTACGCCATATCTCTGTAAAACTGAGTAGGGTAGTAGTGGGTAGTCTGGCAATCACAGTGTTTTCCTTACTACTTGCTGTACTTTGTTACGGAATAAGATACCTTCTAAAAAATGGAAATGGCGTCTAAAGATAAAAAGTTCACATGTCTTAGGATCAGTCTGGTGATAGGATGTCTGTTAGTTTTTACCCTTGGTCTGTTCTGCTATTGTTTCTCATCCAACCCCCATGCAGTGCAGCAGACTATCAAAGAACCCGCTTCCCGTGACTACACCCAGAGACGCGGTGTTAGAAAGGCCAGATACATTATGGACGTCAGGTTTGAGGAAGGGAAGACATCAACAGTGTTGATTGACGCATGTATATTGGCTGGCTGTAGAGGAAATCATGCTACATACTCCCAGTTGAATAAACGCATCTGTGTTTCCCATGCTCTTCCATGCCATTCCCCCACAGACTCAGCTTGGGACACTAAGGGGAGCAAGGACCATGCCTGCACGCAGGATCCAAAGATGAGATTAGACGAGTCTGGGCGCTCGCTTAAAGACAGACTGACTGTGATCAACGGACAACCCCCACCCAGCTGTAAAGTAGGTTCATGTAACCCCATTCTTATCACCCTCGTAAATGCACAGGTGGGGGATGCCGTTGATCTGGTCGTAGGTATTCCGGGTGTGGGATATCCAGATTTCACAGGACCATTTAGACTGGTGATAGGGCCCCCGAACACCCCACCCCCCCTAGTAGAGGGAGTCCGACCCAGACCATTGGCCACTGAGCACCCACAAGTCACATATGTTCGTATGGGTTCGGTAGAGGACACCATAGCCATAGAGACAGGATATACTGAGCCAAATATGTGGTTGAGATGGATGCTGTTCACTGCAAAACTGAACGATGTGTCTGAATGTGTAATCTGTGCATCAGCCAGGCCCTCGTTGGGCACAGTCCCCTTTCCTGTGAGCATGCGGGAGGACCCCAGAGGTTTCATGTGTCTACTGGACATGTTCCTCACTAAAAACGTTGTTAAACCCAATTGTACCGCACTCACTAAACTGTTTCCCCCCGTTGAAGTGGCCCCCATTGCTCCCCCGTTTACTCCCTATCTGGGGGCGTACACGTGTATCACCAGGAGGGACAGAGGAGGCAAAGCAGTGGGGGAGATAAAGACATGTGACACACAACACAGTGTCAACACACTGAGTACAACAGGAGACTTGTCAAAGATGCGCTACGCCAGGACGGATGTCTGGTGGTATTGCGGTACAGACATACTCTACTCCATTCTCCCCGATAGATGGTCAGGTGTATGTGCCCCTGTTCAGCTGGTTTTGCCCTTTTATGCTATCCCCTATACTGCTGAGGAATTAAAGAACACAGCGGCAGGGGAGAGGGTACTCCGCCCCAGCCCTCGCCGTAGCAGGCGTAGGGCCCCTAAAGGCTCCTTTGACGATAGCGTTTATCTTGATTCCATAGGCGTACCAAGGGGGGTCCCCGACGAGTTCAAGGCCAGGAACACAGTGGCCGCAGGGTTTGAATCTATTTTTGTTTGGCCCACAATTAATAAGAACGTAGATTGGTTGAACTACGTGTTCTACAATCAGCAGCGATTTATAAATTACACGAGGGAGGCTTTTGAGGGGGTGGCGGAGCAGCTCTCCGCTACCAGCCTCATGACACTCCAGAATAGGATGGCGTTGGACATGTTAATGGCTAAGAGGGGCGGGGTCTGTTCCATGTTCGGGTCCTTATGCTGCACATTCCTCCCCAATAATACAAGTCCAGACGGCTCGGTGACCAAGGCCTTGTTAGGCTTAACGACCTTGAGTCATGAGCTTAAGCGGAACAGTGGTGCAGCAGACCCTTTCGGTGGAGCGATGGAGAGGTGGTTTGGTCGGTACAAGTCTATGTTTGTCAGTATGTTTATGTCCCTCGCTGTTGCCGGTTATGTTCTTGTCTTGGTAGGATGTTGTTGCATCCCCTGTCTCCGTTCATTGACCAACCGGCTAATTACTACTGCACTTTCCAAGGAGAAGGATTCCTCCTTCTTTCCGCTGTTAAAGGGAGACGGCGAGCCAGATGGGCACTCGCTGAGGTTGGCGGAGGACGATCGCGGGAACTACGTTTCTCTGTATCCTACACCAGGGGCACTAGATGCCCATGAAAATCTCCCTGATTCTGTGCATGCTCATGTAAATCTCCCTAATTCTATGCAAAGTCCCTTCAAATGTGCCACTCTCCCGTATGTCTCAGACCGTATGCCCCGTGTACAGACCGTATACCCCACCGTATACCCCCCCCCCTGCTGTCCCATCTGCCCCATTCCCTCCGTTCTCTACTCCAGCCCCTCCTCCCAGTGTCCCCTCTGCCCCATTCCCTCCATTCTCTACTCCAGCCCCTCCTCCCAATGTCCCCTCTGCCCCATTCCCTCCGTTCTCTACTCCAGCCCCTCCTCCCAATGTCCCCTCTGCCCCATTCCCTCCGTTCTCTACTCCAGCCCCTCCTCCCAATGTCCCCTCTGCCCCATTCCCTCCGTTCTCTACTCCAGCCCCTCCTCCCAATGTCCCCTCTGCTTCGTTCCCTCTTTACTCTCTGACTGTACAGGACGAGTAGGACTGAGAGGCCTCTGGGCTGTCCGTTGCCACGTGTTACCAGATCGTGATATCCAGATATGGGAGGAAGCTATGCCTAGTCTCTCCTCACCGGATAACACAGACTCTCCTGTACCTGATACCGGGAGAAGAAGCCTCATATTATAGGACTCTAACCTGTTCTGTCTCCTACTCTACCCTCTCTCTCATCTCTCTCTACCACACCAAATTCTCTCTCTCCTCTGGGCCCCCAAATTTATGTGGTCACACTCCACAAGCCCAACTAGGTTACGTGCAAGTCTGATGTATTAGTGTTGGTCATCCCATACGAACCAGAGAAGAAGCCTCATATTATAGGACTCTAACCTGTTCTGTCTCCTACTCTACACTCTCTCTCATCTCTCTCTACTGCACCAAATTCTCTCTCTCCTCTGGCCCCCAAATTTATGTGGTCACACTCCACAAGCCCAACTAGGTTACGTACAAGTCTGATGTATTAGTGTTGGTCATCCCATACGTTGAACATTGTGATTAGAAATATGTCCAGAGATGTGCTGAGATCCATCATGGACGTCGGACGGCGGGGGAGTTTCATTTTTTGGTATTTTTCTGTTTTTTAAGGGGCCTTTTGACGCCCAACACCCTGATTTGGGTTGTTTTTATTATACACTGTTATGTTATGTTTGACAACTCACAGTGAGTCTGATGTGCTGTGAGCTGCGCCGAGGGCCGTTACCATAATAGCGGGACTATGGGACGATGTGTGCCTTTTATCCTCCAATTATGTCATAGTATTAACACTTTAACTGCCGGGAAACACTTTACAGCGTCATTCCCGGCCATGCTCAAGTTGCCGAAGGACGCTTTACAGCGTCTTTAATATCAATATTTCTAAAATCTGTGATCGGATTCATATTTCCCCTCCGCTGGCCTGAGATCCACCAGGAGGACCCACTGAGCTCTCTGGCGGTTCAGGAGCGCCATCTGGTGGCCGATCGGCGCAATCGCCAAACAGGAAGTGCTATGGAGGTTGTGCTGGTCGGCCATATTACTTCCGGGCACTCGGTTTGGCTGCCGGCACTCTGGCTCGTCACAATATAATAGCAATCCATTGCCAATAACTCGATAAACAACATGATTTGGACGTATATAGTATTATATAAGCTGGAAATGGTTCATCAGGATAAACATCCCATAATCGAAAACGGTCTACACCACGCTGATCGTCCAACGGCGCGAGGAAGATCCGGTGAGATTCAGCGTTATTCTTGAACGTGTTCAATAACGCTGCCCACGGAATTATAAACGATCCCCCGCCCATCCGGTCATCATCAGATCATACGTAGATCATTCTAGAAGTACGTCCAATTGAAATTTTTTATATCGCCCCGATTGCCATCAAACTGTATTTCATCATCAATATAATGCATTTGGGGCTATAGATCACGTTCTGGAGAAAGCTGCAGAAAGAGATGAAAACATACTTATACATTAGACCATACTTTACTATGAATATGTGAATGAAAAAGTTTAACGTTGCTACACAATGAACAATACATATAGGACTTTGAATGGGCCCTAATAATGGCAATGTAGCAATAGAATTTAAAAAGTTATAGCCATGCAAATAAGGGGTACTTATCCATAGACAAATAGAGCTGGCAACCCATGGTATAGCATGAATTTAACCTCCGGCACCCATAGTGTTAGCAAGTTATTATTCAAGTGTGTTCTTTAATAGGCCGTACTTTCTAGGCCGTGGATTGTCTCGGGAGGTTTTTGGCCACATGCAGAGGACTCTGTCTGATGTGACAGGTGGAGAGGTTGATGATTGTGCCATTTCTCTACCATCTCGTGCTTTTTACGGTGTGGATTGGGTCGGCCGGTGTTTTTTTTTTTTTTTTATTGTTTGGTTGTTTGTTGATGATTTTGCATAAGGTCCCCATCTATTTAATTTTTTCCCTACCTAAAGGTAGGGAAGGGGGGACTGTTGAAATATGACATGTATAATCATGAAAGTTATAGCAGAGACATTCTACATGTATAATCATGTAGTTTTATAGCAGAAGACATTCTCCCATTTATTACACTATGCAAAACCTAGTTCCCTTGGGTTCTCTCTCTCTGGCACAGCCAGACCACTCACAGATCCTCATCAGTGACCATAAAAACTCACACACACACGTTGCAATATCCTCATCTTCCCTAAGACACATTCATTCCCCAAGACACAACGCTGGAACATATAGCCTTAACTCAACTAATTTGACACGAAATGCCACAAGTGACTAAATTATGACTTGACTAGGATTACCCCGCGATTAGAAGACGGGGCCAGGTAGAGTTTAAGTACCAACGATAAGACACAGACACATATAAATCTCTTTCCCTCCCTTTCAGAACAGACCCCCACTTTAACTCTCACACACCCAAAACACATCCCCCCACACACACACACACACACACACACAAACACATCCCACACAAACACATCCCACACACACAAACCAACACACACACCAACACACACACACACACACACACCCAAAACACATCCCACACAAACCAACACACACACACACACCAATTATATGATGTGCCATGGAGAGAGGAGATAAGGGAACGGAGGAAGGGGAGGACTTCACTTTTTTCATTTGGGAGCACACACTTTGGCCGGCCGGTCAGATCACTCTGTGTTCAAGAACTAGTATTTTGTTTATTTCACCTATTATACCTTATTCACTTTTTATACCTTGTTCATTAATTTTTATATAATAAACTACCTCAAAAGTGTTTCATTCTTTACTTCTTTTTTAAATCTTATTACCGATCGGGTTTGAAAGTCTGCAAACTCGACACTATACCCACCCAACCACCTCCAATTGAAATCGTCACAGCAGTAGTTTGTTTATACTTCAGAAGTATGATATTTAACCCTTAGACGTCTAACCTAAATAGCTCCTCCTGAGAATTTCCCCCTTTTTTTTTGTTACATAATATACAATTACAGATTCATACCTTCAAAATAAGCCATCAATTGTCAAATTTGAGACGATAGTTTTCAATCAATGTCCTATCAAACATTCTGGTACAGTCATTGCCAATTTGCAGCAGGAGCCTCTGAAGAGAATTCAGTGAATTCAGCTAATGATAAGGGAACTACACTCCTTCCCAGAATTCAATGTGATGTCAATGTTAATTTCAATGACTAATTCACACCATGAAACAAAGGCCCAGCAGGGAACAATTACGGCTGAATGGGGGTATAGTGTGACTGATCAATACAGGCAACACACACTTTGATTTGATGCCATGCATATACACACACTAGATAGACAGAGGTTTAGATATTTAGATAGATATATAATAGTAATATAATAGAAAGAGAGAGAGAGAGATAGAAAGAAAGAAAGAAAGAAAGAAAGAAAGAAAGAAAGAAAGAAAGAAAGAAAGAAAGACAGAAAGAAAGAAAGAAAGAAAGAAAGAAAGAAAGAAAGAAACAGAGAGAGAGACATTTATAATAATAATAATTATTATTATTATTAAATAGAATAATTTTCTATAGGCTTGCCGTGGTAGTCAGTGATACTGGTGTCATTCTGTGTTCAGGCTTCCATACTTACTGATCAATACAGGAAACACACACTTTGATTTGATGCCATGCATATACACACACTAGATAGACAGAGGTTTAGATATTTAGATATATAATAGTAATATAATAGAAAGAGAGAGAGAGAGAGATAGAAAGAAAGAAAGAAAGAAAGAAAGAAAGAAAGAAAGAAAGAAAGAAAGAAACAGAGAGAGAGACATTTATAATAATAATAATAATTATTATTATTAAATAGAATAATTTTCTATAGGCTTGCCGTGGTAGTCAGTGATACTGGTGTCATTCTGTGTTCAGGCTTCCATACTTACTGATCAATACAGGCAACACACACTTTGATTTGATGCCATGCATATACACACACTAGATAGACAGAGGTTTAGATATTTAGATAGATATATAATAGTAATATAATAGAAAGAGAGAGAGAGAGATAGAAAGAAAGAAAGAAAGAAAGAAAGAAAGAAAGAAAGAAAGAAAGAAACAGAGAGAGAGACATTTATAATAATAATAATAATAATTATTATTAAATAGAATAATTTTCTATAGGCTTGCCGTGGTAGTCAGTGATACTGGTGTCATTCTGTGTTCAGGCTTCCATACTTACTGATCAATACAGGCAACACACACTTTGATTTGATGCCATGCATATACACACACTAGATACAGAGGTTTAGATATTTAGATAGATATATAATAGTAATATAATAGAAAGAGAGAGAGAGAGATAGAAAGAAAGAAAGAAAGAAAGAAAGAAAGAAAGAAAGAAAGAAAGAAAGAAAGAAAGAAAGAAAGAAAGAAAGAAAGAAAGAAAGAAACAGAGAGAGAGACATTTATAATAATAATTATTATTATTATTATTAAATAGAATAATTTTCTATAGGCTTGCCGTGGTAGTCAGTGATACTGGTGTCATTCTGTGTTCAGGCTTCCATACTTACTGATCAATACAGGCAACACACACTTTGATTTGATGCCATGCATATACACACACTAGATAGACAGAGGGAGATATAGATAGAGAGAGGGAGAGAGGGAGAGAGAGAGGGAGAGATAGAGGGAGAGAGATATATATAGGTTAGAAAACAACCTGGGTTCTCAGACAGACAGACAGACAGACAGACAGACAGACAGACAGACAGACAGACAGACAGAGAGAGAGAGAGAGAGAGAGAGGCGACGTCATCTTTCCTTCACTAGCACCGTGTTTACTACAGCGCGGGTGACGGTGACCAAAACACCAAACTCGTCACACAGTAGCCAGTGGCTGATACTGTAGTTCACGTATTCATAACTCATATACACACACGCACTCTGCCATACTTAGTTAATGTTTTAGCGCGATGTGGGTATACAGGACTGTCGCTGCAGAGTTTCTGTTGCACATAGAAGCAGACTCGACACAAGTTTCGTCTTGACGCTGCGTCTCAGCGCGCACACACACACATACACACACACCACATTATTCTGCGAAGCAGCTCAGTGTCCCGTGGATATTATTGCAAGAGATATTTCATACATATTATGAAAAGCCGATGCCAATCTGTTGTTTAGAATTTGGATGGGGGGTAGCGAGTCTCTGATACCTCTCACCTCTGCGCGGGGGTCGAACACCTATTCACAGCGCACACGCTTCTCTTGTGTGTGTGCGCGCGTGCGTGACGTGCGTTTCGTGACGCGCTGTAGTTCTCTGGCAAACGCAGATAATTACAAGCATACCATCTAGCAAGAATTAAACGTAGTTACAAATAGTATTATGTTTAGCAAGTAAGGAGACATATATAGTAAATCTCAAAGCACTCGAAATTGTCATTTTTCTATTTTTACAGATTTCTGAAAAGCGCGACTTCCAGAGCATTTATGAGTCATTCTAAATCCCTTTGTTCTCCGCCCACGGGTCCAAACAAGCCCCGCGACCTAAAAGGGTTAAACATGGTCCCCAAAATGAATGGAAAAAAAAAACCACGGTATGGTACGTACCTCGGTTTTGAAGTCAAGGTTCGGTACGGTTTTCGGTACAGTGGGGGAAAGTTTGGCTTTCCATGTTCCACTCAGGGGTGATGTAGTGTGCAGTAACTAATTGTACTTGTAGGGCTGTCAACGAATATTCTATATTGAAATTAATAATCGACTTGTAAAAAAAAAAAGATAATAATAATAATTATATTAGATTGTGAAAAAAATAGCCCCCGGTGGGCGGTCGTTAGTGGTTAACATACCGTTGTATTCGTTCGGTACACTACACAGCCGTTCTGTACGGTACACACTGAAACTTGTTAGGTTCGGTACGGATACGTGTACCTTTTACACCCCTATTCACCACGGTATAAAACGGAAATGTATTGATGAAAAAATAATCAGTTTTTTGCATGTTGACCGGAAGAAACCCACTGACAATCGACGGCGTTAGAATATAAAATATAGGTTTAGCTCTACAAACAAGGTGAGCGTTTACATGGGGTTAATGGGTGGCATGGCCTATGCACTTCCCGGAACGGGCGTGGCACTCAGTGTTAAACCCGGAGCCCTATTTTCTGAAAATCCGCCTAAAATACATACCTAAGTAAATGGATATTGCTCCACTTCTACAAGGTCCATTGCATGTTCTTGGTATCTAGGGACATCTATGGACCTCAGTGGATGTATTCCCAGTGTCAGAAATATTGTGTCTATTACTAGGCTTGCTTAAATTGTGATGAAATAAAGGAGAATATGAATTATGATTTTTCATTGCATCTTTGACAGTGAATAACACCATGCTACAAATGACCAGACACGAAAAACTGCCACTGAGCTCGTTCAATACCTTCTTGAGATCACGTGTACAAAAAATTATAATAAAGGGAAGATGATTAAACAGAAGGTTTTGTAGATACAGTACTGAATTCTCCCATCCGGACCAATGCAATTTGAAATATTATTAAAGAATATAGAATAGCAGGCTTACAAATTATTCTTGAATACGTTTGAAAAATAAAACGATAATTTTGTCAGACAGTCTGGAGAGATTGATTTATGACGTGATGTCATCAGCGGTCCGCCGGCGGACCGCACGGGCGGAAGAGTTTAAACACTGTAGCAGCTCAACTGGAGAGGAGCTCAGATGATCATTCTGAAAAGTATGTAGTGCTTTTTTTCCTTCTCCGATCAGCTGTGAGAAAGTCCGTGGGAGAAAGTTAGCATATGTGTTTGCGCTCGCGCGTGTGTCTTTCCATTGGTTACCATTATTGGGCGAACAAGAAAACTAAAGAAAACTGTAAAATTGTAATGACCCTGCTGTGTTACAATTACAAACATATAATTCATTCATGGTTTTGTTTTAGGGACACGAAAGGCTGTAGTAAACGGGAGGGAAGGAGGGGAGAGCCGAGTGCAGAGTGTCAGTGCGCGTTGTCATCATGCCTAAGCTTCAACGTTTTATTCATCGTCTACATTTGGCAATACAAGCTTAATATTCAACGTTAAAGATCAATGTAAGCCAGTGTAAAGTAAAGTAAAGATATTGAGCATAGATTTGTAAAATATGCAACCCTAGTTTCACCTAGTGGTATGAGACGTATTCTTCGTATGGCTGCGCATACCGCACCGTGACACCTGTACCGTAAATTCGCAGGCCGAATACACATACAGTTACACCCCTAGTAACTAGAAAGTTACTGATTTACTGCGGTTGTTTACAATGGCAGGTAACCCAATTTTGTTTACAAAAGTATCTTCTACCTAGTATCTTCTAGCCTTGGTGCCTCATAATTGTGTTATCTATGGCAGAAGATAGAATAATTCTAAGAATTGTATGTAGTGTAGTAGTAAATATGTTTTGTAAAATAATAGCAGGCTCTGCAAATGTAAACAAATCCTCTCCCCCGGAAACTGCATAGTGCATCTTTAAAAACCCTTACCATTTCCTCCTCCAACCTGTACCATCTCCTCCTCCTCATCCAACCCTTACCATCTCCTCCTCCTCGCCTCCCTCGTGGACAAGCTCAACTCTTTCTACGCTCGGTTTGGTGTAGACAGTGGCGCTGCTAGCTCTCCGGCTAGTGACGTCACTGGCGCGCCGGCTGTTGTGGAGGGGGGGGGGGGGGGGCAACCGCGGGGGGGGGGGCGGGGACGCTCTCTCGTTGTCGGAACACAGTGTGAGAAGAGCATTTATGCAGGTGAACACCAGGAAGGCTGCTGGCCCAGATGGTATAACAGGACGCATACTTAAGTCCTGTGCCAACCAGCTAGCCCCGGTGTTCACCGCCATATTTAATCAATCCCTGGCGGAGTCAGTGGTCCCTGCCTGCTTCAAGATGTCTACCATCATCCCTGTACCGAAGAAACCCTCCCCAACATGTCCAAATGACTACAGACCCGTGGCACTCACCTCTGTGGTCATGAAATGTTTCGAGAGGCTGGTCAAGGACCACATTTGTGCCTCCCTCCCCAGTGATATGGACCCTATGCAATTTGCATACAGGACAAACGGGTCCACTGACGACGCGGTCTCCCAGGTACTGCACAGCACCCTCTCTCACCTTGACCGTCAGAAGGGGGGCTATGTGAGACTGTTGTTCATTGACTACAGCTCAGCGTTCAACACCATAGTCCCCACCAGACTGGTGGACAAGCTGATCGAGCTGGGTCTGAGCTCCGCCCTGAGCGTCTGGGTACTGGACTTTGAGCGAAAGACCCCAGGCGGTCAGGGTGGGGGGTCAGACCTCCAACACCATCACCCTGAGCATCGGGTCCCCCCAGGCCTGTGTTCTGAGCCCCCTGCTGTACTCACTCTACACACACGATTGTGTGGCCAAGTTCAGCTCCAACTCCATAGTGAAGTTCGCAGACGACACAGTGGTGGTGGGGCTGATCTCGGACAACGACGAGAAGGCCTACCGGGAGGAGGTTGAGGTACTGGAACGCTGGTGCCAGGACAACAGCCTGCTCCTGAACATTGGTAAAACAAAGGAGCTGATCGTGGATTATAGGAGAGGACAGCAGGAGACACACACACCACTGAGGATTAACGGGGCTACCGTGGACAGGGTGAACAGCTTTAAGTACCTGGGGGTCCACATCTCAGAGGATCTGACATGGTCAACACACATAGACACAGTAGTAAAGAAGGCGAAGCAGCGCCTCTACCACCTGAGACAGTTAAGGAAGTTCAGAGTATCGGGGAAGATACTCCAGTCCTTCTACTCAGGAGCTGTAGAGAGCATCTTGACCGGAAACATCACTGCCTGGTATGGAAACAGCACGGCACAGGACAAGAAGGCCCTACAGAGAGTGGTGCGCTCAGCCGAGCGTACCATGGGTATTGCACTACCTCCCCTGCAGGTTCTATACAACAAGAGGTGCAAATCCAGAGCCTGCAGAATAATGAAAGACCCCCACCACCCCAATAACAGCCTGTTCCAGCTGCTGAGGTCAGGCAGACGCCTGCGAACCCCAGCTACTAGGACAGAGAGGCTTAGGCTCAGCTTCTTCCCCCAGGCCATCAGAGCCTTGAACAATGAACATTGAGTGCCACAGAACACTGAACTATCCACACACAAGCACACATGAGCACACACACGACACGCACGCTGTGCACTAGCAGCCACTTTAACACTTTAACATGAGCGGGCACACACTCATGCCGCACTCACCCACACTTATTGCCAAAAGGAAAGGCCACTTTAAATTAGTATAGCAACAGTAACAGTGTATTGCACTACCAAAGATACCTAGCATGTCCTATATGCTCTGTAAATAACTATGTACAGATACCGAGATGTCACACCATGTTACCGGTTACCTGTTATTGCACAATGTTGTTTTTATTGGATTCTATCGGTTATTGCACATTGTTGCGGGCAAGACCACCCGCATTTCATTGTATACTTGTATGCCGTGACAAATAAAACTCTTGACTTGACTCATCCAACCCTTACCATCTCATCCTCCTCCAACCCTTACCATCTCCACCTCCTCATCCAACCCTTACCATCTCATCCTCCTCCAACCCTTACCATCTCCTCCTCCTCCTCATCCAACCCTTACCATCTCCTCCTCCTCATCCAACCCTTACCATCTCCTCCTCCTCATCCAACCCTTACCATCTCATCCTCTTCCAACCCTTACCATCTCCTCCTCCTCCTCATCCAACCCTTACCATCTCCTCCTCATCCAACCCTTACCATCTCCTCCTCCTCCTCCTCATCCAACCCTTACCATCTCCTCCTCCTCATCCAACCCTTACCATCCCCTCCTCATCCAACCCTTACCATCCCCTCCTCCTCCAACCCTTACCATCCCCTCCTCATCCAACCCTTACCATCCCCTCCTCCTCCAACCCTTACCATCTCCTCCTCATCCAACCCTTACCATCCCCTCCTCATCATCATCCAACCCTTACCATCTCCTCATCCAACCCTTACCATCCCCTCCTCATCCAACCCTTACCATCTCCTCATCCAACCCTTACTATCTCCTTCTCCTCATCCAACCCGTACCATCTCCTCCTCCTCATCCAACCCTTGCCATCCCCTTTTCTTCCTCATCCAACCCTTACCATCTCCTCATCCAACCCTTACCATCTCCTCCTCCTCCTCCAACCCTTACCATAATAATAATAGATTACATTTATATAGCGCCTTTCATAGAACCCAAGGTCGCTTCACAATCAGGACAAAAAATAGGGCTAGGGAAATGGGGGGGAAAAGGGGATGAGGGAAGGTAAGGGATAATGGACCTAATCTAATCTAAACTAATTGATGGGGAAAAGCCTTGGTGAAGAGGTGTGTTTTTAGAGCAGATTTGAAGGTGTCCAGGCAGGGAGCGAAATAAACTTTTTGACTCACCGGCCAGTGGCGGGTAGATGGGAAGAGTCTACCCGCCAAGCATATTTCTTACCTGCCAAACATTTTTTGATTAAAAAAAAATATATATATATATTTTATATACAATTTTTTTTTAAATAAAATATATATTATATAATCATACTTGTAGTTGTATTATCTGCGAGACATCGCCACCATGCAATAAGTCAAAATGCTTGCTATCTGCAAACAGCTCCACTGTCTGTGTGTATACTTGAGTAGCCTCCAGCTCCAGCAAGGATTCTCCGGCCCTGCAGCTAGACCCTATATTCAGCTAGACCCCACATTCAGCATGCAAGGATTCTCCGGCGATGCAGCTGGACCCTATTTAGAACGTTACGGTTCTTTTGTCAAATCACATTCAACATGCCCTCAGCTAGAATACGCATTCAATCAATGTTATAAGACATTGATATCAGGAGCTATCTGTAGCTACTGCTAGCCCGGTAGATAACGTTAAGACAATTTAGTTTACTGGGACAGATGGATCATCTAACGTGAGCTAGCTAAGCTAGCTAACGAGCGAACGGAGGTATTATGCACTCGAGTAGACTATTGCTGGAGTTCCAGAGGGTAGGGGACGCCACGCTGAAGGCTCTTTCCCCAAAAGTCCGTAACCTGGTGCGAGGGATGGAGAGGAGACCTAGATCAGAGGATCGTAGGTTCCGGGATGGAGTGTGCTGGTGGAGGAGATCAGACAGGTATCGGGGGGCGAGGGCATGGAGGGACTTGTAGGTGAGGAGCAGGAGTTTGAAGGTGATGTAGAACTTGACTGGGAGCCAGTGGAGGTGGATGAGGGTGGGGGTGATGTGCTGCCAGGGCTTAGTGTGAGTGAGAACCCTGGCAGCTGAGTTCTGAACATACTGGAGCCTGTCCAGGGCTTTGCTGGGTACCCCGAACAGGACTCCGTTACAGTAGTCCAACCGGGAGGTGATGAATGAGTGGATCAGGGTCTCAGCCACAGAGTCTGAGAGTGAGGGTCAGAGACGGGAGATTTTTTTTTTTTTTTAATATTTATTTTTTGGCGTTTTATCGCTTTATTACTACTGGGCAGTCCAGTAGGGAGAGACAGAGGAGAAATGGGAGACAGAGTGGGGGGAAGACATTCGGGAAATAACGACGGATTCGGGAATCGAACCCGGGTCGCGGCTGAGCGCGCTATGTGGTTCGCCACTGGGGCGCCAGAGACGGGAGATGTTTTTGAGGTGGTAGAAGGCTGACTTGGTGACAGATTTGATGTGGGAGTGAAATTAAAGTGTGGACTCAAGGGTGACGCCCAGGTTATGGACTTCGAGAGACGGGGAGATGGAACAGCCGTCAACGTGGAGGAGGAGATCTCCAACCTTCCCGAGCAGTGCCTTGGGGGCCACAACCATGAGCTCTGTCTTTTTGCTGTTCAGTTTCAGCAATTTGGTTGACATCCAGGTTTTTATGGCATGGAGGCAGTTGACTACAGACTGTGGGGGGAGCTGGGAGGATGGTGAGGTGCTGATATAGAGCTCAGTATCATCAGCATAACAATGCAAGTTGAGTCCGTAGTGACGTATAATCTGACCGAGGGGGAGCATGTAAATGGTGAATAGTAGAGGACCCAGCACGGAGCCTTGGGGGACACCGTGGTTGACTGGGGCCGGGGGGGAGGATGAGCCGCTGACGCTGACAAACATCTATTTGTGAGATATGAATGAAACCAAGACAGAGCTGTACCGGTGATGCCAAGGTTGTCGGAGAGGCATTTGAGGAGGACTGAGTGGGATATTGTATCGAACACCGCGGAGAGAAGGATGAGGAGGCTGATGTGTCCGAAGTCTGCAGCAAGGAGGAGGTCAGATCTTGATGAGGGCGGTCTCTGTGCTGTGATCAGTGTTGGGCAAGTTACTTTTAAAAAGTAACTAGTTACAGTTACTAGTTACTTCTTCCAAAAAGTAACTAAATTACTTACTCAGTTACAAATTATAAAAGTAACTAGTTACTTCAGAAAGTAACTATTGCGTTACTTTCAAGTAAATTTTTTACATAAACAACATACACAAATCTAAACTATTTTAATGTTGCTGTGGGACAAAGTGAGACTAGCCTCCAATCAAATGCCATGTATGTAGATATTATTATAATTACTATGTTTATATAGTGGATCATACAAATACAATAGATGTTTTGGAACTTTTGATATCATGTATTGCCCCTCAACAGGCCACTACTGGGCAACATTAAATTATGCTTGTTAAGCACTATACCAAAAATAAATAACAAAGATATACTGATTGAACATTTTAATTAACAGATTGCAGAATGGGTACAGTACAGTACAGTACAGCTCAATACACACAATTGTTAAGGGGATGCAGACCAGAGAAAGACTTTCGTCTTGTTTACATCAGGGTCCCCCATTTTCAATTCATGACATACACAACATACAGATATAAGAATCTAATCTAATCATCTAAACAAATCTAATCATGACATTTAAGACATGCATGACATACAGATATATATATCTCTGACTCTGAGCACCTGAAGACTGTGCTATTAAACCAGGAAGTGCAGCACTATGTCAGCAGAGTAGAGCCTCCACTACTGCAGTGTAACACACAACTAACACAAGACTAGAGTGAACAAAAATGCTCATGGACCCGCGGTCTGTCATTGAATGCTCGCGTGTGTTGTTCGTTGGATTCGTTTTGGATAATTTGGCCACCAAAACTACTATCAAAACGTACACGGACCGCGGTCTCACGTCGACTGGCTTGTGTTGTCGCGCTGTATTTCAGACTCTGGATGAACCCGCCCACCTCTACCTTTGATTGGTTTACCATGGCATTTTACTCAAGCTCAGCCAATCGCGCGCTGAGGTTGGCTGAAGGACTAACCTCGTTCCCAGCTTTATAGAATGCCTCTCGTCGCAGAGATATTTCTGATGAAAAAAAAAAGCTTCAATCATAGACAGTAACGCGCGACATTTTTTGCCAGTAACGGTAACGGCGTTATTAAGATTGGATGAGTAATCCGTTAGATTACTCGTTACTGAAAAAACTAACGCCGTTAGTAACGCCGTTCTTTATAGCGCCGTTACTCCCATCACTGGCTGTGATGTGCTCGGTAGGCTGACTGAAGGGGTTCATAGAGCTCATTGGACAGATGTTGATGAAGCTGGGCGGCGACTGCCCTTTCCAAGGTTTTACTTAGGAAAGGAAGGTTGGAGATCGGCCGGTAGTTATCCAGCACCTCAGGGTCCAGACCAGGCTTCTTTAGGATGGGAGTGATGGAGGTGGTTTTGAAACAGGAGGGAACTAGAAGAGAATGGCGCTGCTCCGACCGGCCGCCTTTCTGTTAGCTCCGTCGAGACTGTGCTTACTTTTGTTAATTTTTATAGTTTTAAGAGTTTTATTTGCATCAACTGTTGGTGCAGTATATGTGTATGACCGTCAGTCAATCATTGACATTGGATTAAGGAAAACTTACCGATTGGATTGCTCTCTGGATCGGATTGCTGAACAGCAGCAGTGGCCCGCCGAAATCCTTTGTTGTGGCTGAGGCAAGGAGAAGGCACGACGACGTGGAAGAAGAGCCGGGGTCCGGAATAGATTGAGGTCCAAACGACACAGAACCACATTGCCCAGCATATTGTTGGCCAATGTGCAATCGATAGGAAATAAACTGCACGGATCCAATTCCAGAGGGACATTCGGGACTGCAATGTCCTCTGTTTCACAGAAACTTGGCTGTCTCCAGACATCCCGAATCATGCAATAGAACCGGCAGACCACTTCTTCGTTCTCCGCAAGGACCGGACGGCAGAAGAGTCACAAAAGACGAAAGGAGGCGGCATTGCCTTCATGATAAACAAGGAGTTGTGCGATTTAGGCAACGCAAAGGAATTGTCTAACCACTGCTCCCAGACCTGGAGTTTATCACGATCAAATGTCGACCCTTCTTTCTCCCGAGGGAGTTAACGTCCATCATCCTCATCGGAGTGTACATTCCACCACATGCGAACACTGGGGCCGCACTTTCAAAGTTACACGACGAGGTAAACAAACTACAGATAGCTAGCGTTGACGCTGCCATTTTGGTTCTGGGCGATTTCAACAGCGCGCGTCTTAAAAAGGTGTTGCCGAATTTCTATCAGCATGTGACTTGTCCCACCAGAGGCGAGAACATATTAGACCATGTATACTCGCAATTTAAGAATGGGTACAAGTCACAGGCTCTTAGTCCTTTCGGTAAGTCCGATCACGCCGCCATCTTTCTTTTGCCAAAGTATAAACAAAGTCTCAAGCGTACGCCCGTAGTATCGCGAGAGGTTAAGCGTTGGGCCGTGACGTCAGAGGAGACACTCCAAGCTGCGCTTGAATGCACAGACTGGAGTGTATTCCGTGATAACACAGCCAATATTAACGAATACACTGAAACGGTGCTTGACTTTGTCTGTACTCTGGTAGAAGAAACAATCCCCTCTACCACAATTAGACTATACCCAAATCAAAAGCCCTGGGTAGATAAATCCGTCCGTGAGGCTCTGAAAGTGTGCACATCAGCCTACAACACCGGGCTGGTGACAGGCAACATGGAAGAACACAAGACGGCAAGATACAACGTCAGGAGAGCAGTAATAGAGGCAAAACGGCGTTACAGGGATAAAGTTGAACTTCAGTTTGAACAGGCTGACTCTAGAGGTATGTGGCAGGGCCTCAGAACAATGACAGACTACAAAGGCACCTCCCTCAAACTGAACAGTGACATCTCCTTAGCAAATGATCTCAATTCCTTCTATGCAAGGTTTGAGGCTGTGAATAACAACACCAGCCTACAAACCACGGCAATGGGGGGAGGGGGGGGGGTCTGCTGATGGAGACTCAGTGTTCAGGGTAACAGAGCATGAGGTGAGGCGGACCTTTAAAAAAGTGAATATCAGGAAGGCAGCAGGACCGGACGGCATCCCCGGCCGCGTCCTAAAAGTCTGTGCCGACCAACTGGCCCCGGTATTCACTGACATCTTCAACCTGTCCTTGGAACAGGCTGTCATCCCCACCTGTCTGAAGAAGTCCACCATCATCCCTGTACCCAACAAATCTACGCCCGCTTGCCTCAACGACTACCGCCCTGTAGCCCTCACCTCCATAGCCATGAAGTGCTTTGAGAAGCTAGTGAAGGGCTACATCTGTTCCTCCCTCCACATCAACCTGGACCCCCTGCAATTTGCATATCACCCCAACAGGTCCACGGAGGACGCCATAGCCCATGTGCTGCACACAGCAGCATCACACCTGGACAAGAGGCAGGGGAACTATGTGAGAATGCTGTTCATCGACTACAGCTCAGCATTCAATACCATAGTCCCCTCCAAACTCATAGCCAAGCTCAGGGACCTGGGCTTGAACTATGACCTCTGCCAGTGGGTCTTGGACTTCCTGACGGGCAGACCCCAGGTGGTAAGAGCAGGCAACTGCACCTCCTCATCCATCACGCTCAACATAGGGGCCCCCCAGGGCTGTGTTCTGAGCCCCCTCCTCTACTCCCTGTACACACATGACTGCGTGGCACAGCGGAACAACAACACAATCATCAAATTTGCTGATGACAGTAGTGGTGGGCCTGATCTCTGCCAACGACGAGAGGGCCTACCTGGAAGAGGTAGAGAATCTGTCACAGTGGTGTCAGGAGAACTGCCTCTCCCTGAACGTCAGCAAAACAAGAGATGATTGTGGACTTCAGGAGGTCGGGGGTCAAGGACTACAGCCCCCACAGCATCGACGGGGCACCGGTTGAGAGAGTGAACAGTTTCAAGTACCTCGGAGCCCACATATCCGAGGACTTGACATGGACCACACACATTGACAGTGTTGTGAAGAAGGCACGACAACGCCTCTACTTCCTCAGGCGCCTAAGGAAGTTCCAAGTCAGTCAGAAGATCCTTAGGAACTTCTACTCATGTACAATAGAGAGCATCCTGACTGGCAACATCACCTCCTGGTTTGGGAATAGCACTGCACAAGACCGTAGCAGACTACAAAGAGTGACACGTTCAGCCGAACGCACAATTGGAGGGGGGCTTCCCACCCTCCAGAACATTTACAACAAGCGGTGCAGGGGGAAGGCTAAGAGAATCATCAAGGACTCCAGCCACCCGAACAACTGCCTCTTTGAACTGCTGCGGTCAGGCAAGCGATACCGGAGTCTTAAGGCGAGCACAGAAAGACTCAGAAGAAGCTTCTATCCCCAGGCCATCAGGCTGCTAAACGAACAATAAACACTATGCAACAACCATCAAATGCACACAGCACACACACCCACACGCACACACTCACTTAAACAAACAACACACTGCAGCACCCACTCTCCACACTTTAGATCACACAAACACACTTTATATTTATTGATAAAGGATTTGCACTACAACTCGTACACCTACTGTAAATTGTACCTAAATTGCCCCTCATCCCATTTCTCCCTTGCACTATATAGTATTGTATATTAGTACACTGCATAGTATATTGTATATTATATGGTAACTCAGTTACGTCTATTCTGCATCGAACATTGTACATATGTCTATACTGAACACTGTGACCTATTTTTTTTACTTCTAATTTACATGCTATACTATGTTATTTTATTTCATACTTATCTTGTCTTGCACAGTCTCTGGAGCGTAACAGTAAGAAGCATTTTGTATAAAAGTATTCTGTACTTCTGTATGACAACTATTAAAGAAACTTGAAACTTGAACTATTCCAGATGACAGAGAGGAGTTGATGATGTCCGTTATGATGGGGCAGAGGGTAGGAAGGCAGGCCTTGACCAGCACCGTAGGCATGGGGTCGAGGGAGCAGGTGGAAGCTTTGGCTCTGGTAACCAGCTTCATGACCAGCGGAACATCCACTGGGGAGAAGGAGGAGAGAGCGCACTGGGGATGGAGGGATGCAGCTGGGAGCATGTAGTCCCATGAGGAGCATCTCCTCATCGAACCCTTACCATCTCCTCCTCCAACCCTTACCATCTCCTCCTCCAACCCTTACCATCTCCTCCTCCAACCCTTACCATCTCCTCATCCAACCCTTACCAGCTCCTCCTCCAACCCTTACCATCTCCTCCTCCAACCCTTACCATCTCCTCCTCCAACCCTTACCATCTCCTCCTCCAACCCTTACCATCTCTTCATCCAACCCTTACCATCTCCTCCTCCAACCCTTACCATCTCCTCCTCCAACCCTTACCATCTCCTCCTCCAACCCTTACCATCTCCTCATCCAACCCTTACCATCTCCTCCTCCAACCCTTACCATCTTATCCTCCTCCAACCCTTACCATCTCCTCCTCCAACCCTTACCATCTTATCCTCCAACCCATACCATCGTATCCTCCTCCAACCCTTACCATCCCCTCATCATCATCCAACCCTTACCCTCTCCTCCTCCTCCTCATCCAACCCTTACCATCTCCTCATCCAACCCTTACCCTCTCCTCCTGCAACCCTTACCATCTCCTCATCCAACCCTTACCATTTCCTCCTCCTCCTCCAACCCTTACCATCTCCTCATCATCATCCAACCCTTACCATCCGCTCCTCATCCAACCCTTACCATCTCCTCCTCCTCCTCCAACCCTTACCATCCCCTCTTCTTCCTCATCCAACCCTTACCATCCCCTCTTCTTCCTCATCCAACCCATACCATCTCATCATCCAACCCATACCATCTCATCATCCAACCCTTACCATCCCCTCTTCTTCCTCATCCAACCCTTACCATCTCCTCCTCCTCCAACCCTTACCATCCCCTCTTCTTCCTCATCCAACCCGTACCATCTCCTCCTCATCCAACCCTTACCATCCTCTCTTCTTCCTCATCCAACCCGTACCATCTCCTCCTCCCATCCAACCCTTACCATCCCCTCTTCTTCCTCATCCAACCCTTACCATCTCCTCCTCCTCATCCAACCCTTACCATCCCCTCCTCATCAAACCCTTACAATCTCCTCCTCCTCATCCAACCCTTACAATCTCCTCCTCCTCACCCAACCCTTACAATCTCCTCCTCCTCCTCCTCCTCATCCAACCCTTACCATCTCCTCCTCCTCACCCAACCCTTACCATCTCCTCCAAGCCTTACCATTTCCTCATCCTCTGCCAAGACGAGGTCGTAGTCACTCAGTGCTACACAGAAGATGATGGCTGTGACTCCCTCGAAGCAGTGGATCCACTTCTTCCTCTCTGAACGCTGGCCGCCCACATCAAACATCCTGCGGTGAAGCAGAGTAAACACAGTTACTCCACATGTGTGTGGGTGGATAACGCGGTGAGGATGAGCGATACTTCAGTAGGAGATTTGCATTATTTAGCACACTTGCCTCCATGCAAGTTCATGAGGGGCCGGTCCACTGACCACAGTGGCTAACCCAGGGGGACTTGTGGACCAGTGTTCAGACTATTTTCAGACTCTCCTTTCACTTGTATGGGAGTTCAGAAAAGAAAACCATACTTCTTCTAATCATATGATGAGACAAAACTAATAAGGGTGGAACTCTTTTTTGTCATGACACAGTGTTCCCCAGCTACTCTGCCCAGTTTGCACAATGGCACCTAAAGCATCCAATAACGAGCCTCTTGGGGAAGCGCGACCCACAGCCTACAGAGCTTGGAAAAGGATCGACAGGCCGCCTGTACGTTAATGCCAAGCAAGCAGTGCAAAAATGCTTCCGCATTCGTCACCGCACGCTAGTGCGGTAAAGCGCCCTTCTTTTCAGACAAATGCTACCGTGCGTGCACCGGCGGCGGCGTGCTCGCTCAGGTGCGTGCGTGCGCCGGCGTGCTCGCGCGAGGTGCCCGCGCATGCGACACGAGCGGAGCTCAATATATATAAGTCACCGCCCCTTATTCAGTATCCAACAAATAGCTCAATTGGCTAGGACACATGGCTGTGGATCCTATGGCTTGTTTGCTGGCGAGTTCGAATCCCATCGAAAATATTTTTTAACGTGATTTTTTTTTAACGTGTATTCTTTCGCCGATTAAGGTTAGGCATTGTTTCGGAGTTGGTTAAGGTTAGAACGGTTAAGTTTAGGCGCTGTTAAGGAGCTGGTTAAGGTTAGAGTTTGTCAAAGAGAATGGCAATATAATTTCTATGGTTAAGGTTAAGGTTAGGCATTGTTTCGGAGTTGGTTAAGGTTAGAACGGTTAAGTTTAGGCGCTGTTAAGGAGCTGGTTAAGGTTAGAGTTTGTCAAAGAGAATGGCAATAGACAGCCTATTTCCGCGAAAATGAAAGGCGCATTACTGCATGCCACTACGGTAAATTTTTGCACTGCTTGCTTGGCATAAAGCTACACGCCGACAGGCCGCCGGAATGTGTAGTGGGGAGGCTTTTCTTTCCAACATACAGTATAGCACAATTTAAATAACTGTTTGTGCAATATGGATAGGATATTGGACAAAGGGCAGTACACAGAAGAAACGGCCATAGCTTGAATGACAGGAGAGAAATAGGCTGCTCACGTGGAGAAGAAATTACTTTCTATGTATAGCCTAATAGCAGCATAATCAAATCATTGTCATAAGGAAGAACACAAGTGGCATTATTTATTTGCATGTGAATAGCTAGTGTAGTGTAGTGTAGTTTCCTGAACAGGAACTTGGTGCAGCTTTTCTTTATGCAAGCAACTGTCAAAATCCAGCTGGCCTAGATGAATTGCCTTCTGTCCCGCACCGAAAATCTACATACAAATTTCTTAATCCTTTTCATAATTTCGCAGTAATTTATGCATAGAATGACACAGCTACTCATCAGCTGCCTGGTATAAGGTAGTAAAATAAAGTTAGGCTCTCGACTAAAATGAGGAGGAAAACGCTGCCTGTGCACATTCCCTGTTATAGTACGATTTTCAGACTAAAATACATGCAAACAAGTCTGAACAAATAACTGCCTGAATGTAAGTGGTGACAACAGACCCCTTGAGGCAGCTAGTGTGTGTGTGTGTGTTTTTTTCTTTTTTTTTTTATTATTATTATTGCAAAACAAAAATTATTAAAAGTCAGTACTCAACACATAATGCATAATGAAACTAACAGACAAGGTGGCTAAAATGACATGCAAGTACAGAAACAGAAAACAAAAACAACAGACCCCTTGAGGCAGCTAGAGTGTGTGTGTGTGTGTGTGTGTGTGTGTGTTTGTTTGACCCTTCCTGAACTCATATGAATGGGCTAAATAATGCAAATTGTGAAATATATATATATATCCAGGCCAATGAGAACAAAGCCCCACACAGCAGCAGCCCACAGACCCTGCTCTTTTATCATTAGCTCTGTAATATCATGCTTGTCTAGGGTGGTTCTCCCTCCACCTGGGGCCCGCGGAGACAAATGGAGGCTAGATTGAATTTGGGGCCTTATGAAATTGGTTCTTATTTTCCTTATAATGCATTTTTGTTTTTCCGTGGGTCCAGTGCCTTTTCTTCCCCCTATTTCCCGGATGTTGACTTTCATATATTTCATCCAATTTGACCACCATTCAAGTGTGTGTGAATTAAACACTAGAGGTGAACCTTTTCTTTGCTAAAAAGTTATACAATATATCGTTCTCAGGTTGTAGTATTAGATTGAGGCTTAATGCAGCCACTGCATACAGGCCGGTCGGTCTCTCAAAGTCCAGTACAATTTATGCTGCCAAAATGTTGAATTGTTGCTGTACTTGTTGCCTGTGTAAAATCAATAACACTATTGCAATGAAGTGATTCAAGTACCAAACGTAAAATATATTAGCAGCTACTAACCTAATAAATCCTAGATGAGAGCATGTTGAAGCTGGACTGCTGTACTTTGACTTGTACTTGGCCGTCTGTTCTAAGTTCCTAATCTATTTAAATGTTTTATTTGTTTTCATGTCGCTTCAACAACTTGGCTTCATTGTCTCACAAGAAGAACCTCCACATGTATTTACTACTGGACAAACCGTCCTTGAAGTTCCAGGCCGAAATGCGCGCACGTACGCACGCACGCATTAATAAGGAATGTCATAATATTTATATTTCTGCAACAATTTCCCCAAAAAAACCAAGTCTAGTCTATTATGTTAAGTTGCGTTAAGTTAATGCCACCAAGATACAGTTGTTCTACTGTAGTTAAGGTTTCCTTTGATACTCATTAGCCGGCAATTAATTAACAACGGTTTACAATACCTTGCCAGCTAATAACTATTAAAGTCCTTGCTTACAAATGCTCTCTTGATGATACATCAACTTGTATAGAAGAGGTGTAATGCTTGTGTAAAGTCATTAGGTCCACAACGAACATATCTAGTTTAATAGCGTCTATAGAGATCCATCATCTGAGATCCATTTCTCAGAAAAGACAAAAACACCACATCACAGCTGACAATGCCTGCCAAGACCAGGACCATTCAACCATGGGTCTGAGCACCGGCACTGGAACACTAACTTGAAGTAGAGCTCCTTGAAGGTGAAGTGTGTCTCTACGATGCCAGTGGTCTTCACGCGGGTACGGAGCACGTCCTGCTGAGTGGGGACGTAGCTCTGCTGGGAGATCCTGTCCAAGTCGTTCAGATAGCTGGGGACAGACATACAGATACATTAAGAGGATGACTGAAAATATTCATACTAATATATATATAGTACACATAACAGTATGAAAAATAACAGTATCCAGAGGAACCCCCAAATCATAACCCACAGGCTCTCTCTCTCTCTCTAATTTACTCTGAATATAAGCATATGAGCAAGTAAACCATGTAATCAAAGGTGCAGATAAGGGTCTGTATGCCCTAGTTATATTATACGTTACAATAAATATGGTCAAAAACACTTAGAATCTGAATATATACTATGAGTAAGTAAGGTATACAGTATACACAGGGTGCAGTATACATAAGGTACCCTAACTGGCATGATATACGGCACGCCATACGTTATACGTGGTAGTCTGTGCAGTTTAGGTGGTAATAGTCAGATTCCCAATCTAGTCTAGTTGTTTTCTTGTATCTTGTCACACTGTCTAGCTCTAGTCCTTTGTATTAGATAAGACTAGATTACATTTAATCTACGGGGTAAATATGCTAAGCTAATGTATGTACAGTATTATTATATTAATTGTAGTCAGATTCAGATTATTTTATCGTCACAGTTTTTTCTTCAGAAAAACGTGAGATGCTTGTTTTCCCCGGCTCTTCAACCATAGTAGATTTGTAAACACAATGCACAACAATCTATACAAACTATACAATACAAGGTATATGTTTTTTACAAGGTAAAAAACAGCGGATAAATAAAACATTATTCTACAGTGAAAGTAGCAGTGTGTGTGTGTGTAGTAAGTGTGCTTGTGTGGTGTGTAAGTCACCTAAGGTGCTTTTGTGTGTCTGCTCATGTGATAGTTCAGAGTCTATCCGTTAGTAGTCTGTTTGCCCAGTGGAAGTAGCTGTTCAGTGTTCAGTCCTTTTGTTTCCTGTAGTTCTTTGTAATCCGTTTCCCTCAAGTGTCTCTCATGCGTAACCTCTTGTGTTATTGACCATATTGTCATATGTGAATATGGTCAATTCCTCTAGCTCTTTAGTATTTTCTGTCAGTCATGTTTTTGGTTCGGTTGTCAGCACGGCTGATGCCTCCTTTTCTTCGGCCCTGTCATTTTGTTCCTGTCAAACATTCAAGAAAAAACATTTTGAGTCCCACCCCCAGCGTTGCAACAAGCACGTGGTTCCCAAGTAGAAATGTCCCCACTGTTGAAACTAAATAACGTGGTTTTGTGTCACGTCTGTCACAAATAGCCGTGCAAAGGACACTGAAAACAAGGGGGCCACAGTAACCCAGTTCTTTAGGACAATCAGGTCCGGTGGACAGAGAGACGTGTTCGGAAGATGAGACAGCAGAGAGTGCTCCGCGGAGAGAGAGATATACTAAATATGGGTTCATATTTTGATGGATGATAAACAGTGGCTGAGTGAAAACAGAGGAGTACGACGGCCCCGACTCACTGCACTGGTCCCTCTAGTCTGGACATGTGAGGACAGAGTGCACAGACACCAAGGGACGTCCACTGTTTTCAAAACACACCACACTGTCCTTCACACTAACCTACTTTCCTTCGGGGCCATATAAGCGTTACCGCAGGAAACCAAAACCTTGGGGTATACCGTGTCTCGTTTCAAACTGCCATAGAGAATTCCGCAACCATTGGCACATTTTAGGCTACTAGTTTTGTGCACATTATTTCTACTAAGTTCAATTCTTTTGAGAGTTTCCTCTCATCTAAATGGTGGCTGTAGTGAGCCTGTGTTCGATCCGTTTCTGTTCTAGTCTAAAAGACTACTGAGAAATGAAATTGACTGGTTCTGCATTTTCTTAAGTTCTGCATTTTCTACAGCTCTGCATAGAAGACCAGTAGACTACAAAGTAGGTTTCCTGCACCAGTTAGATACATCAATAATGACTTCATATTTCAAGCATGATGACTGATGACTGGGGCTGCCCCCTGTTAGTCGACTAGTCAACCAAGACTTTAGCCTTTTTTTAATGCTTTTTTCCACCATACTGAATGAGTTATATCCTGAAAAGTAATAAGCACACCTAAGCATTAAATTCAAAAATATCCTTCTGTGTGATTAGTTACATGTGGAAAACACAATTATCGATCAATCAACCAATGGATTAGTTGGGAAATCCATGACTATTAGTTTTAGTTGAGGACAGCCCTACGCTATGCGGTTGTAAATGGACAGAAACGCCATTTCTCAGCAGTCGCTTTCACATGTATCTCCTTCCCTTCAGGAATGTCATCGGAGCATTTTAAAACAAGCCGATACAAGAAGTGGGAGAGCAAGACCCATCTTGTCTTGTTCCTGTTCTTTGCATACAAGCTCTGCACATTAGTGGGGAGGAAATGGCCCCTGAGCCTTAAGACTGTCACCGACTGTGGCGAGCAGCATGACTGAGACATTCTATTTTCAGTGCATGTGACTTGAAAGATGGATTACGTCATTCGTTCCTGAATGAAAATCCAATTTCTGCTTTCAACCCCAGTGTGTTGGCAAGCCGATGTCCTCGTCCATACTTCCAATTCAAACGTGTGTGTTAACCCTTTCACTACCACACTACAGAAGGTTAACCCTTTCACTACCACACTACAGACGGTTAACAGTCTGTAGTGTGGTAGTGAAATGGTTAACCTTCTGTAGTGTGGTTGGGAAAGGGTTAACCCTTTGTCGTGTGGGAGTGAAAGGGTTAACCCTCTGTATTGTCGCAGTGAAAGGGTTAATCATTTGGTAGTGTGGTAGTGAAAGGGTTAAGAAGCCTAACCGGACCTATTCTGAGAAAAAGCAGATTTCTTACTATGAGGCGGAGTCGTTGAGCTGGTACTCTCTGGAGCGGTTGAAGCAGCCCTGGACTCCATCGTCTACCCACAGTCTCCGGATCACTCCGGTCAGCTCTGCTGATATCACTCCCTCCTCGGTCGAGCTCGCCAGAGCAAACAGTTGGCGGGCATCATCCTGGCATCAAAGACAATTATCCGTTAAACAAGTGGTCCGTCCCATGGACACATTCAAACCAGTGGTGCACCGGTAGTATCGGCGCCAATCTGGTTCCCAAGTACTCGGATCAATTAAGCTATCAATATGATACTGACATTTTAATGACATGCACTATACTGTGTAAAAAATAAACTCTGCAATGTGGCAATCCTTTGTTAATTGAATAAAATAATAAACTACCAGGTTTCCCTGTAATTGCTTTATAGTATGCAAATACTAGTTGGCATGACTAACTAGTAGGTACTCATTTTGGCCAGTCTACTTAATAAAGGACTTGGTCTGAAATGTTTGGTCATCGGTGCACCTCTAGGTCAAACTGTAACGCTAAAAACGTTCACTGTCATTTCATTCCCGTGTGTATTTATTTTGTGAGGCCTTGTAAAGAGCTTGGAGCCTGTCGACTACCGCTACGCCGACTCTCTAGGGAAGATCTAGTAGGAATGCCATGTTTGGATATTAAGCTAGCATACCGCTCGTGCAGCGTCCCCAAACTCTATCTTTAACCGGCCCATGGCTCTGATGATGGCGATGATGGACTGGATAGTATTGCTGTACACCACCACTTTGTACTGCTTACACTCTTCTTCTGAGTAGCCATCTTCATGAATGATTCTGAAAGGAGATGAGATCCAAACTGGGGTTTTAGAAGTCAGAATGAGAATCTGAGGAGTGACTCAAGTTCTGTTTTTATTCGTCACATATAAGGTACATGTACATTATAGTGAAACGCTTGGTTCTGTATGACCCTCCTGAGATTGTGCTTCATACAGTAAAAAAGTTATCAACACTACAGAGTAAGACCAACACTATACAAAATATACAAGTAGTGCAAATTTGTAAGGATAAATACATCAAATATGGTGTAATGTTTAAAAAGTGTTTAAAGTGAATGTCTAAGGTGAATGTTTAAAGTGAGTGTGTGTGTGCATGTGGCTGTCGAATGGATGAGTTAATGTTGACATCCCCTTAATGAGGATATACCTAGTGTGGAGCAAAATAAAAGTCATAAATCTCTCTTATTGGTGTAGTAAGTTGTGCTTCAGTGAGTATGAAGCAGGCCTAATGTGGGAATCTGGGGGAGTCTATTCAGGTCCTGCCAGGCCACGGCTGGCCTCTGTGCCCATTGTTTAGCATGTTATGTAAAAAGGGTGCTTCCTCCTCTGCCTTGTGGAGCAGAATGACCCTCCATCTCTACATCCACAGCATTTACACCGAGATGAACTCTGCCTGCGATGGGAATTCTTCCTGCACCACTAACCTCCGACAGAAGAACTACAGTTGGAACAGATAGGCGACATGTTGTCAATGTATCAACAGAAATAACGTTCAAGCGTCCATTGGCACGTTTTAACTTCGATGGAATGCAGTTTGTGAAAGAGGAATGTCACCCATTTTAAGAATTCACATAATGTTATTCCCGTGCCACAGGACAGTTGAGTAAACGTTTGTGAGCATGTGACGTCACTTGGCTGTGAAAGCCGGGGCTGATGGGTGGCATTCCCTTTTGAAATGTGCCCAGTGTTGTGTAACTAGGTTGAACTTACTTCATCTGCTTTACTATTGTGCTTTTTCCCGATTCCCCAGCACCTGAAAAAGGAGTACATCAGTTAGGCTACACGACAAACCACAGCAAGAGCCAAGTCAGCAGCCAGAACAGGCTTGTCCACACCAGCTCACTCCACACAACGCTTTATACTCATATGTGTTCACAGCAGCAGTACAGGCAGTACTTGAGTTGAGGGGGGATGCGGGGGGATGCCATCCCCCCTGAAATAAAAACGGTCAATATCATCCCCCTTCTAAAACGGTCATCCCCCCTTCCCATCCCTTACATCAAAGTATCAGAATGTTTTAAAAAAAATATCTGCGGCACTGGCCATCCTCTCAGTCACGAAAGCATGCACTCGCAATTCGCAAATATGCTGCGCATATCACTGTTAAACGGTGTGCATCTCGCGCCACTGACTGTCGGTCGCTTAGCCTTAATTGACAGTGGCACGAGACCCGCGAAAATATCAGATGTTTAATAAAAATTCCCACGGTACCGCTACTGGCCATCCTCAGTGCGCAGGGGATCTTGCGCAAAATCACCCATATGTTTCCACGTCGCGCACGGCACTTCTCGTCTGCCGGCTCACACCAGATTACAATACACTGGTGAACCGCATGCAATGCCACTATGCCAGTCTTCCCACAACAAAGACACCAGATGTTGTCAGTGGCAACATGGCAGTGCCATGGCAAAGTTATACAATATTTAAATAATAAATACAATTGGACTGAAACACTGGATGCTTGGACTGAAACACTGCATGTCTTTAAGGTTCGGTCGCTTGATTTTCCTCTGGGAAATACTTTTTAAACCGTTCAAGAAGAGCTTGGAGGTGAGTTGTTATAGACATCCTCACTGTGTTCACACTCAGTTCATTTTCCTCCATAAATTAATTAGGGATGCACAGATATGAAAATTTGCCACAGATACCGATACCGATTGTTCAACTAACACAATCAGCCGATACCGATATTTGTGGCAACATTTTTATTTATTTATTTTTTGTAATATATATATATATTTTTTATGAAACTACTGTATATTTGTGTTTCAAATTGTGCTCACCGATATGAACATAGGCCTCTTTACTTACTTAAAAAAAGGAAACATCAAGAAATAGCACTATCTCTCTCCCAGTATGGTCTGCCGGGCTGCAGCTAGATACTAGTTCTCCCAGTATGGTCTACCGGGCTGCAGCTGGATACTATTGTCTCAACCAGAGCTCTCAACCCAGGGCTGTACGCTGCGATGATCTCATCGCAAATTGCCCCTTTAATTGGCCGTTGCGATTGGTAAATAATATTTGGGGGCGGGCTTGCGAGTAGGGATTTCAAGCCTTGCATTCGCATTTCACTCCTAAATGATCCAAGGCGTGTGATGACGCTGAGCACTCAGGTATGATCAGCGGGGAAAATCAACTGAGCACTCACTCTGATAGACTGGCTGACTGTCTGATTTAGCTATGAAGAAAAGTAAAGTTAGTAGTAGGGATGGGAATCGATGGTTCCTAACTGGGTTTTGGCCATATGCTCCCGAAATTCTCCCGCTGTTTGGCTGCTTCTATGTGCAGTGAAAACTACTCGAAATGATGTCATTGATTTAGTTCAGGGTTAGCCGTGGAGCTAACGCTAGCTAACGTGAGCTAATCAAGCTCACAGAGAGAGATAAACAGCTGACAGCAGGTAGTACAGGTACAAATACAATAAAACAAGGGGTGGGGGCTGTTGTGTAAACCTTGTGTCGCGTCAATCTGGTCCACACGTTACTCGTTCATATCTCAGCCTGTGCTGAGATATGCCCATTCCGCGGTCTGTTAATAAAGTTTTCAATCAGACAGATGTATGGAAAGGCTTTTATTATAACATTCGTTGAGGTAAAATCATTATGCCTCATTTAGTCATCCTGCAG
Source organism: Notolepis coatsorum (assembly GCF_963971535.1). NCBI lineage: Eukaryota > Metazoa > Chordata > Actinopteri > Aulopiformes > Paralepididae > Notolepis > Notolepis coatsorum. The sequence continues at coordinate 65,045,694 of NC_140181.1, forward strand.
AGCACTGGTCTCCTACTCGTGGGCCGCAAGGAGCTAATGTAAGTAGCTTTGTTGATGTCAGCACACGGGGCATTCAGGAAGTCAAAAACGAATGCGCTTGCCGATTGGTGCTAAGAACAGCAGGGCGGGTGCAAGCGTTGTGACGTAATTGGCAGACTCTACTGTCAATCAAAATGATTCTGTTTTCCGTCAGAATGAATGAATGAGAACTTTATTAACAGATTGCATATTGGGTACAATACAGTACAGGAGGATGAAGACCAGAGAAAGACTTTCGGCTTTTTTACATAAGGGTCCTCCATTTTCAATTCATCAAAACATTTAGAGACATACAAATATACAGTAGTTTCATAAAAATGCTAAAATGCTATTTATTGATTGATTGGTTTAAAACTTTATTAACATATTGCAGAATGGGTACAGTACAGCTCAATACATACAATTGTTAAGGGGATGCAGACCAGAGAAAGACTTTTGTCTTGTTTACATCAGGGTCCCCCATTTTCAATTCATCATATTTCATATCTAAATCATATAATATCTCATTGCTAAATATATGCAATATATAATCTAATAATCCAATAATCTAAATCTAATATATAATATAAAAATGCTAAATGCATGGGTATTTTATTTTGTCTTTAATGTTAGCTTGCAAACTCATACTGTCTTGGTAAGCCTCATAATGAATTGTTTGGGGTAAAAAAGAAAAACATTGTGATGTGTATCGTGTATCGCCGAAAGGTCAGAAAATATCGTGATATCATATTTAGGCCATATCGCCCAGCCCTAGTTGGTTCATTATAAAAGATACAAACCTGACAACAAAAGCACTTAAATGTTAAATAAAAGGACCACAGTAATGAGGCAGGAGGAACATATTTTTTTGCACTATAATGGTAAAATTGTTATTTAAAAATGTGCCCCTAAAACATATTTTTTGCCCCTAAATTTCTAATTTAGGGGCAAGTGTGCCCCTAGTGAAAAAGCTTAGCGTACAGCCCTGCAACCAATGAAATTTTGATTGACAGTCGATTCTGCCAATTACGCCACACACCGCTTGCACCCGCCTCTGCTGTTACCACCAATCGGCAAGCGCATATACATTTTTTACTTCCGCTTTTGTCCGCCATTGATTTTGACGAGAGCTGAGCTCTACAACCAGGGCCGGACTGGGGAAATAATTCATACCGGGAGATATAGCGCGAAATATAGCCCCAATCAGGCCACTTTTTAAGCGGGGGGTCCCACCAGGAATTTTTTTGTTACAAAGACTTAATTTCCTGCATTCTGGTGAATTTTAGTGCATGTGAATCACAAACTAATGAGCCAACAATTGCTTAGTACAATGTACTGTTATGGACCTCAAATAAAACTGTTGTGGCACTAGCAATGCTACTCTCTCCACCTTCAAAAAGAAAAAAGCAAGAGCACAACATATTTTTCTATTTACTATTATAATACAGTTAACCACTCTCTCCTGTAAGGGCCTTTCTTTTTCTTTGTTTTATCCCTCTCTCCTCCACCCTTTCTCTTTCTTCCACTGTCCATCTTGACATCAACGTTAATTGACTTTCGCTCTACTGTATCTCTCCCGAGTCCCTCACTACCTGGCTCATTGCCTGGCTGTTATTCTGCATCTGAGTGCCGTCTGCCATTCCATTCGCCGCCTCCGCTGTCAATCAGTTGTATCGCCTGGTCCCACCTCCACCAATCACAAGCGGCAGCACGGCTCCATTGTGTGTGTGTGATCCGCGTGAGGGTGAGAGTCAGATAGTTCTCCAACTCTGTCGCAGACAGTGAAATCCTGGTTGTTCCCCACCCACCTAGGTTATCTAACTATCGCGCCGCGCCGCCGCCACAACTAGAAACAATGGCCTGGCAGAAAGAAAAAAATAATAATAATAAAAAAAATAAATTAATATATATATATATTTTTTTAATCTGTGCAGGCCAGGCCACCGGGAACACTCCCGGTGCTCCCGATGGCCAGTCCGGGCCTGTCTACAACAACAACAACGTTAGATCCCCACGGCGGCGCGGCCGACGTTTAGCTTTTGGCTCCGCAGGATGACTAAACGAGGCATAATAATTTTACTGCAACGAATGTTATAATAAAACAAAGCCTTTCTATACATGTGTCTGATTGAAAACTTTATTAACAGATTGCAGAATGGGTCAAACTCAGGGCTCTATGAGCAACGGAAGGAACTGAGCTAGTATGAACGAGTAATGCTTGCTACGTTCGGGTAAATAATATGTGATGTTATTGAACGTGTAACACTAACTATATAACGTTAATGCCACAAAACGAATGCATTTGTTAATCATAAGTAGTAACTTTGATGCAGTAGCTTGTGTGTGTGTGGGCCGGGGGCGGCGTTGTGCAGGTCGCGACGCGACTGAATTTTTTTTTGCCTTTTGACGCGACACAAATTGATGGATATTTATCGCTACTGCCATCGGCACATTCAAGCTTATCGGCCGATAGGCCGATTGCAGTCAACAAGGCACTTATCGGCCGATACCGATACCCGACCGATACATCGGTGCACCCCTAAAATTAATTAAGCTCTGGAAATCCAGCCCATTTCTACTCCAGTGCTCGAGTTTCCTCGTGAGCGCTTGTATTTTATCATTGAGCCACAGGATGGTTGTGTTTTCACCTTGTAGTGTGTGACAGATTAAGTCCATTCATTTTAGCAAATATGCAAGACAAATATGCTAGCCCTGTTATCCAGTCGGGATCGGAAAGGTGGGCAGCGAGCTGGGACGCATTCTGTCAGAAACAAGCGCGCCTCATCCCGCAGCTCAAACAGGTGTTGCGCGTGACTTGCATTATGTACATACCTGTCAACCAACCCTTGGGACTGTTAACCTACAAGACCATAGACTTCCATTACAACCACTTTTGACCCTACTGTAAGAGCCATGGTGCCTTGGCAGCCCGGGCGCCTGTAGCTGTTCCGCAACCGTTCCTACTTCCGGGGTAGGCCTGATTGGCCCCGACAGGCACGTGACCCGCCGCGGCCACGCCCCGCGGCAGCCCCAGGAGCAAGCGCGCTACTGCTGGAGTTCGCTTCGCCTTTCACATCGCTGCCGTTGGCGAAAGCAGACAAATGAATGACTAATTCGGTCAGAAATAACGTAACTAATAACGTTAGTAAGCACTGCTTATATGCTTATTATGTCTGCGGGGTACAGTAAACGCTTCTCCCGGTACATTCTGAAGAGCACACCGCTGTATGTTGGAGAACCAGCGGTACATTCTGAAGAGCACACCGCTGTATGTTGGAGAACCAGCGGTCTTCCTCACTCGAGTGAGACTAATATTTAAAGGCCTCTGCATGCTACAGAAACTTCAAAGCAACTGCACCACAACATCGACAAAGCAACGGTGTTGTAGACACTCTGCATTTATGCTTCTGCAACATCGACGCACAGCCTAGATAGATGATAGATAAAACTTCCCTTCTCAACCAACCCATTGATAACAAGCAGAAAAAGAAGCATAATTTTTACTTCCGATCGGTGGATTTCAAAATCAAAAAATAAAACAGCGACGTCTAAAAGCACCGTAAATACGTTTATTTTGTACATTATCTAATGTTAACACGAACCTAAACTAATCTAAAGTTAGTTTAGGTTCGTGTTAACGTTAGATAATGTACAAAATAAACATATTTACGGTGCTTTTAGACGTCGCTCTTTTATTTTGAAATTCCCCGACCGGAAGTATATGTGATGTATTCTGCTTGTGTAACTTCTGTGTTTGTTGTTGTCTGTGTAGATCGTCGGCAGCTCGAACTACCTGATATTAAATTAATTGATTGCTCTTTAACTTGTCCGTGTCCAGTCCTTTGTAAACAATGATGCATGTAATTATATCAACGTTACTGTGTGTTGTTGTAGCTATGTTAATAAATTCTGAATGGCATTAACGTTAGTTGGGTATGTCGCATTGAGCTGGCTGGCTACAACAAATTATCACAAGCTGGCAACGTAAAATATCAACACCAGCCATGGGAACACTGTTTACTAAATTGTGGAGGCTTTTAATCGTCAAGGTAAGATGATTTGAAGGCGTATGTTATGGAAGTCCCCTGCGGCTCCACTTTGTTGAAATGTACATAACTAGGGCTATAGGATAATTCGCGATTATTTTTTATTGGTTTATCATGACAATCCAATTACATAGTCCAACATATGTGTGAAATATAGGAAATATATGAATTGTCCCCTCCAATAATAATTATGTGGTATCAAGAGTAGTGTATCTACTCCCACTCTGTAATTCTAGTTTAGAAATACTCCTAAAAGCTTCATTTGCGTATTAAAATCATAAACATTTTCTACCGGGGGACGATGCCCCCGGACCCCCATACTCTGCGTCCCCCTCAAACTTGTCATGAGATCTGCAGCCCTGACCATCCCCCCTGTTTTTTTTTCACAACTCGAGTACTGAGTACAGGCATTTAATTTGTTGAAAAGACACTGGAGTCATAACTAGATAAACTCAGTTTTTCATACACAGCTGAACTTGCCATGAACCAATTCCATCATATAGAATTCTGTGTGTCTGTTTGCATCAAGACAACAACATGATGCAGCCTCGTGATGGATTTAACACGTTCACTACCACACTACCCTTTCAATGTGACAATACAGAAGGTTAACCCTTTCACTGCCACACGACAAAGGGTTAACCCTTTCACTACCACTGCAGGTTAACCTTTCACTACCACACTACAGACAGACTGTAGTGTGGTAGTGAAAGGGTTAACATTATGTAGTGTGGTAGTGAAAGGGTTAAATGGCTGTTGTTTGTGTGGAGGCAGAGTGAGTGATGCTGGCTGCTGTGTGATGCACCAGACCAGGGGTTTGGTGATGTGTGTGTGAGCCAGAGAAGTAGATTCTGCCTCAGAAATCACACCCTCCTCATTGGCTCATATTTATAGCACAGTGTGAGTGGGCCATAGGAAGAGACATGAACACCACTACCATGTGCGGAGGATTCCACAAACAGGGAGCTATAGCCAGTACAATGCTAGAGCCTGGAGCCTGAGAGATGCTGCTGCTAGGACAGCTGTAGCAGACCAGGACAGAGGACATCATGTGAGTTCCTGGATAGTAGCGGTGAGACAACCAGTGAAGTAGAAAGAAAGAGCTATGTAAGCCATTGTGATGAGATTAGATAGCATGGATACATACGTGACAAAGGGAAAGTTATTGAAGCTACTACAAGGATAATTTTCGACAAAATACATCATTGTCAGATTGGTTGTGATACCTTGGTATAATTACAGTAAACAAATGAGACCATTGTCCAAACTATTGGTAGACTAATGTCTTTTCCGTTTATTCCAGCCCCCAGCACAGGATTTGTTTTGATGAAAAAGAGGGTGAAGAGCCTTGTTAACCGTGAATGTAGAGTTATTTTTGTTGATGAAGCAAATTACGTTTGGAAAGGCCTCGTTTACACTGTAATGCCTTCAGCAGAACTCCTGTGTGTCTGACCCGGTCGCGTGTAGCTTTATGCCAAGCAAGCAGTGCAAAAATTTACCGTAGTGGCATGCAGTAATGCGCCTTTCATTTTCCGCCACCCAGCGCCCAGGTCGCGCGGAAATAGGCTGTCTATTGCCATTCTCTTTGACAAACTCTAACCTTAACCAGCTCCTTAACAACGCCTAAACTTAACCGTTCTAACCTTAACCAACTCCGAAACAATGCCTAACCTTAACCTTAACCTTAACCATGCCTAACCTTAACCATAGAAATTATATTGCCATTCTCTTTGACAAACTCTAACCTTAACCAGCTCCTTAACAGCGCCTAAACTTAACCGTTCTAACCTTAACCAACTCCGAAACAATGCCTAACCTTAAGCTTAACCTTAACCATGCCTAACCTTAACCGGCGAAAGAATACACGTTAAAAAAAAATCACGTTAAAAAATATTTTCGATGGGATTCGAACTCGCCAGCAAACAAGCCATAGGATCCACAGCCATGTGTCCTTGCCAATTGAGCTATTGCTAGATACTGAATAAGGGGCGGTGACTTATATATATTGTGTCGAACCAAGGCGGGATTTCATGCGCATGCGCGGGCACCTCGCGCGAGCACGCCGGCGCACGCACGCACCTGAGCGAGCACGCCGCCGCCGGTGCACGCACGGTAGCATTTGTCTGAAAAGAAGGGCGCTTTACCGCACTAGCGTGCGGTGACGAATGCGGAAGCATTTTTGCACTGCTTGCTTGGCATTAACGTACAGGCGACCCGGTCGCACGCAATATCAATACAAAATAGAGGATATCAATGGACTCGTCGTGGTCAATTGTCTTTCTTATCGGTCTCAACATGTTTCTGCAGTAATCCTGCCAAGCTATGGACATTGAATTTACAATGATATTATTGATGTCAAAATCCTCGTAGTGCCTTTAAAGCCTTTGAGAGTAAAAAACACCAGCAGATGTCCACATGAAGGACCTTCATCAGTATGAGAATCAGACAAACAGGAAAATGGTTGCTCACTGGCGTTAACCACTTGTTTTCCACTAGGGCAATCCCTGATATCATACTGTGCTGGGCAGTAGAGAGCACAGAGGGCACAAAAACACCATGCAGTCTAAGCAAACACAAGCCCACTCCAACCCTTTCTCTTGCCCAGGAAGCAGAACTGTGTACATTGACAGAAGGACAAAGAGGGCATCTCATTTGCCTAATTGGAATCTCACTTATGGGTTGCAATAGGGCTGTTGTGGTATGGTCTTCTCCACATTGCAGTATTGAGTGAGTCGACATGCAATAACAGTTTGCAGCATCACTGGAATAATTGTGTCAACTCTTGACTAAAATGTAAATTTTTATTGTCATTACATTATCTGTACACTCTAATGTTTCTCATATTAGTTATACCCATTCGCCCAAGGCATTTTGTTTGGCGTTTTTACTGTAGTACAGAAGTACACACCATTGGGGCGGCTAGGTGGCGCAGTGGGCAAGGCGCACGCCACCAACGCAGGAGATGCTGGGTTCGAGCCCAGCTCTCGGCGTTGCTACCAGCTTGGCTGGTCGTTCATACTAATACAATTGGCAGTATTAGGGGGTGGAAGCTGGTGGGTGGGGATCGGACGTTGTGGACAGCGACTCCTACAGGTCGGTTGGTGCGCCTGCGCAGTAGAATCAGGAAGCGACGAGGGTGGCGTGTCCCTCCCACGCAGACCCTCCCCGCTGAGAGATCGTGCTGTGCAGGTGAAAAGATGCGACGGCTGCCTCCTCGAGTACCGGAGGGGGACACGTGATGCAAGGCTTCGTCCACATTACAGCTGGCTTGTGGGAGGCATGGCCTAGCGTTCGAGACAGGGGAGGGTAGAATTGGACAATGCGAAATTGGGGACGGGAGAAAAATAGAAAAATGGGGAGAAAAAAGATAAAAAAAAGTACACACCATCCATCCAGGTCTGTATCATTAATTAATTCATAAAACCATAGATTTAAAGCTATTGGTTGTATGATAATACGGTTTCAGATTGGGCCTGCACACCATATTACTGGTAATGCTAATCTGCAAGAAATATATATATATATAAATAATATATACTGTATATTACAACAATTTTAAATTGTTATTGTTGCCGACCTAGTTCTGCATGACAAAACTTAAAATGGTAGCATCACGCTGGATTCAACCGGATAAAATGTGCCTGAAGGTATGGGTTCTTACTTATCTCTATGTGATTTATCTAGAGATATCTACAGCAAGAATTTTAGGTGTCAATGAAGCCAGCATTGCAATCTGGTTAGAAGTGGTGGAGAGAATAAAGGTTAGCATATGAATTGTAATCCTTGGTTAGAAACGAAATAATGGATGGATTATCCAAGGGGGGTCCTGAGGGGGGGGAAGAAGAGCAAGCAAGAGCATAATGTATGTATTGTATTGTATTGCAAGTATTATGTATATATCTCGTAAACTACATTTATATTGATTCAAATACTGGAATGTATAATCCTGTGATTTATTGTGGATATTTACTGTTATTGCTTGTGTGTCTAGTTTTATGTCATGTCAAAAGAAATATAAAGAAAATTTGTTCACAAAACTTAATGGCAAGACATTAATTTCCATAAGCATAAATCCATCTGGGGTTACTTTATACTGGCATGAGAACAGTTTGTTATGTACTGTACAGCACACATAGTGCAACCACACAATTACCAGCAGCAACTACAGCCCAGAGAAGACGGAGAAGAGTCACAGGTGGTGAGCTGGGCTATGCGTCGTCCCGGGCATAGATATAAAACGGTAGATGCAACATTGCGTCATAAATCATGGGATAACAGTCAGCCATCCTACCTTTTTGCCTGGGTATTGTTAACTGGTTAATTGCTGTACTAAAAGGATCAAAGATGAATCCACACGCCAGTAGGGGTGGGAATCACCAGTTTCATCACGATACGATATCGATTCTTTGGACAACGATACGATATTTTCCGATATCACAAAGTCTGCCACGATACGATTCGATTCAGGTGCCTGCGATCGATATGAGACGATATTATATGCCCATTTAACACAATCAGTAACATTTAAATCAACAAAAAAAAAGGCAATGGAAATATCATTTGACATTTTTATTTTTGATCTCTTCCAGACATTTAAATGAAAAACAATCGATTGTTTTTAATACAAATAGACCTCCTGTTCACTGTTTTTTTTTTTTTTTTTTTTTTTTTTATATTAACACTTTAATCGCCATGGGTTAAATTCTTAATATACCATCCTCCGCCAGCTCTATTTGTCTATGGAGAAGTTCCCCTTCTTTGCAGGGCTATACATTTTTAAATGCTATTGCTACATTGCCATTATTATGGCCCATTCAATGTCGTATATGTATTGTTCAGGGTGTAGCAACGTTAAACTTTTTCATTCACATATTCATACTAAAATATGGTCTAAAGTATAAGTATGTTTTTATCGTTTTCTGCAGCTTTCTTCAGAACGTGATTTATAGCCCTAAATGCATTATATTGATGATCAAATACAGTTTGGTAGGAATCTGTGCGAGATAAAAAGTTTCAACTGGACGTACTTCTAGAAGTTTCTACGCATCATCTGATGTTGACCGGATGGGCGGGGGATCGTTTATAATTCCGTGGGCAGCGTTAGATGATTCATCCAGAGTGGGTCATATGTTCATCAGATCAGTTAGTAGGGATGCCCCGATCGATCGGCCACCGATCGTTATCGGCCGATACTCAGTATAAATATGCAATCTGTGAATTCCGATAATGAGTCATATTCGCCGATCGCGGAAACCGATCAAGCGAAGCTCTCACTCGCTGTCTGTCTCAGACACACACGACCTGCAAACTGCCGCTGCTCCTCCTCCCTAGCCCCGCCCGCCCCGTGTAGAGTTTGTAAACAAAGAGGACTGAGAGGCGGCTCCTCTGCTCGAGTCTGTAGTGCATTCGACCTGCGCTAACGTTAGCTACCTAGCTATCGTTACTGTTTAAACAAAATTACCCAGTCAACTATTCACGTTTAGTAGGCATTGTCTAACGGTATTTAGCCGGCTAGCTACCGATAGCTCCTGATATCAACAAATGATCCAGAAAGTCTAGTAGTCCATGTTCATACCTCCGTTAGCTTGCGTTAGCTTGCGTTAGCTGACGTTAGTTTACTGTTCAAAACGAAATGTCCCATTGAACTAAAGTTCTGTCTTAACGTCATCTAGCCGGCTAGCAGTAGCTACAGATAGCTCTTGATATCAATGTCTTATAACATTGATTTAATGCGTATTCGAGCTGAGGGCTTGCTGAATGTGAAATGACCAAAGCACAGTAACGTTACCAATAGGGTCCCGCTGCAGCGCCGGAGAATCCTTTTTGGAGCTGGAGGCTACTAGAGTACACACAGACAGTGGAGCTGTTTGCAGATAGCGAGCATTTTGACTTGGTGCGTGGTGGCGATGTCTCGCAGATAATACAAGTACAAGTCTAATTATATAATATATATATTTTATAAAAAAGAAGAAAAAAAACTTTTTATATAAAATAATTTTTAATTTCTTTTTAATCAAAAACAATCGGTATCGGATCGGTATCGGCCGATATGGCTCACGACGATCGGTGATCGGTATCGGTGGCAAAAAACGTGATCGGGGCATCCCTATCAGTTAGTATAGAATACGTTAGAAAATAACGGTGAATCTTACCGTGGCTTCCTCGCGCCGCTGGCAGATGAGCGTGGAACAGATTTTTTTTCTATTATGGGATGTAGAAATGCCCGATCCATTTCCAGGTTGTATAATAGTATATGTCCAAATAACGTTGTTTATTGAGTTAGGGCGAGCGATCTATTATCCAGTGTTTCAAGATGGAGTCGCGGGAGCTATAGCGAGTGGCCGGACCACATTTGGATGAGTACTACCGGTTCAAAGGTAAATATCCGGTTGGCGATCTGCCGATCGGCCACCAGATGGCGCTCTTGAACCGCTAGAGAGTTGAGAGGAGATCAGCACTGTGTCTCCGGGCTCCGGAAAGGAAATATGATTTCGATGACAGATTTTTGAAATATTGACATCAAAGACGAGTTACGGCGTCTTCGGAAGAATGAGCATGGCTCGGAATGACGTGAAAACTCGTTTTCGGCGACCATAGTGTTAATATCCTATCACAGCACTGTATTTTGGCTGGAAAAGGCATATTGGGAGTCAGAAGGTGCAGTACCGGCCATATCCTGTTAGTGGGGCTATCTCGAGAATGCAGTAACCCCCTCTCCTTCCCAGTCCCTAGTGGACCTCTGCTGTTCTCTATATCAGCTTAGCTTAGTTAGCTCACGCTAACGCAACGTTAATTTCGGTATTTAACGCGACGTGGGCATAAAGGAATGGCGAGGATGGAAAGCATGTTAGATGCATTTTACCCCTTGTGGGGGAAAAAACAACAGGCACTTATTTCGGGCAAAATAGGCGGACTCTGAAGCAATGCTGTCTAACGTCTACACACGCTGAGCTGCGCTGAGCTACTGTTGTTGCAGCCGGGCGGATATGCTCACGAGGGGATTTTCAAAATAAGAGTATCGCAATATGAATCGATCTTTTTACGTTGCATCGATCCTATTTGATAATTGATAATAGATCGATATATCGATCTGGATCGATGTATCGTCCCACCCCTACACACCAGTATAGAATAGATGAGATATATATATTTATTTTTATTTTATTACATATGGGTCAACAGCATTGATCTGTTAGCTAAACAAAGAAGTTATAACCAGCAAATGCTTTAATGTTAGCTAAGCTAACTTACTGTAGCTCAAAGGTAATACATATATTACATACAGTAGGTATGTTTCTCTCTTGTGTTTCCGATTGTAATTGGCTGCCAATATAGGCTATAATACTGAATCAATTTAGGACAAACAAAGATTTTAAATTCGGGACGATCCACATTAATTTAGTTCCGGGACAATAGTGAAAAAAGTTAGTTAGAGCCTTGCTGGCAAGCTAGAACTTTAGCTACCATTTGATCAAATAAGCATGGACTCAGAATTGGAATGTGGTGATTGTTTCAAATAATAACTAAAGCTCAACTCGTATATATCGGTCAGACGATATTGGCATATCACTGATATATCGGTATCAGCATGTACGTTACCAATATCTCACCAGTTGATTAGCCATCTTTTATTGTCTCTAACGGAGTACTTTTTAAAGCTAGTGCGAATATATTGGTATGATATGAAAGGTGGCAGATATTGCTCCAAAAATCAAGATAATCTTTGAAGAGGGGGGGGGGGGTGGGGTAATGGCCATGGCAATTTTAAACACTTGACCACTCACCTGATTTAAAATGGGCTCATTGGGACCACATACTGTGCAGTAAGTCTCCTCTTTATATTCCCAATTGATCAGACCCAGTATCGGTCAGCCAACTCAAACTGTCTACTAGTTGAGCACAGAGAGAACTTATGTAACAAGCTTGACATAAAATAATTCCTCATATAACAACAATATCAGTCAGCTACATTAACTCATTCCCCGCCAACGACGATTATACACGTTATTGGCCGCCAATCGTTGAACGCCAACAACGAGTATACTCGTTATTTGATTGTTATTTCTTTATTCGATATTTCCATTCATTATCCATCTAGGGAGCCTGGTGTTATCATGGGGCTGAGTCTGAGATTGCTAAAGTGCAATACCGGCCGCATCCTACCAGGCGGCGGTATCAAGCACCATTTTAAACCTTGTGTAAAGCTGTGCGTTGATGAAATGCCTCCGGGCGCTCTTTTCTACTAACCTGAACCTAGGGCTTCACCCGATCGCATTGAATAGTTTTCAGGACCCAGATTCATTATGCTGTGGTGGGTTATGTCGTGGGCCAAATGGACATACGATCTACCAGATGGCAATCAAATAATTGGAATATTCTTTTTGGAATCCCACCGGCCACAGGTAAGAGCAATTTAACGTCAATTTCAGCTTGATTGTGCCTTGTTTTCATAGCCATCGCCCTGATCAGCGTATGTTGTTGTAATAACGAATGCCGTTATTGACAATCAATTAATCAGAAACTACCCCCCCCCCCTTTCATGCATTCATGATGGAACATAATACCTATCATATGCATTTGATTTTTTTATTGTAGCGTGTGTTGGGACGAAATGCCAATGGATTTAGTATAATACACGTTGCTGGCTATTACTAGCCTCCCAGGAATTACCATAGACCGCTCTAAAACCATACTTATATTCACCACGGTAGAAAAAAGGTAATGTATGGATGGAAAAATTATTTCTTTTTCACATATTGAACGATAGATACTCGATGTCAAATGGGCCATAGTATTGCATCCATAGCTATAATATAGAATATAGTTATTATAGCCCTGCAAACAAGGTGACGGAGTTGATAAAATCAATATATTACATTAATCCATTTCTGTGGTGTCAACCCAGCAAATTACATTGTCTTCATATTGCCCCCCCCCCCCCCCCCCCAATGAAAATGTTGCCAGTGTTTAATAGACTTGAGATACTTAGCAGATGTTTTTACAATACAATAAAAGGTTCAGACTGGTGTCCGAGAGAGAGATTTATGCCAGGACCGGGGCAGGCAGGGGAGGACAAAGTATAACGTATGACCCCTCTTCTAAACCTTCTCATTCACTAATTCTCTCATTCATGGTATTTTTGGCCAGGCATCAACCATGGCCTTCTGCCATTTCACAAAACCAACTCTACTCAAATCCATGTCAGATTCCAATTTGCAGTGTCATCCAAACCCCATCTAGAAGTACGGTCACAGAGTATAAGACTTTGAATCAAGCCTCATTTAACAAGAATGCTGAATGGAGATTCTGTGTGAATCCCTATTCGTGGTCAAATGGGAAGCGATTTTCATTGGAAGGGTGCTCCAGCCTTCCAGCGTTGTGGTTTTGCATTAAGAGAGGCTGCCAAGCTCCTCTTGTTTTCCCTATAACTCTCTTGTTCCAACACAGACAAGAAGAGGGCAGTGCCTGGAAAATTGCTTTTCCTTCTGCTCTGTGGTCTGACTTCAAAAAATGAATGTTTCCATTCAACAAGATTGTAGCCGGCATTGTACTGTTGCAATACATTTCTTATCGTCCTCCAATTAATCCTCATTAGCTGACGAGTTCCCTCCCATGGGATCCATCCGTACCATAGCCCAATAATTCAGTTAGATACCATAACAACGCTTATTCATGTACTACTGTATTTCAAGTTTCACAACAATCATTCCACTAAGGACTCACCTGCTAAATATAGCATGTTATCTTAGAAGCAAAACATCAAATGGTCTTATTGTACAAGTGTAGTAACAATGTAGTTGATTTGACATCAATGCAAACACCTTGGAAAAAGTGCCCCCCAAGCTGTGAGGCAGTCAATGATTCGAATGGCTCGGTAATAGCAGGGAATGCATTTCTTGGCTTGGCTTTGTCCAGACACATTTGACAGGTCATGGTATGCACCAATCACAACTGACAAAGCACCACCTTCATCCCATGATACATCTATCCCATGAGTGAAAAATGGTACCCTTCAGAGTGAAAATGCTGCTTCACATAATTGTTCACAATATAATATAGTTCAAACATAATGTCAGCCATACTCCATGTTAGTCTTAATTACCATATCAGAACCCAGTGAGTGTTAATTAATGGGAGATTCTGAAATGATTGGGCCTTATTCAATAAATGCTCTTACACACAAATGTGTTCTTAAACAGTTTGCTAGCCCTTAATTTTGTCTTACAAACAGGAAGCAATGCCCAACTACTGCTACCTCTTGTAACATTAATGTCTTTGCAAGCCTGGGTGATCGCCAGTTACAAGAGGTACACAATAGATGTGTAGGCATTAATGTGTTACAAAGAGCCATCAGTATTTTCCTGTAAGACTAAATTGAGGGCTAAAAAGGTCCTATAATGTGTAAAGACCATTTCATGAATGAGGCCCATTGTGTTCTGTGTTTACTACTACCACAGAGCAAAGCAACATGGTTGGCATTCTTGTGGAAGAGAGGTGTTACATGGTTATACAAATTTAGAACATGGTACATTAAAGAACTGTTAGCTCTTGATGCAAAGTGTGTAGTGTGTGAGAGAGCTTCTCGGGCGCAGCATACAGATTTTGTATGCAGGAAGTTGAAGGCCCTAAAGGGGAGGGCTTAGCCTCCCTTTCCTATAATGTCGCAGTGAATGTGTAATCTTGCGTAGCCAGTCCTCCGTTTCGTCAAGCTTCATGCTAGGTCTGGGGAACATCTTGTTGCAAGAATTGGGTTAACAAGAATGTGGAAATCCTGAGGCAGCCATTCAATTGGCTGAGAGTTTAAAAAATGCCCGTCTCGAAAAACAGCACCAGCACCAGGCACCGCTCTCATTGGTTTGTAGTACGGTAATCTTGCAGTGGGGAACTGTGTTAAGTACTGTATCATGGCTGCTTTCATTAATGGTGCCACTTAGTTCTCCTAATCTACTCCACAATAGACAGGTTTCTTGTTTATAAATATACTGTGTTGGAGCCAATCAGCAATAGGACCCACTGAATCACTTGACTGAGTTGCCCCCTACCTGCGTGAGCTGCGGCGCTAAAAAAAATACAACAGGCGCTATGGAGAAACCATGGCATGGCTGCGAGTGTCAGTCTTTCACCTTTTACATCTAGATTTGGCATGGATTGATTGTTTAGATCGCTAGCATGGCTAACAAATGCAAATATATTGTGGTCTGCCCCGCTGTTCTGACCAGGATTACGTTCGCTTTTGCCTCCTTGATGCACATGCACACTTGAGTCTGACCCATGTATACAAAGTTTCTAACACATCCTATTTTGCTATTAGCTAGCATTAACGCTAACATACTGCAAGCTACCAAAGATTTTAGCTAATGTCAGCTACCAAATTTTGCATTGATTGATTGATTGATTGAAAACTTTATTAACAGATTGCAGAATGGGTACAGTACAGTACAGCTCAATACATACAATTGTTAAGGGGATGCAGACCAGAGAAAGACTTTCGTCTTGTTTACATCAGGGTCCCCCATTTTCAAATCATCATAACATATATGACATACACGACATACAGATAGACAGTAGGGGTGGGACGATACAGGGGTGGGTGGGGGACACACACTGTACAACTGTACAAGCAAAACTGTACATTGGAATATTGACAACCATACATTAGGGGTGGGACGATACATCGATCCAGATCGATATATCGATCTATTATCAATAATCAAATAGGATCGATGCAACGTAAAAAGATCGATTCATATTGCGATACTCTTATTTTGAAAATCCCCTCGTGAGCATTTCCGCCCGGCCGGAACAACAAGCTCAGCGCAGCTCCGTGTGTAGACGTTAGATAGTATTGCTTCAGAGTCCGCCTATTTTGCCCAAAATAAGTGCCTGTTGTTTTTTCCCCACAAGGGGTTAAATGCATCTAACATGCTTTCCATCCTCTCCATTCCTTTATGCCCAATATGTCGCGTTAAATACCGAAATGAACGTTGCGTTAGCGTGAGCTAACTATGCTAAGCACTGCAGCTAACCATGAGAGGAGAGGAGAGAGGAGAGGGGACTTGGGAAAGAGCAAGGGTGGGGGCACTGGGCAGTCTACCTTTCTGTGGGGGACTGGGTTGCGTGAGGGGCATTCTGTGTGTGTGTGTGTGTTACTGAGGATGGACAGATAATGTTGATAGTTAAACATGAATACATAATATATGTATTCATGATCATCATGCAACATAAAACAATTGTAGGAAGTTTGGGAGAGGAAAGGGTTTTAGCTTGCGTGTTGTGAGTTCCAAAACATTTTACTTAAAGTTTAAAGCTCAATATATAAAAAGTTAACAGGAGGTCTATTTGTATTAAAAACAATAGATTGTTTTTCATTTAAATGTCTGGAAGAGCTCAAAAATAAAAACATCAATTGATATTTCCGTAGCCTTTTTTTAGTTGATCTAAATGTGACTGATTGTGTTAAATGGGCACATAATATCGCCTCATATCGATCGCAGGCACCTGAATCGAATCGTATCGTGGCAGACTTTGTGATATCGGGAAATATCGTATCGTTGTCCAAAGAATCGATATCGTATCGTATCGTGATGAAACTGGTGATTCCCACCCCTACCATACATGGTAATTTACTGTACATTGGAGGGGGTTGGGTTAGGACATTTACAGGGCCAGTTTCGAATTGCAGCCTCCCGTAGGTGTTCTTTGAGAGTGGTTTTGAAAGTGGGTAGTGATTCACATTACTTTACAGTTTTGGGTAGGGCGTTCCACATTGATGTGGCATAATTGCGAAACGTGTTTAGTCCCTTGTTTGAGCCGAATCTGGGTTTAACATGATTTGTGGAGCTCCCTCTGGTGTTGTGATCGTGGTATTCACTGACCTTTGGGAAGTATTTTGACATGTACATGGGTACCTTGGTCGTGTAGTGTATCTTGTAGACCAGGCCCATTGCAAGTTGCTGTACTCTGTCGTCTACTCTAAGCCATCCTAGGTTGTCAAAGTGGGCAGGGGTGAGGTGGGTTCTAGGAGTAAGGTCAAGCAGTAGTCTGAAAAAGTTTGTTTTGAGATGTTTGTAATTTAGTTTTTAGCGCCTTTGAGGTGCTTTGGTACCATGAGGTGCAAGCATAGTCGTAGTACCCTTGAATGAGTGCTCCTGCCAGAGTCTTCAGGGTATTCTTGTTTACCAGAGAGGAGATCCGGTACAAGAATCGAGTTTGTTGGTTGAATTTTTTTATTACATTGGATGCCATTTTGTCACAGGAAAGATTTGCCTCTAGGATGGATCCCAGGTAGATAACTTCATCTTTCCTTGTGACAATATTGTCACCCACTGTAACTGAGAAGCCGTCGGTCTTGCTGAGTTTGTTATATGAACCGAAGAGAATGGTAGTTTGTTATCAGCGAGCCATATGCCGATTTTGCCTAGTTCCGAGTGGGGATGGGAATTGATTAGATTTTATCAATACGATTCCATTATCGATTCTGCTTATCGGTCCGATTCTTTATCGATTCCCTTATCGATTCCTGATACATTTATAATTTAAATAAATAAATTGGAAATGCAACAGAACTAAGCTGGTTAGAATAACAACATGCAACTTGACATTTCTGATTGTAATTTATCATTTATTGTTGAGCCCCCATGTCAGAAAAATACAAAAACTGTAAAAAATAAATTAACTATACACTTAAATAAAATAATGGCATCGATAAGAGGAATCTATAGTCACGGAGGCATGCGATTCCAGGAATCGGACAATTAGGAACCGGTTCCCAATCGATTCCGATTCTCGATTCCCATCCCTAGTTCCGAGCTGAGGGTTTTTTCAACCTGTAACTTGTTCTTGTCAGATACCAGCAGGGCTAAGTCGTCCGCAAACAGGAACAAGTTGCAGTCACAAGCTGACGACATGTAATTTGCATAAATTAGGAACAGTAGCGGTCCTAGTATGCTTCCTTGTGGAACACCACAGCTCACTGTGAGGGGGGGGGGGGGGGGGGGGGGTAGGGTACCGTTTACCTCCACCATCTGTTCTCTCCCCTCCAGGTAGGATTGCATCCAGCTCACTGATAGACTATCAAAACCAATTGCTTTTAGCTTGTCAATCAGAATGGTGTGATTGACAGTGTCGAAGGCCTTTTGTAGGTCCAGCATGACCATGCCGCAGTATTTGCCCGCCTCCACCTCTTGTTTGATGTGGACGTTTAAATAGAGAAGGCATGCGTCAGTGGAGTGGGATGTTCTGAAGCCAGATTGGAATTTGTAGATTAGATTTTTTCCCGCTAGGTACTTTTCGACCTGTTCGTATAAAAAAATTTCCATGACTTTCGAGATGGAGGTAAGGATATAAACAGGGCGGTAGTTGCCTGGGTCTAATTTGCTGCCCTTTTTGTGCAGGGGTGTTACTCTCGCAATTTTGAAGTCCTTGGGGACGTGTCCCTGTTTTATGGAGAGGTTTATTATGTGTGTGATGACTGGGGTGATGGCGGCTGCTGAGTCTCTCTGGACCAGTTCATTGGCGTCAGGTTTGGAGAGGGATGGCTTTAGCCTGGCTATGTTTTTGAGGTGGAAGGAGGTTTTTCAGGTATTTTTTTATATTGAAATGAGTGTGTGGAATAAAATTTGAAACCAAGATTAGTGACAACAGAGGACGTAGTGATGGGTTGACCGTTGATGGTGGGACATAATGCTGTTGGCCTCGGAGAGTTGCTTGGGTGTGCCAATGAGAATAGCCTCTTTCAAAAATGAAAGTCAAGACAGATCACTAGGGTTTAGTACCGTTTATCTTCTGAGTTAGTTATACTTAGCATCCAGCCCTATGAGAGCAATCCTTTGAACCCCCGCTCTATCAATGAAAACCTTTATTTATTCTCAAAAAGATAATTGAGGTCACCGGTCAACTAGGGATGGGTACCGAATTCGGTACTTTTGAGGTACCGAACCGAAACACGTCGGTACTACCGAGTATCGAATCAAGTGAGAAACCAAAAAAAAAAAAAAAAAAAAAAAAAAAAAAAATTCGTTATTAATTTTTTTTTTACTTTTTTTTTTCCATGTCAACGTTCACACGCACAATATATGCTTACCTAGGATTTGACTTGATTCAACAACAAAGCAGTCGGAGCAATGACAAGCCGAAAACTGTCGAAATTGTAGTTATTTGAAGTTTGGATTTTTTTTTTACGACTGAGGTAGGTAAATAAAATTTCTTGAGACTAAAGTACCGAAAAAAGGTACCGTTGGGTACCGGTATCGATTCACAGGTACCGGTACCAGTACCGGTTCAAATGTGAAAGGTACCCATCCCTACCGGTCACCCTCATTTTCAATGTCATTGAGACTTTACAGACATTTCAATGGACACATTATTTTCTACAATATAACAATAAATATGAATAACTATCTATATATAGACATCACAAACGCCAAATAATAGGATGGAGTTGGTGGCATTTTTCCCTCAGTCATAGGCCTGTGAGCCTCATTCTCATGATTCATACTGACATCCACAAGATAGTCTCATATTACTATCTCATACAGCTAAAGGTGTTTCTGAGTTTGTCAGATTAGGTTATGTTATGTTCCACATGGTTTGTTGCTTCCAGTCAGGGCCGGATTAACGACCGGGCCGCGGCCCGTGGGCCTCGAGTGATGAGGGGCCTCAAAAAAAAAAAAAAAAATTAAACTTTATTTTTTATTTTGTATTTTTTATTTTTTTGGAGGCCCCTCGTCACTAGAGGCCCCAATTTTATTTTTATTTTTTTTTAACTTTAATTTTTTATTTTTTGAGGCCACTCGTCACTAGAGGCCTTTTGGAGGCCCCTTGTCACAAGAGGCCCCACATTTCTTTTAATTTTTTTTTAACTTTTATTTTAAATTTTTTTGGATGCCGCTCGTCACTCGAGGTCTTTTGGAGGCCCCTCGTCATTAGAGGCCCCAAATTATTATAATTTTTTTTTTTACTTTTATTTTCTTTTCTTTTGGAGGCCCCTCGTCACTAGAGGCCCCAAATATTTGTTTATTTTTTTTTTTACTTTGATTTTAAACATTTTTGGAGGCCCCTCGTCACTAGAGGCCCCACATTTTATTTTATTTTTCTTTCTTATTTTGGAGATCGATGTCATACTGTGACACTGAATGATTGGCACTGACTGACGCTCTCTGATTGGCCACTGACATGTTTGCCCAATCGCGTGACGAGCTGTGTCTTTGCCCATTTCCTCGTCAAACAGCCTGCAAACTACCTGGCGTTATATCGCCATGCTCTAAGACAAACTCTAACCTTAACCAACTTCGAATGAGTGCCAAAGCTTAACCGTCGAAAGAACTTGCCGTCAGCCCGTCACGCTCTAAGACAAACTCTAACCTTAACCAACTTCGAAAGAGTGCCTAAGCTTAACCAGTGTAGAAACAGGCATCGGCCAATCAGAGAGCGTCTTGCCAGAAATGCGGCTAGGTTTAGAAATAACGTGACTAGGGGCCTCCACACTACACACTAGTACTAGTACTAAATACCTATATGTCCCTATGCCATAAATGTCATGTATGTTGTGTATGTCATAAATGTCTATATGAATTGAAAATGGGGGACCCTGATGTAAACAAGACAAACGTCTTTCTCTGGTCTGCATCCCCTGCCTTAACAATTGTGTGTATTGAGCCGTACTGTATTGTACCCATTCTGCAATCTGTTAAATAAAGTTTTCATTCATTCATTCAGTAAAAAAAATAAAAGAGATACGAAAATTTGAAATATAGGCCTCTCTCTTATACATGCCTCCTCCTAATACAAGCCTGGTATCCACTACAGTTGAAACAAATACAAGCCGGGGTTACTATTAGAGGAATTACGGTATTCTATATATTTTTTAAAGTGACATATAAAAACGCCACTGTGCGTGCGTGCACGTGTGTGGGGGGGGGCCTCCACAAGAAACTGGCCCAGGGGCCTCTGAAGTCTTAATCTGGCCTTGCTTCCAGTACATGCCACGTGTCAAACACACAAGCAGGCAAAATCCCTGCCTCCTGCGCCATAATTCACCAAAGGAATCTGTAGGGTTTTAATAAATCATGATATTGAAATGCCTTGTCTGCATAGCTTTCAAATAGCCTGCCATCAGACTCTTGTTAATACAAGAGTCTTGAGTATGAGACTATCGTTGGTGAAAATGCCATCTCAGACGTCATGCCATTGGTCTCCCCACAATACTCGAGTATTATTATAGCCTGGTGGTAGCCAGATACCACGTTCCTCTCTAATCAATACAGGCTAATGCATTTTAAACCACTACGTGACCACTTACACTGCCTTGTGGATTAGGCTATTGTCATACTGGATGACACAGCTCCCATTGAAAAATAAATACCTCTGAGGGATGGATGGACTAAAACCAATGTACTTTTACACCTGACCAGAGCCAGCAGCACCCCTCACTGTGTGGGACACAGGTGAAAATATTATTTTGTCCGGAGTCTCCGGACTATGTGTGTTTGTGATAGGTGGACAAATAGAGAGTGAAATGTTGTTTCCATTTTTCATTGTGTTGAAATCCCATAGCATTACAGGACTAGATGATGTTATTAGCATGATACGCTACTGCTATTGTCTGCAGTAATGCTGTTTTTCACCCATATGTGGCAAAGATTGAGCATTGTTTAGCCTAAACATAAATATGCAATAAGAGGGGTTTTTATTAATCAAATTTGGATTTGTTTCTTTCCTGATGTGCTGAAGTTCCCATTTGTTTCAGGTGCCTAGTAAGTAGATTAAAAGACTGGTTCACCTCTGGCAGGTGGCTGATCTCATTACTTGTAATGTCAGCAAAGATCACACAGAGGTGCCTGCCAACAGACTGGGGGCATTAAGATGGCAGCCTCCACGATATATGTCATCTTAGCTTGTACCACTGTGCAACAACCCACACCCAACATATGTGGCAACTTCCTAGTGATCCCCAGGACCAGGCTAAAAACAAGGGGTGATCGAGCCTTCGAGGTGACAGCACCAAGGCTCTGGAACGCTCTCCCCCTGGACCTGCGAACTGCCCCCTCTGAGAACTCTTTTAAAAAACAACTAAAAACACATTTGTTCAGGCAGGCTTTTAATCACACATAGGCGCCTTTTTCTGTTCTATAGTGTTGTTTTAATTTGTTTTAATGAGTGACTCATGATTTTATCCAAATTCTTTTATTCTACTTTTTCTATCTGGTTTCACTGTTTTTAACTGCTGTTTGTCTGTTGTCATTTATTTCTGATTTTGTTTTTATTGTGTTTTTATATTAAGCTGTAGTGTAAAGCACCCTGTGCATTCGTGCTGTGAAGGGTGCTCTATAAATAAAGGTCATTCATTCATTCATCAACTTGTGGATGTACCTGTATAGACGTTTGTATGCTTTTCAGAATAAAGCTTCAGGACAGGTCAGGGTTTTCAACCCAGAGGCCTACTATCTCTATATGCACCTGGTCAATGCATTATTTCACTGCCATATAATTAATACACGTACTGTGACGTACAAATATGCAGGTGGGTTAATACATGGGTATGAACTTTGTTTTTCTTTTTTGAACAGGTTATTGAATGTGCTGGACATTATATGTATGCATAATGCCTGTAAACAAAACAAAACAAAACAAAAAAAGAAAGCGCATTTGGAAATAGAGTAACATTGCGTAAAAAACAAGTGTTTTTTGTTTGATGTAATGACAAGGTTGCATAGTTGAAAGTGAGAAGGCGACAACCCCTAACACCGTAGCCTACTAAATGTATCGGGGCTTTAACAAAAAGTAATGTTCACCTACATCCACACAAGTAGTCCTTGAGTTAGTTGAGAAATTATATTCTTTAGGAGCCTAAAACCAAATATAGGTGGAGAAGGGGATGGTACGTGCGGGGACTATAGAAGCAGTGATTTACAGTATGTAAATTGCATTAACAGGAATTGTATCTCTTCAAATGGGCTATAGCCTATAGTATAGATATATATTGCAGGACTCCAAAACTAAGTCAGCTAACCGGTAACAGCAAAGCATGTCAATCATTTTACAATAAACAAGTTGACACATTGCAAATCATGCCCATTTAGAAATCCACACAAATAACGCTTAACGTTCTTACCAAGTAAGAGCAGTTTCACTTCTCTGGAGGCTTTCTCCCCATCTTCCCGTAGGTTTTTATCGATCATTTTACTCCTCTCCACCGCAGCTTTGTCCTCGGTGCTTATCGTGCAACCCATGTTTAATAACTACTGTCTGTCACTTCTCGTTTCGGCAGAACTGCTCATTAAGTTGACGAAATAAATCGCTTCACTCGGTGCGTTAAGTTCCCCAGCAGCCAGAGACTGGATCGGGAAAGGAAAAGGCGTTGGCACTAACGCTCGTCTCGCCAACTAGCCCCACATGGGAGTTGATGGTAATCTCACGCAACTAGAGTAGCCTGCTGTAGTGTCGAGTTGATCAATTTGGGTTCGCAGCCTAAATGACTTCCTTTATAATGGTGATTTTTTTTTACTGTTCTATCCAACTTATCCGTAGTTGTCGAGTCGTACTAGACACACACAGCCAAACGCCTAGACATCTTTCTAAAAGAAAGAATGCTGCATAAATAATGCTTATAATACAAATAAACGCAGAAAAAGAGGGCACGCTTTTTTGGCTGAGATATTTAAATTAGCGCTGTTTACAACCTTTATCTAACGTGTTCAGTTAAAAACTATTGCATGGCACCCAAGTAAAATATCTCGATATTTTTTTGTATCAACCAGGTTGCTGTTGCGCAGTCGCGCGCTATGTACAGCTGAGCCAAATGCACGAGAAGGAAAAACTGCATTGAAAAGAAAAATTGATGTTTCGGGGCTCGAGGGGAAATGTAGTCTCTTCTACATCAGAAACACCAAGCATGTTCATTGTCGCGCAGAAACATGTAGGGAAGTCGGCTTAGGTTGAGTTATTCGATCCCCCCAACTGTTAGTTAATTGACTAATTTCCGGTAAATTGATTAAAGATGCAAACATGGGTACTTGTTCTCATTAGTATGTTCCCACATGATTTGTATGCTTGTTTCGAGCAGTGACTTTCGAGTAGATGGCGGACTTTGTGTGTGATGTGAGCGCCCCCAGTGATATTCCTTGTGAAGTGCATGGAAATTATGGCAACATCAGACAGCCGCAAAGTTTGTTAATGTGCGATGAAGTTATGAACTTTAGTCAATGTTGCTTTGTGTTGCATTTAGACCACCACCTGGCATTGATGGGGTGAAACGATTACTCTAAAGAAAACAGGACATATAGGCCGCTCATTGAAAAACATTAATTTAAATGTTTAAGTTTAACTCAAGGAAATTGTATTATGGATGTTGTGTCTCTTTATATTGTATAGCCTAATTGTCTTTATAATGTAATTCTAAAACCATTATAGACCTCATAGTAATGGTTGGATGAGTGAAGATTGGATTGCTATTGATTATTTTACTCAAGGCAAGGCATTTGTTTTTTGTGTAGTGCCCCTGAAGCAGTTCATAGTTTAGAGCCTTGCTCAAAGGCACTCCAGCACTAATTGTCACCTCACCACTGGAATAGGCTACATCCTCCTGTCAGTGCCAGGTATTTACCAGCAACCTTTAGCTATTGGTCAGTTTATCTGCTTCTAGGTCAACCTGTCACCCACAGTCAAAACATAAAAGCAAGGATACAGATATACCTGCCAAAATCCAAAATAATTGTCCATTGATTTTTGTTTTCCTTTTATGCCTGATGAGGAGCTTAAATCTAATATCCAAAAGCTGACAGAACTTACTTGTCCTTCGTCTGACAGACCAACATTTTTTACATTTATCAATATTTATCTGCTTGTGTTCTAATCCCGTTTTGCCCCATTTGCCTGAACAGGTCGCGTCTATGCTTTACCCAAACGGTTCATGCGTTTTGCGAATCTGATTGGCCACTGACTTTCTGGTCATGTGACATGTGCGCCCAATCGTGTGACGCGCCCATTTCCGCCTCGACCAGCACCTAACCATAACCCTAACCCTAACCGTTCTATCGCCATGCTCTAAGACAAACTCTAACCTTAACCAACTTCGAAAGAGTGCCTAAGCTTAACCGGGGGGAAAGAACTTGCCGTCACACGATTGGTGCGACCAGAAACATCAGTGGCCAATCAGAGCGCAAAACGAGAACGCGGTAGCATGCACCGTTTGGGTAAAGCAATGACGCGAACAGGTCCTGTCCGCTTGTATCCTTTCGGCAAGCAACCTTCCCTTCCGCGTTGCTCTGATTGGCCGAGCGCGCGCATGCGCATGAGCCGCGATAAGCCCCTCAGGCAAGCAGGAATACTAAGCTCCAGTTAACCTAATTTATACAAATGGAAGTATTGATTTCGCCGTAACGAATAATTAAAAAAAATATACCGTTAACTGGAATATGTTGTTTCTTTACACATATGTTGGATTATGTAATTGGTTTGTCATGACAAACCAATAAAAAATCGCGAATTAACCGGTGGTTATCCTATTATATTAACATTGTGCGGGAGCTTAGAGGACTGTATATACATTTCACCTTAGGGGTTGGTCGGATGCCTTAACTGCTAAACTAATTGTACCAAATTACACAACTGAGTAAATAACTTAAAATGGAGTCACCTAGACTAGAAAGAGCGAGGAAACTGTTTGAATCATAATGCCATTTTATATAAACAAAGGGGGGAAAAACATACATACAAATATTATTATTACTTTATACAATTCCTAATTAAATACTATAGCTAAATTTAGATGGGCGCCCAAATGGTTCTATTAAAGTGTTCTGGCCAACGTTGCTGCGGTTACCAATGCAGCAGAGGAACAATTCCCTCTGCTAGAAGAGAGAAGTGGAGAGAGTTAGTAATCCTGGTGGTGAGAAAGGACCCGGATGGGTTCTGTAGCGAGGAGTAGTCGACCGCTGCGTGGTGATGAGGGCGGGAAGACGCTGCCTGGTCCGATTGGCGCTACCAGTCTGCTCCTGCAAACCAGATGCACCGCTGTGGGGTATCCGAGTGTCTCCTCCGCTCCGTAGTTAGTGTAACGGAGGTACTGCAGTATATCCACAGTCACGATGGTACAAGTAGTTCAGTGGCTGTGGATGGTAAGCGGTACTGCAAGTAAACTCACTCCCCAGAGGCATCCAGACCCGGAAGCAAGAGGTGGATTCACATCTTGGTATAGTGGTCTGTGATGCCGCCCGCGACGCGGGAGATCGGGGTTCAACTCCCACTCAGGGCGATCCCTTAACAGGGGTCGAATCGACAAACACAACGCAGATAAGATCACACCGGCTTGATTGATTGATTGATTGAAAACTTTATTAACTGATTGCAGAATGGGTACAGTACAGTACAGCTCAATACATACAATTGTTAAGGGGATACAGACCAGAGAAAGACTTTCGTCTTGTTTACATCAGGGTCCCCCATTTTCAATTCATCGTAACATATATGACATACATGACATACAGATAGACAGTACTGCTACATCTATATATTTATGACATACCATATTTGTAAATACAGTACTGTTTGTGATACAAAGAGAGCCCAGAAAACAAAAAGTATATACATTTGCCGTAGAAACTGTACATTGGATTGGGTAGGTGGGGGGGGGGGGGACTGTACATTGGAGGTGGTTGGGTGGGTGGGGGGGGGGGGGGGGGGGGGTTGGGTAGGAGGGGTGGGTGGGTGGGGGACACTGTACACTGTACAACTGTACAAACAAAACTGTACATTGGAATATTGACAAGACCATACTTGGTAATTTACTGTACATTGGAGGGGGTTGTGTTAGGACATTTACAGGGGCCAGTTTCGAATTGCAGTCTCCCGTAGGTGTTTTTTGAGAGTGTTTTTGAAAGTGGGTAGTGATTCACATTCCTTTACAGCTTTGGGTAGGGCGTTCCACATTGATGTGGCATAATTGTGAAACGTGTTTAGTCCTGTTTGAGCCGAATCTGGGTTTACCATGATTTGTGGAGCTCCCTCTGGTGTTGTGATCGTGGTATTCACTGACCTTTGGGAAGTATTTTGACATGTACATGGGTACCTTGGTCGTGTAGTGTATCTTGTAGACCAGGCCCATTGCAAGTTGCTGTACTCTGTCGTCTACTCTAAGCCATCCTAAGTTGTCAAAGTGGGCAGGGGTGAGGTGGGTTCTAGGAGTAAGGTCAAGCAGTAGTCTGACCAGTTTGTTTTGAGATGTTTGTAATTTTGTTTTTAGCGCCTTTGAGGTGCTTTGGTACCATGAGGTGCAAGCATAGTCGTAGTACCCTTGAATGAGTGCTCCTGCCAGAGTCTTCAGGGTATTCTTGTTTACCAGTGAGGAGATCCGGTACAAGAATCGAGTTCGTTGGTTGACTTTTTTTATTACATTGGATGCCATTTTGTCACAGGAAAGATTTGCCTCTAGGATGGAACCCAGGTAGGTAATATCTTCTTTCCTCGTGACAATATTGTCACCCACTGTAACTGAGAAGCCGTCGGTCTTGCTGAGTTTGTTATTTGAACCGAAGAGAATGGACTCTGTTTTGCCCATGTGTAATGATAGTTTGTTATCAGCGAGCCATATGCAGATTTTGCCTAGTTCTGAGCTGAGGGTTTTTTCAACCTGTAACTTGTTCTTGTCAGAGACCAGCAGGGCTGAGTCGTCCGCAAACAGGAACAAGTTGCAGTCACAAGCTGACGACATGTCATTTGCATAAATTAGGAACAGTAGCGGACCTAGTATGCTTCCTTGTGGAACACCACAGCTTACTGTGAGGGGGGGGATAGGGTACCGTTTACCTCCACCATCTGCTCTCTCCCCTCCAGGTAGGATTGCATCCAGCTCACTGATAGACTATCAAAACCAATTGCTTTTAGCTTGTCAATCAGAATGGTGTGATTGACAGTGTCGAAGGCCTTTTGTAGGTCCAGCATGACCATGCCGCAGTATTTGCCCGCGTCCACCTCTTGTTTGATGTGGTCGTTTAAATAGAGAAGGCATGTGTCAGTGGAGTGGGATGTTCTGAAGCCAGATTGGAATTCGTAGATTAGATTTTTTTCCGCGAGGTATTTTTCGACCTGTTCGTATACAATTTTTTCCATGACTTTCGAGATGGAGGTAAGGATAGAAACAGGGCGGTAGTTGCCTGGGTCTAATTTACTGCCTTTTTGTGCAGAGGGGTCACTCTCGCGATTTTGAAGTCCTTGGGGACGTGTCCCTGTTTTATGGAGAGGTTTATTATGTGTGTGATGACTGGGGTGATGGCGGCTGCTGAGTCTCTGAGGAATTTGGAGGGGATGTTGTCATGGCTACACGTGGCTACACGTGGTGCCGCTAGACCCGGATGCCCTGTGTGGAGTGAGTTTAGGGGGGTGAGTGTAACGGAGGTACCGCAGTATATCCACAGTCACGATGGTACAAGTAGTTCAGTGGCTGTGGATGGTAAGCGGTACTGCAAGTAAACTCACTCCCCAGAGGCATCCAGACCCGGAAGCAAGAGGTGGATTCACCTCTTGGTATAGTGGTCTGTGATGCCGCCCGCGATGCGGGAGATCGGGGTTCAACTCCCACTCAGGGCGATCCCTTAACAGGGGTCGAATCGACAAAACACAACGCAGTTAAGATCACACCGGCTACATGAGCACGCAGACAGCCACACTAAAGACACGCTGGTCGCCTCTGTTCAACAGGCTAATGCTAGTGGCTACTGTGCTAGCAAATGACTGGTTGTGTGCCTTTTACCCTTCGGCACAGACCCTATCTAAATGTCCTCCGGTCTGTGCTATATATCGTCTGATATGTCCAGTACAGAGCAGCTATCAACGCATGAGCATCGGGCTACGTTAGGTATTAGCTCCGAGCTAGCTAGCTTATGCTAATTGCTAACGATAATGGGAAATACTATAGTTAGCTGTAATCCGCTAATCCCTGACGTTTACTAAACATCTAATTAGTACTAAAACTCACTCTCTCTTGGTGGAATAATGTCCGCTTGGTAAGCAACTTTACATCCCTGGTCAAACTATATGTGACTTTAACGCTGGATGCATTTCTCCGTCTCGTTCTCTATAAGTCCAGGCAAGTTCAACGTCGTGAGTTCAAAGTCTCCTACAGGAAGTGACGCACTTGCGCTAAAACACTTCCACCTCTGGCCCACTAGATGGCAGCACTGTCATATAACATGAGATGCCAGCAGTAGGCAGACGGTGTAAACATTATGTGGTAAATAATAACTTAGCTCCCACATATTAAACAGGTTGGTGAACTTAAAGGGGGGTAATCTTAGGTCTATTTTTACCTAAATGCAGACCCTTCAGCACAGCCGCACCCTGATTTGCGGCACTAATCAGTACTGAGGTCTAGTAGTCACTCAGGCTGGTCAGAGTCAGAGTCAGAGTATGGGGGTAGTCGGATCAGTCGAGCCACTGGTCTGTGGTAAGTTCTTCCTCCGACATCCACGACAGCAGAGCGGACTCTTCTGTCTTGCCCTTTTACCACGCTCTTCACCCCTCCGGTGAGCCAGCGGGCTCGGGGGAGCGCCTGATCCACGATCATGACTGGGGTTCCTGGTTCTAGGTTGCCTCTTTCAGTGATCCAATTGCGGCGGCCTTGCAGCGATGGAAGATACTCGGTGGTGAACCTCTTCCAGAATTGGTCGGCTAAAGCCTGACTATACCTCCATTGTCTTCTGCCAATGATCTCGGTGGAGGCGTAGACCGCAAAGGGAAGGGCCGCGTCTCGCCGCACCATCAGAAGGCTGTTGGGTGTTATGGGGTTGAGATCGGCCGCGTCGCTACTGACGTACCCCAGTGGCTTGGAATTCAGAATGGCTTCAATCTCCACCAGCACGGTGTTGAAGACCTCTGCCTTAGGAACCTGGCCTCTGAGCGCGGCGCCTAGAGCAGCCTTTACTGACTTGACCTCTCTCCCACGTTCCACCGAAGTGGGGTGCATTTGGAGGGTTGTAGGAGAAGGTGACCTGTTGGGAGGCCAGCTCGTCCCTCAACTCCTCACTCATCTGGTGGTAACTCTTGATGAGTTCAGCTTCTCCTCCCTTGAAGTTCGTTCCGTGATCAGACCAGAGGGTATGGGGTCGCCCTCTCCTTCCAGTAAATCGACGGAATGACTGGAGGAAGCTGTCTGTTGTCATTTCAGCCAGCACCTCGAGATGGACGGCTCTCATGGTGAGGCACTTGAAGATGATTCCCCATCTCTTAGCAGTTGCTCTCCCGATCTCCGCCTTGATGGTGAAGGGCCCGAAGCAGTCCATGCCCGTGTTGTGGAAGGGCGCTTCTTGGAGACGGAGGCGGCAGGATGGGAGGTCAGCCATTCGTGGCATGATGGGTTGGGCTCTGAGCCTCCCAGCCGCGAAGTATCCAGAACCTTCTCCTGAGCTCCGCGAAGAGCCGCTCCGCTCCAGGGTGATACAAGTTGGTGTCATAGTGACGAATCACCAAGTTAGTCACCGGATGCTTTGAGGGGAGTAGGATGGGGTGTTTGCTGTCCTCGGTGAGGCCCTGAGCCCGTCAGAGGCGGCCTCCGACACCTATGAGATCTTTCTCGTCCAGTTCGGGGGCCAGTAGCCTCAGCTTGCTGTCTCTTGCTAGCTCCATCTTCCGTCCCAAGCACGCCATCTCGATCTGGAAGACCTCCCGCTGCACCCTCCGCAGCAACATGATCTCAGCTGCGGCGTAGTCATCAGCGCTGAGGGGGGTCGGGTCTCCGGGACCGGGGTTCTGGTGGTGGAAGGTACGTACTTGGAGCTCTTCTAGGGTCTGGCAATCGTCAACCTTGAGACCGTCGGTGGTTGAAGGGTCTTGGAGTCCGGTGAGGCCGCAGAAGATGGACTTCTTAAGTTCCACCTCCACCTCTGCGTTCTCCAAGTTCGGAGGAGAAGGCCACTCTTCTTCTGGCTTGCGTAGGTAGTCGGGTCCTCGGTGGTAGAGGTTGGGACGTGCCAATTCCTCGAGGGTCGCACCTCTGGTGATCACGTCCGCCGGGTTGACATCTGTCAAAACGTATCGCCAGCAGCTGATCCCCACAAGCTCTTGGATCTCTGTCACCCTTGTTCCCACGAAGACTTTATATCTGCACGAAGTCGACTGGATCCACTGGATGACTGTTGTGGAGTCGGACCACATCGACACCGCGTAAAGGGGGAGGTGCAGCTCTTCCTTCAGCATCTTTCCCAACTGGGCTCAACTTAGAGCAGCGCAGAACTCCAGCCGGGGAATGGATTGCTGCTTCTTGGGTGCAACTCTTGAGCGTGCAAGAATGAAGGAAACGTGGACTGTGTCTTCGGGCTCTACCATGCCCAGGTACGCTACTGCAGCTTATGCCTTCTCAGACGCATCACAGAATACATGAAGGGAGAGCTGGCTGCCGGTCAGACTGACGCTCGAGGGAAAGTAGCTCCTGGGGAACTCGATCTGTTGGAGGGTGGGGAGCTCTTCTTCCCACTTCGCCCCGAGTGTCTCTGGTAGGGGGTCATCCCATCCCTTCGCCTCAGTCCATAGCTCGCTGACCAGAGCCTTGGCACGAGTCGTGTAGGGGTTGATGTAACCCAACGGGTCATATTGACTCGCCAGAGTACTGTAGATCGACCTCCTGGTTACCTAATGGCGAGTTTCGATCTTATTTTGCCGGTAACACAGGGTGTCAGACTTAAAACGCCAGAGGAGACCCAGAGTCATTTCCTGGGCGTCCTCACTTGACTGGGAGAGCCAGGTCTCGCTGCTGTCAGCCTTCACTTCGTCTGGGAGGTCTCGGACGACCTCAGGGTCATTGGTGGCCCACTGGCGGACATCAAAGCCAGCGGTGGCCAGGAAGGTGCGTATATCATGCACCAGCTTGTAGGCCTATTCCGCTGTCTTCTTTCAGTGCTAAGCAGACACGGCTTCGCTACTCCTGGGGGAACCTTAAAGGTCGGCATGGGCTCTCTTCTCAAAAGCGGTGTGGTGTATCTGAGGACACCGCGCACGCAGACACGCTTGGTCTTGGCTTGGAGAAGATCCATCGCCGCCTTATCTTCCTTGGAGCGAGTGTGTATCTTCTCGTTTTTGTATGGAGCAATGTCCAGCTGCCACAACCTCTGAACATTCTCCAGCAGCGCCTCATCTTTGTGCCCCGCTCCAATGAAGAGGCAGTGGGTCTGACGGGCGTTCAGATTTCTTAGACTGATGGGGCCCTGCAGGGTCCAGCCCAGCGGAGTCTCCAGGGCGACGGGACATCCGGGTGGACCCTGGATGATGTGCTTGGGTAAAGTGAAGTTCACATTATCGGAGCCGAGCAGGAGGGTGGGCTTCACCTCTATTGCAGCGTTTATCCCCAGATTACAGAGATGTGGGTACCTCTTCATGAGGGACTCCATGGGGTAGCCGTAACTGGAGAGGCACAACCCGGCAGCGGTGAATACCCGGCTCACCTTGAAGACTTCCTTCGGCCATCCGGCCGGTGTGAGGGTGAGAGCCACACTCTCTCCATGAATAGTGGTGCGCCCTGGTTGGATGGTGAGGAGATCCAGCTCCTCTGCGTCGCCCCTGAGTCCAAGGGCAATGGCAGCCTCACGCATCAGCAGCGTGCGCTCCGAGCCATCGTCAATAACCGCGTAGGTCTCCAGAGTCTTGTCGCGGTTCCGCAAGACCACCGGCACAATCTTCAACAGCACGCAGGGAGTGCTGCCCCTCACGGGGCCCACGTAGTAGTTGCGTATCTCTCTAGAGGGCTCATCACGGACTTCCGCAACGTCAGGCTTAGCCTTGTCGTCTCTATTGTTGAGGTCGTGGAGGGCCGTGAGGTGGATCTTCCCGCACCCGCTCTGTCTGCAGGGTCCCTTGAGGGTGCAGTCCTTTGCTCTGTGCTCACGGGCGCACTTCCAGCACCGCTTATTCTCTATTATCCACTGTTTCTTTTCTTCTGTAGTCTTCTCCTTGAACACGGGACAGTTGTCTAGCCAGTGGACCTCGGTGCAGCACTGGCATGGTGGCAGAATTTTCTTCTCTCCTTTCTTCTGGGAGGAGAAGCCTTGTTTGCCTTTCGGGGGCCCTTGGTGCTCCTTTGATGTGTTTTCATGTACTGTAGTCAGCACCCTAACAGGCCGCCCCGTTCGGTCGGACTTGTCTCGTCCACTGCGTCCATTGCCTCTCAGCTCATCCCGCTTGGGGAGGCGGATGTGCCTCATCTCCGACTTCAGGAACTCTGAGAGCTCCATCAGGGTAGACAGTGGCTGTTTGGGGTGAAGACGCTCGTGTTCCCGTCGGAACCTCTCTTCCCTTTCCTTTGGAAGCTTCCTGACAAAGCGTTCTACGTTGGAGCCTGCATAGAGCTACTTGCGGCCGGCAGCTCCTTGAAACGTCAGCAGGCTCACCAGAGCCTGTACCTTCAAGGAGTATGTGTCCAGGGCCTGGTCGTCCTTTATGTCTGCCATTTCTCCCAGCTCGTGGATCTCATCCAATATGTGGTCCCACAGGCGTCCCCAGCGCTCGTCCAGGGCCTGGATAGACGAAGTATAGGGGGTGGGGGAGTATGCGTTGGCAGTGCATATGAGCTTGGCTGCAGGCAGCCTACAGTGCATAGACAGCTCGATGAACTTCTGTTGCTCGCTGTGGTTGGCGGCGCCCAGGAGGAACTCCAGACACATCCTCATGTTATGGTACTGGCTTCTAGAATTATCTTTGAAGAATGGGATGGCGCTCCCTGGTGCGCGCTGTGGGAGCGGGTCATACCTAGGGGCCGGGGTAGTTTCTGGCCAATGTTGATGGGATCTGGAGGTTGCTCTGTGTGTGGCGGGTAGCCGCTCACGTTGAGAGGGGGGTGGCACCTCTCCTGGTGCCATATATTCCTCCTGCAGACGAGCCAGTCGCCCTTCCAGGTCTTCGGAGTCGGCCTTGTCCCCTCTTCGGGGTCGGGGATACGTAGCTGGGTGCTCTTCCCTTTCAGGCTGGCGGCCCTGGGGTGAGTTATTCCTAGTGGATGCTCTTGATGTTTGCCTGGAGGCAGAGGCCGATTGCAGTTGGGCGGTAGCGAGCCGGGTGTACTCCAAGGCCTGGGCTGCCGCTCTATCGCGCTCCCGCTCCAGTGCTTCCGCTGCTCTTCTCTCTCTGTCGAGCGCATCTTGGTGGAGCCACTCCTGTCTTGCGAGTGCATCCTGGCGTCGTTGTTCCTCTCTTGCGAGTGCATCTTCGCGTTGTTGTTGCATGCATTGGAACATGAGTTCTGTTTGGCTTGTAATGCTCCCTCTGCTCCGTGATCGGCTGGGGGGCCTACCAGTTCTGGTTCCATGCTGTCTGGGGGATTGATATCCTTTCCAGGTTGCGAGTC
The DNA here is from genome assembly GCF_963971535.1 of Notolepis coatsorum. Taxonomy (NCBI): domain Eukaryota; kingdom Metazoa; phylum Chordata; class Actinopteri; order Aulopiformes; family Paralepididae; genus Notolepis; species Notolepis coatsorum. Next base: position 65,080,080 of record NC_140181.1, read on the forward strand.
GGTTTCAGAGGAGTCACGCTCCTCTTCTTCATCAGACTCATCTTCATCAGACTCATCTTGGTTGGCGGTATTCAGTGGCGGGAAAGTAGTTATGTCTTTACTACACGGGACTGCCACCTCGTGTCTCTTCTTGTCTTCAGGCAGCTGGGGGGTGTCAGTTGGGTCTGACTCTGTTCTCATAGTCTGATCTAACTGCGGTGTGGCAGCAGCACCCTCTACTGGCTGGGGTGTGCCTGCCGTCTGGGTTGTAAAGTCCCCTACTGTCCGGTCAGCTGATGTGTTTAGCACATGCTGATTGCTCTCCAAACTAGGGCTACTGGGTGTACACAAGACACAGTCATCTAGTCGGGAGGGTAATCTATGCTCTCTAGGAGCACGTGTCTTCCCTTCAGGGAGGGGGGGGGGGAACCTCTTGAACCTCTTTCGGGACATCCTATCTGGTTTGATCCGGCTCGAAGGACCAAATTGTGCGGGAGCTTAGAGGACTGTATATACATTTCACCTTAGGGGGTTGGTCGGATGCCTTAACTGCTAAACTAATTATACCAAATTACACAACTGAGTAAATAACTTAAAATGGAGTCACTTAGACTAGAAAGAGCGAGGAAACTGTTTGAATCATAATGCCATTTTATATAAACAAAGGGGGGAAAAAACATACATACAAATATTATTATTACTTTATACAATTCCTAATTAAATACTATAGTTAAATTTAGATGGGCGCCCAAATGGTTCTATTAAAGTGTTCTGGCCAACGTTGCCGTGGTTACCAATGCAGCAGAGGAACAATTCCCTCTGCAGGATGAGAGAAGTGGAGAGAGTTAGTAATCCTGGTGGTGAGAAAGGACCCGGATGGGTTCTGTAGCGAGGAGTAGTCGACCGCTGCGTAGGATGAGGGCGGGAAGACGCTGCCCGGTCCGATTGGCGCTACCAGTCTGCTCCTGCAAACCAGATGCACCGCTGTGGGGTATCCGAGTGTCTCCTCCGCTCCGTAGTGAGGACGCAGACAGCCACACTAAAGACACGCTGGTCGCCTCTGTTCAACAGGCTAATGCTAGTGGCTACTGTGCTAGCAAATTACTGGTTGTGTGCCTTTTACCGAGTCCCTTCGGCACAGACCCTATCTAAATGTCCTCCGGTCTGTGCTATATATCGTCTTATATGTCCAGTACGCGTGTATCCTTTCCGCAACGGAATTCGGTTTCCGGGTTCCTCTGATTGGCCGCGACCCCCACGTGACCCGCCCCCCTATCCACCGCTCTGCCGCTGTCGCGCGCGGCAGAGTGAGCGGCCGCGGACTCGCTCGCTTCCTCAATTTATACGCATGGAAGTATTGACTGAATTAATGAATGAATGAATGAATGAATGAATGAATGAATGAAAACTTTATTTAACAGATTGCAGAATGTGTACAATACAGTACGGCTCAATACACACAATTGTTAAGGGGATGCAGACCTGAGAAAGACGTTTGTCTTGTTTACATCAGGGTCCCCCATTTTAAATTCATATAGAACGACTACGCCGTAACAAATCATTAAAAATATATACCGTTAACTGGAATATGTTGTGCCTTTACACATATGTTGGATTATGTAATTGGTTTGTCATGACAAACAAATAAAAAATTAAAGATTTGTTACGGCGCAATCAATACTTCATTCATTCGGGACCTCCATGTTTTGGGGGTATTCATCAGACAAATCGGATCCGGGGATTCGGCTCTCATCAGTCGGGCAAGAACTGCAGGTTTTCAGCCTCTCCCCTCTCTCCTGGAGCTTAAGGGTGAGCTTAGTATTCCTGCCTCTGAGGAGGTGGCTACAACATCAACACACAGTGACTACATGCAGTCACTGTGTGTTGTTGTAGCCAGCGGGTAAATCGCGATTTTTTTAATTTGTTTGTCATGACAAACCAATTACATAATCCAACATATGTGTAAAGGCACAACATATTCCAGTTAACGGTATATTTTTGTAATGATTTGTTACGGCGTAGTCGTTCTATATGAATTGAAAATGGGGGACCCTGATGTAAACAAGACAAACGTCTTTCTCAGGTCTGCATCCCCTTAACAATTGTGTGTATTGAGCGTACTGTATTGTACACATTCTGCAATCTGTTAAATAAAGTTTTCATTCATTCATTCAGTCAATACTTCCATGCGTATAAATTGAGGAAGCGAGCGAGTCCGCGGCCGCTCACTCTGCCGCGCGCGACAGCGGCAGAGCGGTGGATAGGGGGGCGGGTCACGTGGGGGTCGCGGCCAATCAGAGGAACCCGGAAACCGAATTCCATTGCGGAAAGGATACACGCGTCCAGTACAGAGCAGCTATCAACGCATGAGCATCGGGCTACGTTAGGTATTAGCTCCGAGCTAGCTAGCTTATGCTAATTGCTAACGATAATGGGAAATACTATAGTTAGCTGTAATCCGCTAATCCCTGACGTTTACTAAACATCTAATTAGCTGATTACTAAAACTCACTCTCTCTTGGTGGAATAATGTCCGCTTGGTAAGCAACTTTACATCCCTGGTCAAACTATATGTGACTTTAACGCTGGATGCATTTCTCCGTCTCGTTCTCTATAAGTCCAGGCAAGTTCAACCTCGTGAGTTCAAAGTCTCCTACAGGAAGTGACACACTTGCGCTAAAACACTTCCACCTCTGGCCCACTAGATGGCAGCACTGTCATATAACATGAGATGCCAGCAGTAGGCAGACGGTGTAAACATTATGTGGTAAATAATAACTTAGCTCCCACATATTAAACAGGTTGGTGAACTTAAAGGGGGGTAATCTTAGGTCTATTTTTACCTAAATGCAGACCCTTCAGCACAAACATAGCTACAACAACACACAGTAAGTAACGTTAATATAATTACATGCATCATTGTTTACAATGAACGGTGGGGCTAATCGAAAGGACTGGACACGGACAAGTTAAACTAACCTAAAGTTAGTTGTTCACCAACAATCTACAGACACCAACAAACACAGAACCGGATTGTTATATTAAATTAATTGATTGCTGTTTAACTTGTCCATGTCCAGTCCTTTCGATTAGCCCCACCGTTCATTGTAAACAGTGATGCATGTAATTATATTAACGTTACTGTGTGTTGTTGTAGCTATGTTAATACAATAGGATAACCACCGGAGAACTGTTCCAGGGGGGCCTTGATGTGCCGATTCACCTTGGCGCGCTGGCAGGCGGTGCACGTGTCGACCCAGGCTCTCACATCCCTCTTGAGCCCCTGCCAAACAAACTTCTCCGACACCAGTCGCGAGGACAGCTTCCTGCCAGGGTGAGACAAGCCGTGTATGGCCTCGAAGGCAGGGCGTCTCCAGTTGGCGGGGACTACCGGCCATGGCTGACCCATGGAGACGTCACACAGGAGCGTGGCCCCTGCGTCACCGAACACCACCTCCTCCAGGCGCAGTCCAGTGTCCGACAACTTGAGAGCTTGGACGGCAGGATCGGCGGCCTGGTCCGCAGCCATGCTGACGTAGTCTAAGCCCAGCTGCACCGCACCAACCACCGCCCTGGAGAGACAATCCGCCATCTGGTTGGACTTCCCAGCAACGTGCTGGATGTCTGTGGTGAACTCGGACACGTAGGTGAGCTGGCGCTGCTGGCGGTCGGACCACGGCTCTGCCGCCTTGGACATGGCGTGCGTGAGCGACTTATGGTCCATGTAGGCCGTAAACTAGCGTCCCTCCAGCAAAAAACGGAAGTGTCTGACAGCAAGCCACAGCCCGAGGAGCTCCCTGTCGAACGTGCTGTACCTCTGCTCCCTGGGCGACAGCTGGTGGCTGAAGAAGGCAAGAGGCTGCCAGGCGTCCCCAACCCACTGCTCGTACACCGCTCCCACAGCAAAGTCAGAGGCGTCCGTGGTGAGAGCAGTGGGCGCCGAGGGCGAGGGGTGGGCCAACATGGCCGTGCGGGCCAGGGCCTCCTTGGTGTCCTGAAAAGCCTTCACACGCTCCGCCGTCCAGTCCACCGGCTGCTTCAGAGTCTTGCCCTTCTGGGCGTCGTACATCCTGATGAACCCCTTGAGCTCGCTGACTGTGCGAGGGCACGGGAATGCAGCGACAGCTTCCACCTTCGAGGGGAGAGGGGTCACCCCCTCTGCAGAGACTCGGTGCCTGAGAAAGTTGATGGCGTCCCGCCCGAACTCACACTTCGCCGGATTGACGATCAGCCCATGCTGGCTGAGCCGTGTGAATAGGGTTCGGAGGTGGGACAGGTGCATCTCCTCCGTGGCGCTCGCTACGAGGATGTCGTCCAAATAGACGAAGAGGAATGGTAGGTCCCGGAGCACCGAGTGCATGAGGCGTTGGAAGGTCTGCGGCGCGTTCTTCAGGCCGAACGGCATTCGCAGAAACTCGAAAAGCCCAAAGGGCGTGACGACGGCCGTCTTGGGGATGTCCTCGGGGTGCACCGGCACCTGATGGTACCCCCGTACCAGGTCGACTTTGGAGAAGAAGCGATTGCCTGCAAGGTTCGCTGCAAAGTCCTGGACATGCGGGACCGGGTAGCGGTCAGGCTTGGACGCGTCGTTGAGGCGGCGGTAGTCCCCACATGGGCACCACCCACCATCTGACTTAGGGATGATGTGCAGGGGAGACGCCCAGAGGCTGTTCGAGCGCCGAACGATGCCCACCTGCTCCATGTGCGCAAACTCCGCCCTGGCGACGGCCAGCTTCTCCGGGTTGAGGCGTCTGGCCCTGGCATGGAGGGGAGGCCCACTGGTCTCAATGTGGTGCTCCACCCCGTGTTTCACTGTGGGCGCGGAGAAAGTGGGCTTGCTAAGGTCGGGGAACTCGGCGAGCAGCCGCAGGTACTGGTCACTTTCGGTGAGTGTATTAGACCACCCGCTGTAGACGGCCTCCCCCTGCGTACAGGCAAAGGAAGCGAAAGTCTGTGAATTGACCAGGCGCCTGTTGCCCACGTCCACTAACAGGTTGTGGGCGCACAGAAGATCTGCACCAAGGAGGGGAAATGTGACAGCCGCAATGACAAAATCCCACGAAAAACATTGTCCTCCGAAACATACGTCCACCGCCTTTGTGCCGTAAGAGCGGATGGGCATGGGGAGCTCCCGTAGCTCACCGCATATCTCGGCGCTATTTCTGCGTCGGGGAAAACCGTGCTCGTCACGGATCTGGGGTACACGAGTTCGATTCCCGGACCCGCCGTATTTTCTCAGAGTGTCTTCCCCTGCTCTACATCCCATTTCAACCTGTTTCTGTTGGTCATGCTTGACCAGAAAAAGCGATAAACGCTAAAAAATAAAGTAAAAAAAAAAAAAAAAAAAAGAGCGGATGGGCATGCCGTCCGCACCCGCCAACTGCGGACCGCGCTCCTCCCTTGCCACATCCGATCTCTCTACCGGAATGATGCTCCACTGGGCACCCGTGTCACAAAGGAAACTGCGACCAGAGGCGGTGTCTCGGATGAAGAGCAGCCTTTTGGTGACGCCAGCGCTCAGGGCCACTACTGAGCGCCGGCCCCGCCGTTTCCCGTAGGTCCGAAGGTGCAGGGTGAACGGCATCGTCTGGCCTTGGCGCCAAACGTGGCATGGAAGAAACAATGGCCAGCTGCGTTACCGTGCTGGCCAGAAGGCCTGGTATCATCCCTCGCTCTCCTGCGACGGTCCGGTGGCGGGGCGGTTGCGGGAGCGAGCACGTCGGCGGACCGCTGAGGCATGGCCAAAACTAAACGGTCCGCCTCCCTGGCAAGGGCGTGGGGGCCCACGATGTCGGTGTTGGCCAACGCCATCCTAACTTGGGCTGGCAGCGTGCGCATGAACAGCTCCGTGAAAAGGATCATGGGGTCTTCGGTACAGAGCAGATTTAGCATCCTCTCCATGCACGCAGAAGGTCTCTCGTCTCCCAAATCCGACATAGCAAATAGGCGACGCACCCTCTCCGCACCGGACAGTTCAAATGTCTCTAGAAGTAGGGCCTTGAGGCGCTCATATTTGTTCGTCGCCGGGGGAGCAGACAAAAAACCTACCACTCGAGCTGCGGTGGAGCTGCCCAACATTGCCACAGCATGGTTGTACCGGTCGTCGTCATCATCCACGTCGCTCTTGTTGAAATGCGCCTCTACAATAGCAAACCATGCAGCCGGAGTCGAGTCCCAGAACTCAGGTAGTTTGAGAGTGGGAGTGCGCGCACCACGCGTTTCCCTGACAGGGGATGGTGATGGCTGCCGGTGGCCTGAACGTCTTCCTCGTCCGGACATTTTGCAAGAATGTTCGTTCGCTGATTTTTTTACACAATCGCCGTAACAAAAATCCACGTCGGGGTCACCAGTGTAGTGCCGGAGGAAAAAGGAATAATCGTAGGCAACGTAATGCTTGTTTAATATACAAAGCAACGTCAGTCAATACAGAACAAGAGCACATGTAATTACCAGAACAGTAATCATCACAACAGATGACAAAAGGTACTCACAGTTGCACGAGGGTTTCGGACAAAAATACGTGATGGTTTGAAACTGTACACTGTACATTGGAATACTGACAAAGCCATACTTGGTCATTTACTGTACAACTGGGTTAGGACATTTGTGGGGGCCAGTTTCGAATTGCAGTCTCCCGTAGGTGTTCTTTGAGAGTGTTTTTGAAAGTGGGTAGTGATTCACATTCCTTTACAGCTTTGGGTAGGGCGTTCCACATTGATGTGGCATAATTGCGAAACGTGTTTAGTCCCTTGTTTGAGCCGAATCTGGGTTTAACATGATTTGTGGAGCTCCCTCTGGTGTTGTGATCGTGGTATTCACTGACCTTTGGGAAGTATTTTGACATGTACATGCAGGGCTTGACATTAACTTTTTGGCTCACTAGCCACTGTGGCTAGTGGTTTTCCAAAGTCACTAGCCACTCAGCATTTTCACCAGCCAAAAATCACCACACTAAATAATTTTTTCATCAATACGTTCCCATTTTATAGCGTGATGATGAATAGGTTTAAAATCAAAATGCATATGATCGGTATCATGTTCCACCATGAATGCATGAAAGGGGGGGGGGGGGACGTTGTTTCTGATGATTGATTACCAATAACGGCATTCGTTATTGTAGCATCATACACTGATGTGTCATGATGTCATGATGTCATGTATGTTGTGTATGTCATAAATGTCACTATAAAATGAAAATGGGGGACCCTGATGTAAACAAGACAAACGTCTTTCTCTGGTCTGCATCCCCTTAACAATTGTGTGTATTGAGCCGTACTGTATTGTACCCATTCTGCAATCTGTTAAATAAAGTTTTCATTCATTCATCGGCTGGTTGGCTATGCTAACAAGGCCTGATCAGCATGAAATCGTTCTTACCTGTGGCCGGTTGGATCCCAAAAAGGATTTCCCAGTTATTGATCGCCATCTGGTTGTTCGATATGTCCATTGGCTGATGCAATATTCCTTTACTGCATACTGAATTCAGCGTCGCAAAAGGTATTCCATGCGATCTGATGATGGCATAGCTTCACGCTAACAGAAAAAGTAGGCCTGAATGAATTTTTTTTACATCTGGTCTGAAAGCAAGGAGTACTCCATTCTCGAGACAGCACCACTACCAGGATCTGGCCGATAATGCACTTTTCAGAATTGTTGTGGGAGTTGTAGTATTATGTAGTATAACTTGGATTGACTTAATGATTGCAGATGCCTTTTGTAGACTACAATGTTTTTTTTTCATAGAAAAAAAGTCACCGGCCACTGTGGCCGGTAGAATGACAGAGTTACCGGCCACAGCCGAATTCTACCAGCATTTGGCCGGTGGTCAGGTGTTAATGTCAAGCCCTGTCATGGGTACCTTGGTCGTGTAGTGTATCTTGTAGACCAGGCCCATTGCAAGTTGCTGTACTCTGTCGTCTACTCTAAGCCATCCTAGGTTGTCAAAGTGGGCAGGGGTGAGGTGGGTTCTAGGAGTCAGGTCAAGCAGTAGTCTGACTAGTTTGTTTTGAGATGTTTGTAATTTGGTTTTTAGTGCCTTTGAGGTGCTTTGGTACCATGAGGTGCAAGCATAGTCGTAGTACCCTTGAATGAGTGCTCCTGCCAGAGTCTTCAGGGTATTCTTGTTTACCAGAGAGGAGATCCGGTACAAGAATCGAGTTCGTTGGTTGACTTTTTTTTATTACATTGGATGCCATTTTGTCACAGGAAAGAGTAGCCTCTAGGATGGAACCCAGTGAAGGAAACTGGTGTTTTTGGGTGTTTTTCAATGTATGTGATGTATATGTAGCAGGGTGGATTATCCCTGCTTCGTGGGAACTGTGGTACACGGTCACTAGGTAGCGAGACACAGTAGAACTCTGGCTAGCTGCACCTCTGGCTTTGGGGTCAGGAGCGTCAACTGGAGGCTGGCAGTGGGGTGTATGGGGCCCAGGATTTACAAACCTAGTCCGGTACTCTGGTCTTCCTCCCTCTCTCTTGGGCAGTCAGCAGTACTCCCCAACACGCCCTCACTCTCCCCGATTGTCCCCTAGCACCCCCCCACACCTAATGACCGAATGGTAAATAAATAACTTGGTTCCCCCCGCAAGCAGTACCCATCCTCAGTAACACCAGAAACCTTACAATGGGAAAAGGGAAGGTTGAATAGGAAGGGGTTAATAATGGATATATTACCCGCATCAAAGGATTAGAATTAGACTCAATAAAAGACACACACACCGTTGAGAGAGCACCGGGGCACCGGGGCACCGGTTGAGAGAGTCAACAGCTTTAAGTACCTCGGAGCCTACATATCCGAGGACTTGACATAAACCACACACATTGACAGTGTTGTGAAGAAGGCACGACAACGCCTCTACTTCCTCAGGCACCTAAGGAAGTTCCAAGTCAGTCAGAAGATCCTTAAGAACTTCTACTCATGTACAATAGAGAGCATCCTGACTGGCAACATCACCTCCTGGTTTGGGAATAGCACTGCACAAGACCGAAGCAGACTACAAAGAGTGACACGTTCAGCCGAACGCACAATTGGAGGGGGGCTCCCCACCCTCCAGAACATTTACAACAAGCAGTGCAGGGGCAAGGCTAAGAGAATCATTAAAGACTCCAGTCACCCGAACAACTGCCTCTTTGAACTGCTGCAATCAGGCAAGCGATACCGGAGTCTCAAGGCGAGCACAGAAAGACTCAGAAGAAGCTTCTATCCCCGGCCATCAGGCTGCTAAACGAACAATGAACACTACACAACAACAACCATCAAATGCACATAGCACACACATCCACACGCACACACTCACTTTAAACAAACACACTGTAGCACCCACTCCACACACTTTATAGCACACACTCACTTTAAACAAACACACTGTAGCACCCACTCCCCACACTTTATATTTATTGATGAAGGATTGCACTACAACTCGTACACCTTACTGTAAATTGTACCTAAATTGTACCTCATCCCATTTCTGCTTTGCACTATATAGTATTGTACATTAGTACACTGCATAGTATTGTATATTATTTGGTAACTCAGTTACGTCTATTCTGCATCGAACATTGTACATATGTCTATACTGAACACTGTGACCTCATTTTCTACTTCTAAATTACATGCTATACTATGTTATTTGATACTATCTTGTCTAGCACAGTCTCTGGAGCGTAACAGTAAGAAGCATTTTGTATGAAAGTATTCTGTACTTCTGTATGACAACTATTAAAGAAACTTGAAACTTGAAACTTGCTCCCGTTCAGTCTGAGTGTTATTATACCATGGGCCTAGTTACAACATAGCTACATCTGGTGATTATTGCACCATGGGTATCATCACACAAGGCTTACAATCTGGTAATTATATAGTTACACCTAGGCACCAAGTGCTCTCATGGTACCCGGACTAAGTGCTGTCCACTGTACACAGACTAAGTGTTGCCCACGTCTGGGCTAGCCACAGTATCCACCTTCCCTAAGGGATTACATATACTGCTCCAGGTCGGTAATATGGGGAAGGAGGGGGGAACATAAGGGAGGAAATAGAAGGGTTCACCGAATGGGAAATATTAGGAAACACACATTGTATCACGCTCAAAGAAAAGGAACGAAAACAAAAGAGTGGGCCCACAAAATACCAGTAAAGTCCTATCTTAATGCCGGCATATATTGTTTGGGGTACCCCTATGGAATGGTAGTAGCAACGTTACTTTCGCCCGCAGGCTGCACCACACTGTGTACTGTATAATAACTCGGGAGCATCAATGCTCATTTGTACTCATCCAAAATGGCCGCCTCGCCACTCCACTGTTGTCCGGGAGGCAAGATGGCGGCGAACGCTCTCGGCGAGGATGTTAGCAGGCGGAGCTGGGCAGAGAGGCAGCGCCGGCTGAGAGCGTGTGCTGAGCGATGACGACCCCTGCTGGACGGGAGGAACTCCCGTAAGCTGCAGGCAGCCGGGTGCAGGTCTGATTGAAGTCAGCCGGAGCAGACTGATTGCAGACAGCCGGGTGCAGATCTGGTTGAAGTCAGCCGGAGCAGACCGGTTGTTGGCCCACGCTCGTCCTGGGGCTCGCACTCTATACCGCACACAGTAGCTACTATAACTCGATTGTTAAGGACTTGGATACTCGGTTAGCCGCACGTTACTTATACCGCACACAGTAACTATTATAACCCGATTGTTAGTGCCTGGCTCTGCACGAATTGTTCACACACTATCGCTGGTACTGCTAGGATATCGTGTCCACTAGCCAGTACTTCCTATCACCCGTTGCTATCTCACGGGGCCCTCTGGCATAACTTCAGCAACAGGACTCTCCAGAGCCCCCGTTCGTTGCGACTGTTCGGTGTTCAAGTTCACTGCCGAAGAGAGCGTCTTCCGTTTCTCTCCTCCATATATCTCCTCCCAACTCTCTCCGCCACTCTCTGCCTGCTACCGCCCCCTGCTGGTCCCGCCTGCCAGTCACAAGGGAAAAGCATTGTAGAATATGATCCAGTACTGTCGTTTATAATCCATATTCCAGTGCTCTTCGGAAGGGGACGCTTGTGTCATTGTTCGTGTGAATATCAATGATGTCTTTGTGTACAAAGGGAATATAAAACACCAGTCAGCACTCCTGAACAATATACAATATTTTCAGACTGCTACATTTCCCCCCACTTTGAACTTGCCAAGTCCTCTGCAAGTTAACAACAACAACAACCAACGCATGCATGAAAACGGTCCTGAGACCAACAGTTTCACACATCGATCGACACTCGTACCTTATGCTAACAGTTTCACACACTCCTTCATGAGTTGGACACACTGTTTAACAAACACACTCTTGAGCACGTAGTCCTGGCGATACCGAACGGGTAGCCGACCTCTAGTGCTCCTCGGGTCCCGGATCGGTCCGACTCCCCCCTCTTGGATCCCGTATCCGTCTTCTTGCCCTCCCGGGTAGCAACACGAGAGGAGGTAAGAGGGGTGGAGTCCCCAAGGGGGGGACCATCAGACTCGGAGGAGCTCTGTGCAGGTTCGTGCAACCTCCGGGGGATCCGCGCGTGCTCCCGCCCGCCTTGGGCGGTCTCGTAGGTGCATGTTCCGGGGCCCAAGCCTTCGGGGCCACGTCTCGAGCCGGGGCACACCGTATACACTGTTGCCTCCAGCCCTTCACCTCGGCCGCCATCTCTGGCCAGTAATAGCCCCGCCCCATTAACCCTAGTGTCCCGCGTTCGCCCAAATGTCCCCCCAGGACATGTTGAATCTCGTATACGTGCCGCCGCAGCACCCCCGGCACCACCAACTGGAGTATCTCTTCTCCCCCTCGAGGGTCACTAACTCGCCTGAATAGTACCCCATTCTGCAGACGGAACCGTTCCCACTGCCCGTAGAGCTTACGTATAAGCGGGCTCGCCTCTTGCAGTCGCCCTCCGGCGGGGCAGCTCCCCTTCATCACCGCCTCTCGTACGGGCCCCACCTCCGGGTCCTCCCCTTGGAGCCGCCGTAACTCGTCCCAGCTATAGCCGCTGTCTCCCTTCTGAGCCGTTATCTGCCTGGCGCCGACGACTGGGACCTCCGACGGATTGGTCCGCTTCTCGGGGCTCCGGCGAGCACGGACGGGGCCCGGCCGACCTCGCGCAGCCCGGAGCAAGCAAGCCCGAACTTCTTCCGCCGAGATCGTTACATAACCTTCGCTGTTGACTTCCGGCGGCTCCCGTGGGCTCACCTCTTCGGTTGGCCTTTGCGACCAGGGCGGGGGCCGGTGACGGCCCGGCCCGCGCTTCGGGCCGCCGGCGGGCACGAACGCCTTCTGCTGGGATCGCTAGAACGTCCCTTGCGGTGTCCACTACCTCCGGTCCTGGTCTCCTTGGAATGGGCGCCCGGGCACCAGCGCGTCTGTCGGGCCGGCCGCCTTGGCGGCGTATCATCCGGCACGTCACCACACTTCTCTCTCCGGCCCCTCGTCTGGCGGTCGCCAGGTCGGGCGACCCGCCGGCTGTTGTGTGGGTGGCGCCCTGTACTGGTGGGAGAGGAACCTCACCGCCCGGCGCTTCCTTCGGGCGCGGTTCTCCCATCGCGCTGGGGCACTCGCGGCCGATATGGCCGGGCTGTTGACAGGTGTAGCAGATCAGCCTCCCATCTTCGCTCCGGCGGGGTAGTCTGCGCGGGGTAGAGGGCACGTCTTCCCTCCGTCGGCTTCCGGCGAAGCCTCTCTGGGGCGTATCTCGCTCCTGTTGAAGCGCCTGGAATAGCTGCTCCATGCGCGCGCCCAACTGCTCCTGGCCGGCGAAGAGCTGTCGGATGGACTCCTGGAGTGCGGCTAGGTCCAGAGGTGGCTCGCGTCTCTCCACGGCGACAGCGTGTATCATGCCCCGGGCGGCACCCCTCGCGGGGGGCAGGACCACCTCCTCTTCGGACCAGTCGATCGCCGCCTTCAGTACCTGGGGAAACGGCCGTGTCTCGTCCTCCCTCATGTACTTCCGCATTTCTCGCCTCAGGGTCTCGTCTCGGAGACCCACCACAAACTGCTCCTGCAGCAGGGCGGCGGCGACGGTGACCTGTGTAGGCGCCCGACGTTGTAGGCGACGGATCCTCTCCTGCAAGTCATACGCGAACTGGCGCACAGTCTCGCCGGCGGCCTGTCTTCGGTCAAAGAACTCCCCCAGGCGCATGCAGACCGGGACCTTGTCCCCATAGGTTTCTTCGAGGAGCGAGAACAAGGCTTCAGTGTCGGGGACAGTTCCCTCGGTCAGGAAGCGTACCGTCTGCTTCGCCTCGCCTTTGAGGTGAAGCTGTATGACCTCCGCTTGCTCCTCCGCGGGCACTCGACTGGCACGGAGATGGGTCCTCATTGCCTGGATCCAGTCTTCCACAGGCAGTTCCCCCCTCTCGTTTTCACCTCCAAATTCGCTGCACTTCCGCTCTCGTTGGACGTACACCACCGGGAGGGGCGCTGGAGGGAGCTGTTGGAACATGGCCTGTGCCACGGCGAGCGACTCTTGGCGCCTGGCCCGTTCCAGTTGTTCGTGCTGGTGATCCAGGATGCCCGCCTGGTCTTGGAGTTGACCCTTTAGGAACTCCACCTCGGCGGTCAAGGTCTGCACCGTCTCGGCTTCCCTTCCTTCCTCTTTGAGCGGGGACAGCGGGTCATCTCCTGGCTTCACCCAGGATGGCCCGGCTTTGGCCTCCGGCTTCGGGGGGTCGCTGTCTGACATCTTAGGTCTCTTGGTCGTCACTTACGAGGGAGTGGAGTAGGATGTAGATCCTGTTTGTGACGCCAAATGTAGCAGGGTGGATTATCCCTGCTTCGTGGGAACTGTGGTACACGGTCACTAGGTAGCGAGACACAGTAGAACTCTGGCTAGCTGCACCTCCGGCTTTGGGGTCAGGAGCGTCAACTGGAGGCTGGCAGTGGGGTGTATGGGACCCAGGATTTACAAACCTAGTCCGGTACTCTGGTCTTCCTCCCTCTCTCTTGGGCAGTCAGCAGTACTCCCCAACACGCCCTCACTCTCCCCGATTGTCCCCTAGCACCCCCCCACACCTAATGACCGAATGGTAAATAAATAACTTGGTTCCCCCCGCAAGCAGTACCCTCCCTCAGTAACACCAGAAACCTTACAATGGGAAAAGGGAAGGTTGAATAGGAAGGGGTTAATAATGGATATATTACCCGCATCAAAGGATTAGAATTAGACTCAATAAAAGACACACACACCGTGCTCCCGTTCAGTCTGAGTGTTATTATACCATGGGCCTAGTTACAACATAGCTACGTCTGGTGATTATTGCACCATGGGTATCATCACACAAGGCTTACAATCTCAAGTTTCAAGTTTCTTTAATAGTTGTCATACAGAAGTACAGAATACTTTTGTACAAAATGCTTCTTACTGTTGCGCTCCAGAGACTGTGCAAGACAAGATAAGTATGAAATAAAAACATAGTAAAATTAGAAGTAAAAAAAGAGGTCACAGTGTTCAGTTTAGACATATGTACAATGTTCGATGCAGAATAGACGTAGTTACCATACAATATACAATACTGTGCAGTGTACTAATATACAATACTATATAGTGCAAGGCAGAAATGGAGAAATGGGACGAGGTGCAATTTAGGTACAATTCACAGTAGGTGTACGAGTTGTAGTGCAAATCCTTTATCAATAAATATAAAGTGTAAGTGTGTTTGTGTGATCTAAAGTGTGGAGAGTGGGTGCTGCAGTGTGTTATTTGTTTGAGTGAGTGTGTGCATGTGGGTGTGTGTGCTGTGTGCATTTGATGGTTGTTGCATAGTGATTATTGTTCGTTTAGCGATTATTGTTCGTTTAGCAGCCTGATGGCCTGGGGATAGAAGCTTCTTCTGAGTCTTTCTGTGCTCGCCTTAAGACTCCGGTATCGCTTGCCTGACCGCAGCAGTTCAAAGAGGCAGTTGTTCGGGTGGCTCGAGTCCTTAATAATTCTCTTAGCCTTCCCCTTGCACCGCTTGATGTAAATGTTCTGGAGGGTGGGAAGCCCCCCTCCAATTGTGCGTTCGGCTGAACGTGTCACTCTTTGTAGTCTGCTACGGTCTTGTGCAGTGCTATTCCCAAACCAGGAGGTGATGTTGCCGGTCAGGATGCTCTCTATTGTACATGAGTAGAAGTTCCTAAGGATCTTCTGACTGACTTGGAACTTCCTTAGGCGCCTGAGGAAGTAGAGGCGTTGTCGTGCCTTCTTCACAACACTGTCAATGTGTGTGGTCCATGTCAAGTCCTCGGATATGTGGGCTCCGAGGTACTTGAAACTGTTCACTCTCTCAACCGGTGCCCCGTCGATGCTGAGGGGGCTGTAGTCCTTGACCCCCGACCTCCTGAAGTCCACAATCATCTCTTTTGTTTTGCTGACGTTCAGGGAGAGGCAGTTCTCCTGACACCACTGTGACAGGTTCTCTACCTCTTCCAGGTAGGCCCTTTCGTCGTTGGCAGAGATCAGGCCCACCACTACTGTGTCATCAGCAAATTTGATGATGGTGTTGTTGTTCCGCTGTGCTACGCAGTCATGTGTGTACAGGGAGTAGAGGAGGGGGCTCAGAACACAGCCCTGGGGGGCCCCTATGTTGAGCGTGATGGATGAGGAGGTGCAGTTGCCGGCTCTTACCACCTGGGGTCTGCCCCAATCTGGTAATTATATCGTTACACCTAGGCACCAAGTGCTCTCACGGTACCCGGACTAAGTGCTGTCCACTGTACACAGACTAAGTGTTGCCCACGTCTGGGCTATCCACAGTATCCACCTTCCCTAAGGGATTACATATACTGCTCCAGGTCGGTAATATGGGGAAGGAGGGGGGAACATAAGGGAGGAAATAGAAGGGTTCACCGAATGGGAAATATTAGGAAACACACATTTTATCACGCTCGAAAAGGAACGAAAACAAAAGAGTGGGCCCACAAAATACCAGTAAAGTCCTATCTTAATGCCGGCATATATTGTTTGGGGTACCCCTATGGAATGGTAGTAGCAACGTTACTTTCGCCCGCAGGCTGCACCACACTGTGTACTGTATAATAACACGGGAGCATCAATGCTCATTTGTACTCATCCAAAATGGCCGCCTCGCCACTCCACTGTTGTCCGGGAGGCAAGATGGCGTCGAACGCTCTCGGCGAGGATGTTAGCAGGCGGAGCTGGGCAGAGAGGCAGCGCCGGCTGAGAGCGTGTGCTGAGCGATGACGACCCCTGCTGGACGGGAGGAACTCCCGTAAGCTGCAGGCAGCCGGGTGCAGGTCTGATTGAAGTCAGCCGGAGCAGACTGATTGCAGACAGCCGGGTACAGATCTGGTTGAAGTCAGCCGGAGCAGACCGGTTGTTGGCCCACACTCGTCCTGGGGCTCGCACTCTATACCGCACACAGTAGCTACTATAACTCGATTGTTAAGGACTTGGATACTCGGTTAGCCGCACGTTACTTATACCGCACACAGTAACTATTATAACCCGATTGTTAGTGCCTGGCTCTGCACGAATTGTTCACACACTATCGCTGGTACTGCTAGGATATCGTGTCCACTAGCCAGTACTTCCTATCACCCGTTGCTATCTCACGGGGCCCTCTGGCATAACTTCAGCAACAGGGCTCTCCAGAGCCGCCGTTCGTTGCGACTGTTCGTTGTTCAAGTTCACTGCCGAAGAGAGCGTCTTCCGTTTCTCTCCTCCATATATCTCCTCCCAACTCTCTCCGCCACTCTCTGCCTGCTACCGACCCCTGCTGGTCCCGCCTGCCAGTCACAAGGGAAAAGCATTGTAGAATATGATCCAGTACTGTCGTTTATAATCCATATTCCAGTGCTCTTCGGAAGGGGACGCTTGTGTCATTGTTCGTGTGAATATCAATGATGTCTTTGTGTACAAAGGGAATATAAAACACCAGTCAGCAGTCCTGAACAATATACAATATTTTCAGACTGCTACATATAGATTGGGGGGAGATGAGAGCATCTAAAGGGGGCCGGGTCAGGGAGGTCGAAATGTGCAGGCTGACAGTGGTGGGAGCAGGAGACGGTGGTTCAGAGCGAGCAGGGTGTTAGTGTGAGTACCACACTGAGCAGAGCAGAATGTTTTGAATTCCCCAGTACATCAACAAGCTGATAGCAGCACAGAGCGAGGGAGAGGGGTGACTCCTTAATGCAACAGTAATGAAAAGTTTTGAAATGTGTGAAAGGTTATTAGCAGTTGTCATGGCACCGGCACCTAGTAACCAGAAGAGGGGCGGGGCCATCGTTGCTATGACGAAGATCATATAAATCGAACAGTGGTTCCGGGTAAGGGCAATCTGACTGAGACTAAGAGGGAAGAAACCAGAATAGACTCTCTCCTCTCATCACGGAGAGGGGGGGGGGGGGGATGACACATCATCATTAGCTTCGGCTAACACAAGGATGGTTCAGGCTAACGACCAGGCCTGACCACCATTGGACTGAATAACAGCAGAGACGATAGCAATGAAAATACAATCTGATAACATCTGGGCTGAGGCTTCTGTTTATATCAATAAACAACGCTCTTTCAAGAAAGGTATGCTGTCAAGGTGTCGAATTCTTACGAAGGTGGTGAGACATTACGGTGGCGGATTGCACTAACGGGGAGAGATAAGGATTGTACAGCCAGTATATGAGACGTCAGGATCATTAAAAGTACACAACGCAGAGGAGAGAGGATAACACAAGAAGACGTGATACTGGCCGATTGATCAGAATCTAACACCAGGTATGTAATTTCATCTTTTCTTGTGACAATATTGTCACCCACTGTAACTGCGTGCTAATAAACATTTTAAATATGTTTTATAAACTGGTCAACACTGCTCAAAACGGCTTTATTTATGTATTTGGCTGCCTGGTGCGCCTCATGCACCCAACACCGGAAATAATGCAGTGTTGACCAGTTTATAAAAGATATTTAAAATGTTTATTAGCAACGCTGAGCTTTCAAACCATCACGTATTTTTGTCCCAAACCCTCGTGCAACCGTGAGTTCCTTTGAAATGTCTCTGTGATACTTGTATAACGAACGGTTCGGGCAGCAGTCCTTCATGGTCAACATAGGTTGGTTTGCTATGGGCTAGGAAGTGACTGTGGTTTCACTCTGTGCATCACAATCATGAAAGGGGCTATGGCCAGGTGTGACGCTGGCAGCCTCAATTCAGCCTAAACCATTGGTAAATAGCAAATAGAAACATCAGAACTATGCATTTAAGCCCTTGTATCCTATAGCTCCCTGTAGTTTAGAGCACTAAATACATATTTCTCTTCATGAAGTGTTTCTGCAAGGTTGCAGTATACATTAGTTGCAAATTGGAATCTGTGCCCCCCCCCCCCCCAGAGCTCCAGGGGGTCCCCAGCAACATGAGTAATAGGATCACTTCACTAGGAAACACCCGATACAGTCTGGCTGCAGTCATTATGCAATTCCATATTAAATCATATATAATAACCCAAATCCTCCCAGATGGGGTCACTGGCGCAAAATCTTATCAGATGTGGTTTCCACGGCCTAATGTACTTCCATTTTGGGCTCCTCCTTGACATAAATACGTTTGGGAACGCCTGCGCTGGATTCATTTACCAATGTATTGGATGTATTACATATCTTAACAATCGCCTAGGGAGGGAGACAGAGGAGAAAGAGGTCTCTCTTCTTGTGTGCTTTCCTCTGGGTGTTGTGTAGAGAGAGAGACCACCAGAAAGGTCAGGCTGTTTGAACTATTTGACTAAAGCTCCAGGAGGCGCTCTCCACAGCTGAACATGAAAGCTATGAGTCAATCAGTTGGGCCACGGCACACGAGAGGGGAAGGGAATTAGTACAGGGGAGGACAAAGAAAAGAGGGACCGATGAAAAGGCAAGAATACAGAGAAGATGAGCTTTAGATGGTGTCCTGTTAGTATGGTCGTTCTCTCACCTAGTTTTGTCATCAGGGATCGGCGGGGTCAGGGTGTATGATTATTAATCCCTAATTAATACACATCCAATGTAATACTTCTTCAGTGCCAATACTGAGTCTGAGTGCTAAATGCATTAGTTTAGATTAGATTAGATTCAAATCTATTGTCATTATACAGTACAGTACAACACAAATACGTATAATAGGTACAGTGATACAGGTATACAGACAGTATAGTCATACTGGCCAGCAGCGTAACTAGTAAGAGTAGGATATGTATGTTATAGATCCAGTATTTTAAGATATGGATTATGTTCTAATAAGCACAGTTGTTCATGTTGTTGGTGTCCTTAGCTCTATTTATTAAACATTTAAAAAATGTCCTTATGTACCTTAGATACTATTGTCACCTTGTATATATAATATATATGTGTTTCATTATACATTCATACCAATTATTCGCCTGTTCTATTCTCCATCCATCTACAGTATTTTTTTTATTTTATTTTATTTTTATTTGTCTCGAACATAGAAACATAAAACAAGTTTAAAAAACAAAAAGGTAAATAGTCAAAGACTATTTCCATACAATAAGTGATCAAGAAGGAACAGGGGGAAGTAAAACAACTTATCAAGCCCTGCCCCTTCCTTACAATATTTGACATTATAATTTAATAAAAATAAAAATAATATAACAAATAATGAAACATTTAATAAAAGTACAGTTTTTTATATATCCAAATGAGAAAAATATGTATTAGGCAGTCACATTACTGCTCAAGCTCCTCTCTCTTATATGTGTCCATAAGTTTGCTTGTTTATAGCTACCTTTAAATTGATTGATATTTTTGATACATTTTATACTCGCATCCAGACCATTCCAGAGTGATACGCCACAAACTGCAATGCACATACTTTTAAGAGTTGTTGTTGAGATCAGAGGTTCTGTGTAGGATTGTTAGTAACTGTCTAACTGTACATATGGCTGTTTACACTAGTAACTGTTTACCTGCATATATAACTGTCTCCACCAGTGACTGTCTGGTTGCATATATATCTGTTCCCACTAGAGGGCGGTCTAGGCGGAGCCACCCAGGTACACCACCTTGTGGCGAGTATAAAAGCAAAGGTATACTCCCACTTCGTTCTCTCCCCCCATGCCTCTCAGAGAGAGGAGACCTGTATGTTACTGCTGCTTTCCATGTGAATAAAAAGGAACAACGGCAGTTAAGGCTCAAGATAGAAACCATGCCTCTTGACCACATTATTGTCGCCCTATAGTCGAATTGTGTTAACAGGTTATGGGCCCAGATAACGCCGGGGCGAAATAGTGGAGGTACTGCAAGCTTAGCTCAAGTATAGGCTAGGATAGCGCCGGGAGCACCGCGTGGCTAGACGCTAGGCCAACAAGAGCAAAAGCTAAGCATACCATTAACGAAGAGGATGGAAAACAAGAGAAGAGACAAATGGCCGACATTCAATGGAAAAGCAGAGAACTATGAGCTCTGGGAAGCCCTGGACGACCAGCGGAACGCAAGCGCGTACTGCGAGTTAGCGCCGATGCTCGACGACACCAGCCTGGGGCTGATATTCTGCGACACTAAAGACAGAGGCCGAGAAAGCCTGGCGGTACTGAGAGAGCATTTCATCGGGCGAGGAAGACCCAGAGTTGTGGCCCTCTACATAGCACTAACGGGCCTGAGGAAGGGGACCACCGAAACCGTGACCGAATACGTCAACAGAGCGGAGCAAATCACGACGCCACTGAGGAGTGCCGGAGAAGCACCAAGCGATGGGCTAATGATGGCGATGATAATGAGAGGACTACCGGAGCTGTACAAACCGTTCACACTCCTGGTAACGGACATTACGTTGGGACAGTTCAAGGCTAAGTTAAGGAACTTTGAGGCCTCAGAAGACACCCACCCAGCCGCCGCGGAGGAGGGGGAGAGGGTGCTAAAGGCCCAAGCGATGCCAAGAGAGAGAACCAGGACCACGACGGAACTGGCGTGTTGGCGATGCGGAGATAAAGGCCATCGGAGAAGCGAATGCACAAAGACTGTCTGGTGTAGCTTCTGCAAATCCACGGGGCACACAGACAGAGCGTGCATGAAGAAACACAACCAGAGCGCGCGATACGCGCATGGACAAGATGGCGGCTATGAACGAGACGGAGGCCGCGGACAAAATGGCGACTACAGACGAGACGGAGGCCACGGATGAAATGGCGGCTACGGACAAGATAACGGCTGTGGACGGGGTGACGACAGCGGACACGATGACGGCGACGATCGACGTGAGATGAATCGAGACGACGCTTGGAGAATCTATAACGGCGACGATCGACATGAGATGAATCAAGACGACGCCCGGAGAGTCGATGGCGGCGACGATCGACGTGAGGCGAGTCGAGACGACGCCCGGAGAATAACGGGACAAGAAGACTGCGCTTTTGGAGCGCGGACGGCGGGCATCGCCGGACCGGCCCAGCTGCAGCGGGCCCAGAGAAGGGGACTGATCGTGGACACGGTCGTCCCATGTCATCAACGACAGGGGTCGGTTCAAGAACTTTGATGACAGTTTCCACCCGGAGAGGCACTGCATGGAGCTGGCGGATGGTAGACGCATCTACGGATTGGCACAAGAGAGGGGAGACGCACAGGTATGCCTCACGGACAGCAAGGGGCGCCGGCGTACGGTGACGCTAAAGAACGCTCTATACGTACCATCGTTCCCACAAGGACTATTCTCTGTAATAGCTGCTACTGCAAGCGGCGCCAAGGTATTCTTCGATAAAGGTAAAAATGTTCTTGTAGAACCTGACGGTACCCGGTTTGACATAAAGATGTACCTGAGAATACTTTATCTGAAAACGGAGTGTAATGACAACGACCAGTGTAATGATAATGATGATGTGTGTAGCGGGACGGCCAGTCACGATATTCAGACATGGCACGAGATTATGGGTCATTGTAATTACGAGGATTTACTGAAACTGAAAGTAGTGTCAGAGGGCATGCACATTGAAGGGGAGAAGCGTAGACCTGACAAAAATTGTGCAATGTGCAAAACGGGGAAGTTTACCCAACCGAGATACAGAAATCCCACAGACAGAGTAAGGGTACCACTTGCACTAGTTGACATGGACCTAGCAGGCCCAGTAAGCAAAGGAGTCCACCGTACACCACTGCCCAGTATATTGCTAGCCAATGTACAATCAATTGACAATAAACTGGATGACATCCGAGCAAGGATTCAATATCAAAGAGACGTTAGGGACTGCAACGTCCTCTGCTTCACCGAAACATGGCTCACACCGGAGGTTCCAGACCACGCAATTCAACCAGCGGATCACTTCTTTATCCATCGCAAGGATCGGTCATCAGAGTCCGGTAAACAACGTGGAGGAGGTATTGCCTTCATGTTTAACAAAAATTGGAGCGATCCAACTAACGTGAAGGAATTATCCAACCACTGCTCCCCAGAACTGGAATATATAACCATCAAGTGTCGTCCTTTCTTCCTCCCGAGGGAGTTAACGGCGATCGTCCTGATCGGAGTGTATATTCCACCGCAAGCCAGCAACAAGGTTGCGCTCTCCAGACTACACGACGAGGTAAATAGAATACAAGTGGCGAACGTTAACGCCGCCATTTTAGTGCTGGGAGATTTCAATAGCGCCAATCTGAGAAAGGTATTGCCTGACTTCTATCAGCATGTGACTTGCAACACCAGAGGCGGTAACATCCTAGATCACTGTTACACGCAATTTAAAGGTGGCTACAAGGCTCATTCTGATAGTGGCTTTGGTAAATCAGATCACGCGTCCATTTTTCTTTCACCAAAGTACAAACAGAGAATTAAAAGTACTCCCGTAGTCTCGCGAGAGGTGCAGAAATGGGATTTGACGTCAGAGGAGACGATCCGGTCAGTGTTTCACTACACAGACTGGAATGTGTTCCGCGACACAGATAACATTAATGTCTACACGGAGACAGTGCTGGACTATGTTTGTACTAGGGTGAAAGAAACAATCCCCACTACCAAAATGAAAGTTTACCCAAATCAAAAACCCTGGGTAGACAAATCCGTCCGTGAAGCTCTGAGAGAGCGCACCAAAGCATACAACGACGGCCTAGTGGCAGGCAACATGAATGACCACAAGGTGGCGCGATACAACGTAAGGAGGACAGTGTCAGAGGCCAAACGGCGCTACAGGGATAAAATTGAACTCCAGTTTGAACAAGCTGACTCTAGAGCTATGTGGCAGGGGCTCAAAACGATGACAGACTACAAAGGCGCCTCCCTCAAACTGAACAGTGACATCTCCTTAGCAAATGACCTCAATACCTTCTATGCGAGGTTTGATGCTGGTAATAACAACACCAGCTCACAAGCCTCGGCAATGGGGGGGGGGGGGGGTCGGCTGCTGATGGAGGCGCAGTGTTCAGGGTAACAGAGCATGAGGTGAGGCGGACCTTTAAAAAAGTGAATATCAGGAAGGCAGCAGGTCCGGACGGCATCCCCGGCCGCGTCCTAAAAGTCTGTGCCGACCAACTGGCCCCAGTATTCACTGACATATTTAACCTGTCCTTAGAACAGGCTGTCATCCCCACCTGCCTGAAGAAGTCCACTATTATCCCTGTACCCAAAAAATCCAAGCCTGCTTGCCTCAACGACTACCGCCCTGTAGCTCTCACCTCCATAGCCATGAAGTGCTTTGAGAAGCTAGTAAAGGGCTACATCTGCTCCTCCCTCCCCATCAACATGGACCCCCTGCAATTTGCATACCACCCCAACAGGTCCACGGAGGACGCCATATCCCATGTGCTGCACACAGCAGCATCACACCTGGACAAGAGGCAGGGGAACTATGTGAGAATGCTATTCATCGACTACAGCTCGGCATTCAATACCATAGTCCCCTCCATACTCATAGCCAAGCTCAGGGACCTGGGCTTGGGCTATGACCTCTGCCAGTGGGTCTTGGACTTCCTGACTGGCAGACCCCAGGTGGTGAGAGCAGGCAACTGCACCTCCTCATCCATCACCCTCAACATAGGGGCCCCCCAGGGCTGTGTTCTGAGTCCCCTCCTCTACTCCCTGTACACACACGACTGTGTGGCTCAGCAGAGTAGCAATACAATCGTCAAATTTGCTGACGACACAGTGGTGGTGGGCCTGATCTCTGCCAACGACGAGAGGGCCTACCTGGAAGAGGTCAAGGTCCTGGCGGGATGGTGCCAGGAAAACAGCCTCTCCCTGAACGTCAGCAAAACAAAGGAGATGATTGTGGACTTCAGGAGGTCGGGGGTCAAGGACTACAGCCCCCTCAGCATCGACGGGGCACCGGTTGAGAGAGTCAACAGCTTTAAGTACCTCGGAGCCTACATATCCGAGGACTTGACATGGACCACACACATTGACAGTGTTGTGAAGAAGGCACGACAACGCCTCTACTTCCTCAGGCGCCTAAGGAAGTTCCAAGTCAGCCAGAAGATCCTTAAGAACTTCTACTCATGTACAATAGAGAGCATCTTGACCGGCAACATCACCTCCTGGTTTGGGAATAGCACTGCACAAGACCGAAGCAGACTACAAAGAGTGACACGTTCAGCCGAACGCACAATTGGAGGGGGGCTCCCCACCCTCCAGAACATTTACTACAAGCGTTGCAAGGGCAAGGCTAAGAGAATCATTAAAGACTCCAGTCACCCGAACAACTGCCTCTTTGAACTGCTGCGGTCAGGCAAGCGATACCGGAGTCTCAAGGCGAGCACAGAAAGACTCAGAAGAAGCTTCTATCCCCAGGCCATCAGGCTGCTAAACGAACAATGAATGAACACTACACAACAACAACCACCAAACGCACATAGCACACACATCCACACGCACACACTCACTTTAAACAAACACACTGTAGCACCCACTCCACACACTTTATAGCACACACCCACTTTAAACAAACACACTGTAGCACCCACTCCCCACACTTTATATTTATGGATGAAGGATTGCACTACAACTCGTACACCTTACTGTAAATTGTACCTAAAATTGTACCTCATCCCATTTCTGCTTTGCACTAGATAGTACTGTACATTAGTACACTGCATAGTATTGTGTATTGTATATTATATGGTAACTCAGAACATTGTACATATGTCTATACCGAACACTGTGACCTCATTTTTCTTCTTCTAAATTCATGCTATATTATGTTATTATGTTATTTGATACTATCTTGTCTAGCACAGTCTCTGGAGCGTAACAGTAAGAAGCATTTTGTATGAAAGTATTCTGTACTTCTGTATGACAACTATTAAAGAACTTGAACTTGAACTTGAACTAGGAGGTTTTAGATATGTACAGTCTTTTACAGACGTGTGTACAGGGGCTGTGTTTGTTTACTTTATCAAAGAAAAGAGTGACACACTCCAGGCCACAGAAAAATTCCTGGCAGACGTAGCCCCTTATGGTACAGTAAGATGTTTGAGGTCCGACCACGAAACAAGTTCACAAACAGAGAGTTCCAATCACTGTTGAGAAGGTATAAGATAAGACACGAGACGTCACGTCCATATCCCACACACCAGAGCGGGGTGGCAGAGAGGGAATGGCACACCCTTTTCGAAATGGCTAGGTGTAAGCTAGCAGATAGTAACTTACCAAAGAGCCTGTGGCATTATGCGGTGCAAGAAGCCGCTTACACCAGAAACAGGTGCTTTAATAAGCACGCGGGCACCACTACATACAGCGCTGACATGAAAGAAGTGTAATCTAGCCAGAATGCACCGATTTGGATCAGTGTGTTATGCGTACCTGCAGGACAGGGGAAAACCCAAGTCCAAGGATGTAAAAGGATTTTTCGTAGCACACAACAGAGGAAGCCCTGCTTTCCTAGTTTATCACCCCGGTAACGGGAGAGTGCAGAAACACATGCTAGTCAAGTTTGTCACGAAGACAACCTGTGAGAGCGAGACACAGACAGAGGAGCCAGAACTGGACTCCAGAGCAAGGTGTGTAGAAACAGAAACACATCACCCCAGTGTACTTAGTACAGTTGTGCAGACAGACAGTCAGCAACCCCCAGAGGGCGATGACAAGGAGCACCTGAGGGTGACGTCAAGTGCCCCAAGCAGTGGGAGGTATCCCCCAAGGGAACACAAACCCCCAGAATATCTGCCAGACTATGCCAGGAAAGGGAGTGACGAGGAGGACAATACACCTACCCCCGTTGAGTACTACTACAGGGTAGTCAGTGGGGTAAACCCGACCTTTAAGGAGGCCACATTGTCCCATTGAAGAGGGCAGACATACAGTGGGAGGAAAATGGGTGTATTCAACCAAGTTACCAGAGGGCAGACAGACAGTGGGAGGGAAATGGTTGTATTCAATCCAAGAGGGTATTGAAGACCACGGTAAATACAAAGTATGGCTCATAGAAAATGTATTAAATTCTGAAGAAATTAGCCCTATGTTTGGTCCCATGTTTAAGTACAGAGGTGGATGAGTTACCAGGTTTAAAATACTGAAATGGATCTTATGTTTAACCCCATGTTTAAGTACAGAGGTGGGTGGTTTACAATGTTAAAGTACAGAGGTGATTCAATGTTTAAATACAAAAGAGGATCTATGTTTAAAATACAGAAGTGGAGGATTTGATCATCGCTCCAGACCACAAAAGAAAGACCTAGGCAGGTTAAACCATTTTATAGGTATGGACTTCGAACAGTCTGCCAACTGTGTAAAAATATCCCAGAAGAGATATGTGGGAAAAGGTTCTGAGATGTTTTTGACTGAAGTAAGAAATGTATAGATAAACTGTGGGTAGCTTCATTCTGTTGGACAACCTGTACTCGCCCTGACCTATGTTCTGTAGTGAGTAAGAGTGTCATAGTATTTTTGTTGACCCCACAGAGAATCATTGAACTACGTCAAAAATATGTTTTTCGTTATCCCAGAGGTGCTGCAGACGGACAGCGGTGTTTCAGAAAAGATAACAAAGATTTAAGGATTAAAGCCTACAGTGATACTATCAGCCTGTAAAGCTGAGTATATGTTTCTAGCTATGACAATGCAAAATGTGTTTATCTAGAGCAACTGCTCGAAGTGATGAAGATAAGGTTATGAATGTATTGCTCAAAATGCAGTAGGTAATTGAAATGTATCCTCTATACCGAATATGGTGTTTTTGAAGAATGGGCGTTCTGTCAAAACCGTTTAAAATGATGAACATTGTGTATATATGGAGACTGTTGTTTATGAGGACAACCAGGGGACCATTGTGATTACTAGGAACCCAATGTGTCAATATAGATGTAAACATGTCATTATAAATAATATCATCTCATCAGGTATGTCATCAGATAAGAAAGAATGACACCGGTTTACTGTCCAATGGACGACAGAGTAATAGATACTATGAGGGAGCCTGTTTCAAATTAAAATAGAAGGGATTTGCAAAGGTCATGTTTAATGTGAAGATATTGACTGTCATACCCTATGGATGTTTTTGGGATTATATTATTTCCTTTGTTAAATGTTTTTCCAAGAAGTCAGCCAGTATGCTAATGCACCTAAGTGGGAGTGTTGAGATCAGAGGTTCTGTGTAGGATTGTTAGTAACTGTCTAACTGTACATATGGCTGTTTACACTAGTAACTGTTTACCTACATAATATATAACTGTCTCCACCAGTGACTGTCTAGTTGCATATATATCTGTTCCCACTAGAGGGTGCTCTAGGCGGAGCCACCCAGGTACACCACCTTGTGGCGAGTATAAAAGCAAAGGTATACTCCCACTTTGTTCTCTCCCCCCATGCCTCTCAGAGAAAGGAGATTTGTATGTTACTGCTGCTTTCCATGTGAATAAAAAGGAACAACGCCAGTTAAGGCTCAAGATAGAAACCATGCCTCATTATTGTCGCCCTATAGTCGAATTCTGTTAACAGTTGTACGTACCGTAGGTTGCTTTAAAGCTAATGTCCCTCTAAAATTATAAACACTCTCTCTAGAATTTTTTTTGAATGTTGCTGAATGTTGTATCATCCATTGCAACACTATTATCTCCGACATCCAGTTGGGGGATCCCCTTTGAACAGCCCCTTTGAAAAGCCTGTGGTGCTTTTTCCCCCCTATTGCTAGGTTTTTAGTGAGTCGTTCCTTATCTTCATTGTGGAAAGTCTGGGAGTGTTGCATATTTGGATTTTATGGTGGTTTTGTTTTTGATCTATTGTGATGTTTCTTCTTGACTTGTACAGAAGACTTGTACAGCCCATGGGGGCTATTCCATGTGATCTCGGGCTATACAAATAAATTAGAGTTGATATATATACCGTGAGAATAAATATGAATATATATACGGTATATATACAGCATTATTGTACATGCTATCATACAGAGCTATGGGTTATATGCAGGTATATATAGAGGTATATAGAGGGGTTATATGCAGGTATATTCAGACAAATATGGATATATATGCAGTATATGTAAATATGCGGTATATACAGCACTGTTGTATATGCTATTAACGTGTCTTTTCAATGATTCTATTTGCTAAAGTCTCAGGATCGTATAGTGGATCTCTGTATAGTATCTTTGCAGTTGTACTCACACGTTCTGTTCAATTTGTCTTATAAATGATTTGGAGTCGGAGCCAGGCGCTTAAGGTACAAAGACAGTCTCGCCGTCGTTTATTGGAAGATCCAAACAGCTTAAAGTTCTTGTCAACTTTTCTATTCTATAACAGCATCGGCAGCACGTCTCGATTGGATAGGTTTTCAGCATAGGTTTGGGGGTCGTCTCAAGATGATGTTTCTCCGTGCCTTGACATGGTCTCCTGGTCTCCGTGGTTGTGTGTTTTTCAGGTCTCAGATCTGTGGTAAATATAGGACTCAAAACCCCTCCCCCAGTGGTCGAGTCTCTGAGATGTGATGTCACATGCCAAGGACTCCAATGTGATTGGCTTATTACCCTAGGAGACTGTCTTCCTCTCCAAATAAGGAGGTGAAGTAACTTATTTCGGGCCGTTTTCAAGGACTAAACAGTTATTGTTTGATCAAAATATATGAGTGAATACTTTGCTTAACAGATTGCAGAATGGGTACAACACAGCAGAAGCACACCACTTTGCCAAAGGGATTTAGATTTGCAAAATCCCTTTTTCAAAGTTTACATCAGGGTACACACACTACTTTTCAACAGATGAGAAATATAGTTTTATTCTAGTTTTACTTATTGCTTTTTACTGTTACATTTCCAGATTGTGCTCGACTATCTACTCCTTTATAATTCAGATTTATAGATCATTACGGCCACAGTTTCTTATAACAGTCTTGTATACTGTTTGATGCAAATCCCTTATATTTCATATGTAATGTGTTTTTATGAGAACAGGCCCTTACTGTTGTTTTTACTTATTTTAAGTTCTAAATCCTGTTTTATTTAATTTAGTTTCTCTCTAGTGATGGCTTTTTAACTATCTTTAACTAGAATCTTATTTTCTTTTGACAGTGATATGTATTAATTATGGCTGTTTTTCCTTTTACGCCTGAGTCAAATTATTCCACTTCTCAGTGGACAATCAGTCCATTTCTTAGTCTCCTTGTGCTTGCTTTTCCTTAATTTGCCCCTTATTTTTATCAGTTGATTAATAACTTGCTTTTTTTAGAGTTTTAACTTTCTACATTTGTAAGTCCTTAACCTGTGTTTTTACCAGCTGCAGCTATTTCCTGCTACGGCTCTAATATCTCCTACTCACATCTAAACCACCAACTGTTCTAAGGAATGCGACCCTGTAACCATCTATCTGTCTTCCTGGCAGAAGACTTAAACTGTCACCAGAGGAGAATAGCACCCCGGTTTGGTCTGTTCCTACCCTAAAATACACCAACCCCTCCTCCTGGTGTCGGAGGGGTAGGTTTTTATGGCGTTACTAACCTCGCTAGGGGGGATGTGGGGACAGTTAGCTCAACCATTAACAAAAATGCATTCCTTACTATTTGCTTTTGACTCGAGGTCCTTCCTCTTTTAGCTATGACCCTGTGTCTCCTTAAAACCCTTACTTGTACCATACTTTTTTGATTCAATTAATTTACGACACTATCATACAGAGTATATGGGTAGACTATAGTATGAGGTGGGTATTTAAGATTATTATGATTACTATGATTTGTAGGACAGTTGTAGACAATGGATGCTAGGTAGGTATACTTTTAGTATAGGCAACAGAGTATGCCTACACATCAAATATAATACTTCTTCAGTGCCAATACTGAGTCTGAGTGCTAAACTATAAAAGTATTACACTGATCCGGTACTTTATTGAACAGTATTGACTTTGACCATTATCTTGGGGTCACTGGACAAAAATGGATTTTCAATTTCTCCATTAGGAGAAGAGAAATTGCCAAAAACGCAGGGGATACCAGTAATGGTGCATCTGTGATGTTTATAGCCTGAGTGGCCTAGGAACTCTGGAACAATAACATTCTATACCCCCAAACTGAATAGTTATTTCCAAGGAACTTCATCCCACATGTGCACAACCAAACATACTACATGTCTCTACACCTACGCGGAAAGCACAAAGGGATATTATAATCAGATTTGTATGTGTGTGTGTGTATGTGTACGCGTATGTGTGTGTGTCTGCTTGGGTGGCTGTAACTCCAATAATATAAATTGTATTAATCTATTAATTAATTTCTTATCTGCTTTGACTCAAACAAATCAGGTTGACACTCAGCCAAGGACCAAATTGGAGATAGACAATTCAGATCGATTCAGATCAAAGTTAAATTCAGATCAAAGTTTCTGCCATTGGTGTATTATTGTACTAAAGACCCAAGATGGCGACCAACAAGATTTCCAACTCAGGGACACTAGGTAGGGATGCGACGTGAGTGAAGTTGACATAAGGTCTTCTAGTCCAATGACACAATATTATAATGAGTCTCTTCGGTCTGCAAAATGGTCATGACTGGAGGGTGAGTCTTACAGGCAGGGCCGCCTGGGAGAAATGCGAGGCCCTGTGCGAGATTTAACGCGAGGCCCCCCCCCCCCCCAAGGTAAAAAAAAAAAAAAAAAAAAAAAATTATATATATATATATATATATATATATATATTTTTTTTTTTTTTTTTTTTTTTTTTTTTTTTTTATACAGTCAACATATTCTTAAATAATAGCGCTGCCCGAGGCGGGGCATGATACAGTCAACATATAGCAAAAGAGAGAGCGAGAGAGAGCTCCCGTTCTACAGTCAATATACAGTGTACAGAGAGAGAGAGAGAGAGAGAGAGACACATTGGAAAGAAATTGAAATGCTATTTGGCCCTAAACAGAGAGTACACAGTGGCAGAATACCCGAGCACTGTGACTGAAGATCCTTGAGCACAGCCTAGCCATCGAGAAAGGCCGCCATAGGCAGACTGTGTGTGTTAGAAAGAGAGAGAGAGAGAGAGAGAGAGAACATGTGTGTTTGTCAT
This sequence comes from Notolepis coatsorum, assembly GCF_963971535.1. Taxonomy (NCBI): domain Eukaryota; kingdom Metazoa; phylum Chordata; class Actinopteri; order Aulopiformes; family Paralepididae; genus Notolepis; species Notolepis coatsorum. Next base: position 65,111,454 of record NC_140181.1, read on the forward strand.
GTGTGTGTGTGTGTTAGAGAGAGACTATAGCATGTATGAGAGATTCAAAAGGACAAAGATCAACACTTAAATCCAACAAGAAGAGGGTCAACAGAGAAACCAAAGCAGCAAGGAGCCAATGGCCGACATCAGCTAAATAGGCTAGCCAGGTACTGTGACACCAGGCCACGTGACACACACAACGTGGCTACACAAACGACCATTCACACACAGCACATGTCGTATCTCCAAATGTTGTGAAGTAGCATATGTTTTGCCTGGAAAAAAACATCGTTATTAACAAAACATTCGGGAGGGGAAGGAAGGAAGAGTGGGGTAATGTCATCATGACATTTTCATTAATCCAAGTTACCTGCACGATGAACGCTGGGCGAAAGGCCGCAAGGTCTCCACGTTGACGAAAGGCCTCTCGCTGGCGGGACAAAAAGAAGCTATGGCCACTGGCCAGAGCCTTGTCATGGTGCAGGCCCGACTACATCTTCTGTCAAAGGGCCTGCTATTCTCAAGGCTAACTGATAGCATCAAACGAACGTTCCCAGCTGACGCTAAACAGCTAACTGGCTAACAGTTAGCTCACACAGTTAGCTACTAGTAGTATTAGCTAGACCAGTTTGGCTCCAAGAGAGAAAGAGAGATAGGGTCAGGTGACTCAGATCCACGGCGGGTACATAATCATAAGTTGACTCACCATAACGCAGTATCAACGTGGAAGGATACTTTCTTGGCCCCACGGTGTAATTTCGGCGTATTGCTGCCTAACAGATTTATCTGCTCACAAGTTCTCTTCTCCTTCTTTTGAAAAGACATCCACTCGCCTCGCCTGGTTAGCTAACGCTAGTTAGCATTTAGCTAAGCTAGCTACTAGCCGACATGGCTATACCGAAAGGCTCCGGCCATTTGTCCCGCTAGCGAGAGGCCTTTCGTCAACGTTCCTTGGTTGGTGACCGACCGACTGATAATGACCGACCTCTTTCTTCGTCTTGGCTATTGGGCATAACTAAGCATAGTCAAAAGCTGCACGCGCGAAAATGTCAAACGCAGCCGACTCACGCTGCCACGCCGGCAACTACACTGTCTACACACGCTGTAAGTAAAACCACTCCCTTCGTTGAAACCAATGCTGCTGCAGAACCCCAGAGGCTGAGCTCCAATAGTGAGTATGTCTGCAGCTGCAGGACTGCAGACCCAGGAACAAGTCAGACACATTCTACAAACGTGTCTAATGTGAAATATATAAGCATATAAGCAAAACTAGATTTTAGGTCTGTGATGAAAAAGGGCCTCGCGGGAAGGGGGGCCTCGCAAAAAAAAAAAAAAATAATAATAATAATAATAAAAAAAATTAATAATTTTTTTTTTTTTTTTTTTTTTTTTTTTTTTTTGCGAGGCCCCCCTTCCCGCGAGGCCCTGTGCGACCGCACTGCTCGCACACCCCCTGAGGCGGCCCTGCTTACAGGTCCACGTGCGCCGTAGCGTGGGTGTGTGTCTCTTTGATTGCTCTTCTAGTGCTCTTCTAGTGCTCTTCTACTGCTCTTCTAGTGCTCTTCTACTGCTCTTCTACTGATCTTCTACTGCTCTTCTTCTCTTCTAGTGCTCTTCTACTGCTCTTCTTCTCTTCTAGTGCTCTTCTAGTGCTCTTCTAGTGCTCTTCTAGTGCTCTTCTAGTGCTCTTCTACTGATCTTCTACTGCTCTTCTTCTCTTCTAGTGCTCTTCTAGTGCTCTTCTAGTGCTCTTCTACTGATCTTCTACTGCTCTTCTTCTCTTCTAGTGCTCTTCTGGTGCTCTTCTACTGCTCTTCTTCTCTTCTAGTGCTCTTCTACTGCTCTTCTACTGATCTTCTACTGCTCTTCTTCTCTTCTAGTGCTCTTCTAGTGCTCTTCTACTGCTCTTCTACTGCTCTTCTAGTGCTCTTCTACTGCTCTTCTACTGCTCTTCTACTGCTCTTCTACTGCTCTTCTTCTCTTCTAGTGCTCTTCTACTGCTCTCCTTCTCTTCTAGTGCTCTTCTACTGCTCTTCTACTGCTCTTCTAGTGCTCTTCTAGTGCTCTTCTAGTGCTCTTCTACTGCTCTTCTACTGCTCTTCTACTGATCTTCTAGTGCTCTTCTAGTGCTCTTCTACTGCTCTTCTACTGATCTTCTAGTGCTCTTCTACTGATCTTCTACTGATCTTCTACTGCTCTTCTACTGCTCTTCTAGTGCTCTTCTACTGCTCTTCTACTGCTCTTCTACTGATCTTCTACTGCTCTTCTACTGCTCTTCTACTGCTCTTCTAGTGCTCTTCTAGTGCTCTTCTACTGCTCTTCTGCTCTTCTACTGATCTTCTAGTGCTCTTCTAGTGCAATTCTAGTGTTCTTCTACTGCTCTTCTACTGCTCTTCTACTGATCTTCTAGTGCTCTTCTACTGCTCTTCTACTGATCTTCTACTGCTCTTCTGCTCTTCTAGTGCTCTTCTAGTGCTCTTCTACTGATCTTCTACTGCTCTTCTTCTCTTCTAGTGCTCTTCTACTGCTCTTCTACTGATCTTCTACTGATCTTCTACTGCTCTTCTTCTCTTCTAGTGATCTTCTACTGCCCTTCTACTGCTCTTCTACTGCTCTTCTAGTGATCTTCTACTGCCCTTCTACTGCTCTTCTACTGCTCTTCTAGTGATCTTCTACTGCTCTTCTACTGCTCTTCTACTGATCTTCTACTGATCTTCTACTGCTCTTCTACTGCTCTTCTACTGATCTTCTACTGCTCTTCTGCTCTTCTACTGCTCTTCTACTGCTCTTCTAGTGCTCTTCTACTGATCTTCTACTGCTCTTCTTCTCTTCTAGTGCTCTTCTACTGATCTTCTACTGCTCTTCTACTGATCTTCTACTGCTCTTCTACTGATCTTCTAGTGCACTTCTACTGCTCTTCTACTGCTCTTCTACTGATCTTCTAGTGCGCTTCTAGTGCTCTTCTACTGCTCTTCTACTGCTCTTCTAGTGCTCTTCTACTGCTCTTCTACTGCTCTTCTACTGCTCTTCTACTGCTTTTCTACTGCTCTTCTACTGATCTTCTAGTGCTCTTCTAGTGCACTTCTAGTGCTCTTCTACTGCTCTTCTAGTGCTCTTCTACTGCTCTTCTACTGCTCTTCTACTCCTCTTCTACTGCTCTTCTACTGCTCTTCTGCTCTTCTACTGCTCTTCTACTGCTCTTCTACCCTTCTAGTGCTTTTCTACTGCTCTTCTAGTGCTCTTCTAGTGCTCTTCTAGTGCTCTTCTACTGCTCTTCTAGTGCTCTTCTACTGCTCTTCTACTGCTCTTCTACTGCTCTTCTACTGCTCTTCTGCTCTTCTAGTGCTCTTCTACTGCTCTTCTACTGCTCTTCTAGTGCTCTTCTACTGCTCTTCTACTGCTCTTCTACTGCTCTTCTAGTGCTCTTCTACTGCTCTTCTACTGCTCTTCTAGTGCTCTTCTACTGCTCTTCTACTGCTCTTCTACTGCTCTTCTAGTGCTCTTCTACTGCTCTTCTAGTGCTCTTCTACTGCTCTTCTAGTGCTCTTCTACTGCTCTTCGAGTGCTCTTCTGCTCTTCTAGTGCTCTTCTAGTGCTCTTCTACTGCTCTTCTAGTGCTCTTCTACTGCTCTTCTAGTGCTCTTCTACTGCTCTTCGAGTGCTCTTCTGCTCTTCGAGTGCTCTTCTGCTCTTCTAGTGCTCTTCTAGTGCTCTTCTACTGCTCTTCTAGTGCTCTTCTACTGCTCTTCTAGTGCTCTTTTACTGCTCTTCGAGTGCTCTTCTGCTCTTCGAGTGCTCTTCTGCTCTTCTAGTGCTCTTCTAGTGCTCTTCTACTGCTCTTCTAGTGCTCTTCTACTGCTCTTCGAGTGCTCTTCTGCTCTTCCAGTGCTCTTCTGCTCTTCTAGTGCTCTTCTAGTGCTCTTCTACTGCTCTTCTAGTGCTCTTCTACTGCTCTTCTAGTGCTCTTCTACTGCTCTTCGAGTGCTCTTCTGCTCTTCGAGTGCTCTTCTGCTCTTCTAGTGCTCTTCTAGTGCTCTTCTACTGCTTTTCTAGTGCTCTTCTAGTGCTCTTCTACTGCTCTTCTAGTGCTCTTCTACTGCTCTTCTAGTGCTCTTCTACTGCTCTTCGAGTGCTCTTCTGCTCTTCGAGTGCTCTTCTAGTTCGACAGTGTGACACCAGGAGTTGCGGTTGAAGTCAGGGAGAGCGACAGGTCAGTGTGGGCAGGCGTCAGTCAGGTTATCGAGGCCAGCAGCTTTGCTCACAACCCACCCCCCCTCCACTGACAAGCCATTGATAATAGCAAGCCGTACTGATCAGTACTGCCTCCTTCAAATGTCAGCCCTCTTTGATCCTGTTACCAAGGCTTTACTTCACCTCCATGACTCCCCTGCCTGCAACAAACAAACACACACACACACACACACACACACACACACACACACACACACACACACACACACACACACACACACACACACACACACACACACACACACACACACACACACACACCTACACATGCATGCATGAATGTACAAATATACACACACACACACACATGCATGAATGCACGCATACATTCACAAATGCATGCACACACTCACAAATGCATGCACACACACATACACACACACACACACACACACACACACACACACACACACACACACACACACACACACACACACACACACACATACAGTACAGTACACACTGACATACATATTGACATACTACTACACACAGTAACTGCAGACACACATACACACACTGGCAGTCTGGCACACACACATGCACCTACAGATTCCAAAGATGCACATACCCAAAGACACACATGCATGCAATGCACCCAATAATAAACAACTAATACACCTAAAGAGACAGACAGACAGATTCGATGATTAGCATTATTTATTGATCTCTAGGTAAGTATTTTAAAATGCCTGTATGATTTGTGTACACTTGCAGATGAAGAACAGTATGAAAGGTAGTGTCAGCTGCCTCTTTTGGTTAGAAAATAGGAGCAACGCCAATGTTAATCCTGTAGCTGTTTCTTTAGGGGTTCCCAAACTTTTCAGGCCGGGACCCAGAAAATAAGGCGTCAGAGAGCCGCGGCCCAATGCACATCGTCAGGCTTTTTTTTTTTTTTTTTTGCCAGGCGATCGATTTTTTAAGCCAAATATCACTTCATTCCTATTAAGTTAGTTCAAGTTAGTTATTCATTTATATGTGCTATTTATGAGAGGGCTAACTTGTTGCAAAATAATAATGATAATAATAATAGCCTCATTAAAATACTATTGTTGCTTCGGTTGTTTTCAGCATTTTATGTGCATAATCTGTTATTTAGTTTGAAATGTTCGTTGAAATAAGTAGATTTTTCGTTTTTGTTTATTTATTAAGTTAATATAAAACCATATAGTCACATTTTAGAATACAATAGAATATAATTTTAGAATACAACTAGAAACACTGTCCTGGCCTGCTTCTAAGTTCAGTGGCCTGACAATTTTTTTTTTTTTTTTTTTTTTTTTTTGAAATCATCTTTGGGTCGCAACCCTGACTTTGGGAACCACTAATCAATACATCTGATGGGCTCTCATCAATATACAGCCAAATCTCTCAATGAGAAAAGAAAAAAGAGTAACGGACATTCCAAACAGTCTTGTCAGCTTGGGTACAAAAGAGAAATACAAAGAGAAAAGGAACATATTATTGAACCACATGAACAATAACTAAGTACACAAGTTAACAATATCCAAAAATATTCCTAGTGCCCAGTTGTGGACATCTATTCCATTCACCTTTCTTCCTTCTCCCTCTGATAATCAATAGATTAGGAACGGAAACAACCCTTTAATCATTAATCTGATTTCTGGGGGAAATTTGGTTGCTAGTTGCCAGGAACTTCAGATTGTATGCAGTTTAACCCAGTATGATGCTACTGTACATAGAACAACCACTGTGAATTTAATTCACTATAGAGAGGAGATAGCAAAACATGGAAAGGAATGAACATCCAAACAAAGTACGATAAAAGCGCCATCCATGGGGCTCTGGGAGGAAAATACATCTATGTGAAGCAATCTAACTCCAGCTAATATCTGTTTTACTATTATCCCTGCAAGCCAGTGAAGTAATTCTCTAACTCCAGCTCAAATTAGTTTACTGTTATCCCTGCTAGCTAGTGAAGTAATTCTCTAACTCCAGCTCATACAGTATGTGTTTACTGTTATCCCTGCAAGCTAGTGAAGTAAATCAAGGGCTGTTGTATGTTGTTTTGCAGCTAATACAGTAATTATCTTTTCTGGTTGCATCCTGCATTTCTGCCATTGTGGGGTGCTATACTTTGGTGTATTTTGCGACAAGGTAGCGGTAGTAGCCTACAGCTTGAGCATTTGTAGACATGGCAATGCTGTGCCTCAGCAGAAAAGGCTATGCACTCTGTGGACTGTACTCATGGGGCATGGCAGTAAATTAAGTTTCATACATCATTGATGATGTAAATGAATTGATCATACATAAATTGATGATGTTCCTTCTCCTTATTGCTAAACCAATTTTTGCATGAACTTTTGCCTCATATCCCCCTATTTTGTACATATTAAAAGATGATAATAAGGAGTTCAATTGCAAAAACAACAGCCAGCGCTGAAGTCATCACAGAGGAAAAATGAGGGACGTTGTGTTACACGCTTTCACAAAGAGCTCTCTCTCTCTCTCTCTCTCTCTCTCTCTCTCTCTCTCTCTCTCTCTCTCTCTCTCTCTCTCTCTCTCTCTCTCTCTCTCTCTCTCTCTCTCTCTCTCTCACTCACTCACTCACTCACTCACTCACTCTGTCTTTCTCGACAAAATATAAAACTTCCCTGTGCGCCTTGAGTCGTCTGTCTTGTGATCACGCCAACAGGCCCAGTCTGGTGTGACTGAGGGAAATGGAAAGCGATACAGAGAGGCATGGGGGAAGTACAGGACACGAATAGAACAACAAAAGGAGTGTGAAGAGATGTTTGTTTACCTCCATATTCCTTCGCAACATTCATCATCGCAGTGTCTGATTTGTGCAAGTATTCATTTCACCTGAGATCAGAGAAAGCACAGCGTTGACGTCTGCTGCCCATTTCATGCTAAAAAGGAGGCCAAAGGCAAGGCCTTGCCATGTGTAAGCATTGTCACACCTGTGTGTTGTGTAGTCACAACAAGCCCGGTTGTTTAGGGCTAAACATGACAGCACTCACACTGTTCTTGTGTGCGCCGTTGGCCAAGGTTTACCTGTAAACAGCGTTGACATCAGTCGGGCGACAGGGATCGGTCGCAATCTTCAAATCGTGTCCCGGTGCGGGCCGTGGCTTCCACGCATGGTTTTTTAACTGACATTTTGTAACATACCGTAGCTGACATTTGGACAGCGAAGCGTAAGCCCTCACATTTTCACTGTCAAAAATGAAAAAAATAACTCTAAGTATACTTCTGTACTTTTTTTTGCCCCTCCAGAGTCGAGGATGATCACGAGCACCATCAAAGTGAGATGATCTTGGGTGTGAGGAGTGTGATCATCACAAGTCTATCATCTTATAAGCATGGTAACAATGTTCCCAGAATGAAGTTAAAAATATACTAGTGTGTGTGTGAGCCTGTTTACTATAAATACCATTAGCAGCACCAGCTGTGAAATTATCCTGTTAACACGTTGAATATTTCAAATTGAGAAGCAGTAAAAAAAAAAAATTTAAAAGGAGAAAAAAAAATGGCACTGACTCTCCTTTCATGTCTCCTGAGGAAAAAAACTGGCAGAATTTGCATTAATTTCTTGGCAGCGTTAGGAGGTGAGCTAGTGGAATAAATGCACTTTAATGAAAACAGATTCTCTACTTATCTTCCCCCACACTGGCTACAACGACGGCACTGAATCCGTCCTGGTTTTTACCCCTTGTCTGTTTGCTCTTGTAGGTATTTCAGCAAAGGTACTCTTGCAGTAAGCAATTCAACTTTTATAAATTAATTAAACCCAAATCGAGGGATACAAGTCAAAACATTGTTTTGATCACCCAGATGTTAACACAACATTCAAATCTTACTCCGGGAATGGCCTTAGAGAACATGTAATTAATCATTACTCATCATTACTGACTTATTGGTGCAACTGATCATCAAGGGGTTCAGTCAAGTCTTGGAAACAAAAACAAAGGAATTCCTGACACTAGGTTGTCAGGAGCAGTGTATTGGATAACCCCTCTCTGTTTGGTCATATTAAATGAACAAAATATGACCTGATACCACTTCAAAGAGGTGGGGAGGATGGCACTATTATTTGATGTAATGTTATGATCAGGTGGTAACATAAGAGATACTGAAGCTATGGCATAATTTCCTGCTTTTATATGAAGAACATTATTCTAGTGGCAATCAAATGCATATTGAGCTCAAAGGGGCATTTCACCAATATGTCAATACTATTAGTCTTGATCTTGAGTGTAATGTATTCCCCCAGAAAGACTTAAGTTATTTAGAAATGTGGTTTGACTGTTGGAAGTTTCTATTTAGATTCCTATAAAAACCAGTATAGTGAATTTTAAAAATAGCTCACTAACTTGAGAACTGTGTTTTCCCCTCAGTATTCATCATTAAAAGGCCCTATTCTTTATTATCCATATCATTTCCCCAGAACTGCACAGTAAATAACACATGGATCACTTGTTCATAACATCACACTTGGTCTTGGTATGGTAGCATTTGTAACTTGTGAATCACCTTGTGTATTTAAAGCTACTTTTGATGTTTATTGGAATTCTACAATTCTGAGAAGAACCCTGATGAAGGTCCTTATACTGGAACGTTGCCCCTTAACTGCAACTGAAGAAGACAGTGTGCTGGAGCTCTTTGTTTCTTAACACTCAATAACGCTCAAACCAAGCTACATGGTTTAATGTTTTGTCATATGCGTTTTGGCTGATAATATATCAGTTGTTTTTTTCTTGGTGAAGTGCCCCTTTAACTTTAAATTCTTCAAAGAAGATACTTGATTCTGCAGTTCACTGGACTTTAACCTCAAAAACACTGTCTTAGTATGTACAAGTACTGTGTTCATTTAACAACTTTTAGAAAATGTGAATAAAACCAAGTGTATCAAGTGGAGTTACTAGACCACAAAATAGATTTATCTACAGTACATTAGAGAGCAGCTACAGTTCGGGTACAGTCCTGCAGCAGTTCTCTGATAGATTTAGCTCATTGTTCAGTTGCTGCTGCTCTAAGAACTCTGAGGTCTCCTCGAGGATTTGTCCGGGGATGTGGAAGTCAGCAGGCATGTTCTGTTTAACCGCTGAGTCCTGAGGGCCATCCATGTCTGGCTCCTCTGGACTGGCCCTGCTGAGAGAGTTGCAGGGCTCCAGATTGCAGCCAGTGCCCTGAAGGAATTGCAGAAAGTTCTCCTCGATCGAGGCCTCGCGGCTGGGCAGCTGCTCCCCTTCGCTGGGCCCCGCCCGCTTGAAGAGGCAAGCCAGGTGGCGACCCAGCTCCTCTCGGATCTGCCGGTTCAGGCAGCCATAGAAGAAGGGATTGGAGGTGAAACAGAAATAGCCTATCCACGTGACTACTTCCTCCAGCTGGGCCAATGAGGCAGGGGTGGTCGACACTAGAGCAGAGTACAGATGGAAGGAGAAGTAGGGCAGCCAACAGCAGAGGAACTGGCCCCCCAACGCCACCAGGACCACGGCAGCCTTCCCCCCGCTGAAGGTCCTCTGAGGCGTCATCCGGGCCCCTGCCCCGCCCAGACTGGCTGCCATGGTGGAGTGACTGCTGAGAGACTCAGCGCGCTGGCGTGGCGTGTCCATCCAGGTGGGCTGGGGGCCATGCTGCATGGCTGCTACCCGAGCCACCTTGAACATATTGCAGTACACCACCAGGATGATCAGCATGGGGCACAGGAAGTAGATGAAGGTAAAGAAGACCATGAATAGCAGGCGTGTGGTACTGCCTCCAGTCCAGTGTAGGGAGCAGTGTCTCTGGCCAGGAGCCAAAACTGGAGGAGTCCCCAGCCCCTGCTCCCCCTGGAGCAGCCAACCCAGGAGAGGCAAGGCTGACATGACGATGGCCTTGATCCAGATCCCCACCAGCACTGCCACCACCACCCCCACTGTCATCTTCACCTCATGGCGCATGGGGTGGACAATGTAGTAATAGCGTTCCACGTTGATGGCAGAAATGGAGAGGATGGCAGCGCTGACCAGGCACACACTCAAACAGAGGTAGCTGCGGCACAGAGCCTCGTCCACCAGCACACGGTCCGACAGCATACCCAGAGGCATCAACACCAGCGCTGCCAGCAGGTCCACCAGACACAGGTGGAACACAAAGGCAAACTTCCGCAGCTGTGGCGTCTTGGTGATAACAGCCATCACGGCCACATTCCCCACCACTGCTAACACATCCATGATGAGCATGGCGCATAGCGCCAAAGACTGGCTCAGATCAACGCCGCCTTCACTGCTGGCGCGTGGCCGGGTCACATTGGAGGCATTGGGGTACAGTGAGGCTGGGAGCCAGGGGGAGCCAGAGAGGGAGGTGTTCCACGGGGGAGTGGGCGTGGCAGGATGCTCCATGAGAGGATGGGATGAGGAGGAGGCCGCCGCTGACCTTCACGGACCCATCATCCATCCTCCCCTGCCGTAGGGTCACTGAGGAGCTCAGGCGATGAGTCCTGCCATGGCGGCTGGAGGAAGACAGACCATGTCCCTGGTGGAAGTCTTCTGGACAGGCTTCAGCCCACAGAAGGCTTCACTGGATTCCTTAAAGATGCTGTGACTTTGATCTCTCTATACTCCCAGTGAAGGCAGCCTGCTCTGAAACGAGAGAGAGAGAGAGAGAGAGAGAGAGAGAGAGAGAGAGAGAGAGAGAGAGAGAGAGAGAGAGAGAGAGAGAGAGAGATGAGAGAGAGAGAGAGAGAGAGAGAGAGAGAGAGATAATTCAAAAATAGGCATCAATAGGCACATTTGAACACAGCTCCATTGAACAGCCTTGTGTTTCTATCAGAAGGAGAACCTTTGTTTAGATCATCTCTGCAAATCCTCTGATTCAGCTTCCCCATGTTCCTGCCATATAATGCATTTGAAACAGGCTAATTACTGGTAATGGTTAGAATTCTAGAAACAAGCGAATTATTGTTTAATTGTTATTGTAATAATTGTTAGATTAGTCTACACAGTAAGCCCACAAAATCAATGTTGGAAAGAGAGGTTGTAAACCACTTATCAACTTATAAAATTATTTAAAATAGGGCAATCTGTGGCTTTTAATCAAGCTCTTGATCAGCATTTCTAGTTCATATCGACAAAAAAAACAGAATACACCGCCTTGTTACCGTTAAAGTGTCTCTTGCTTTGCCATTATGCCACAGACCTTAATACTCCACATTCACTCATAGCTAGCATCTTAATTTGGTACAGCTTTGACATCTGCATCTTCAGATGCGAGTTTCCAGGACAGCAGATCCCTCAGGGAGAAGCTAAAAGCACGGAATGGACCATATGTTCCCTTGAACACTGCCAAGAAGCAAACTGTAGAAGAAAATAAACTGTGAAACTCCCCAAGTATACTGAGCTCAACGCCAGACCATGGAAGAACACTGCCATCATATCACGAAGACTACAAAACATAATGACATTAGGGCTGAACAATTTGGGAAAATGTATCTAATTGCATTTATTTTGACTGATCTTGCAATAGTGATGTGATTCATGATGTTATTATTGAAATTATCACGGTGATCATAAACAGTGATTTCTGCTGGGACCAAACAAAGACGTTTTCTTACATCTGTAGAATACGATTTGTAGGCCAGGACATCTCAGCTGTAGCACCACAGTATTTAATTTAGAATGGTATTTTGACATTTCACCTTTAACAAATATTGCAGCCTCCTGCGAATTGGACATTCCACTAGGTCACATTGTGCTTTTTGATTAACAGCCCTACATTTTTTATTCATCTGATGTGTCTTGTATTGAACATACCTCAGTAGGCAACAGATAGGAACTCCTACTGTAGTTGTTACGAGCTCATAGCCCATCTTATCTCTAAGGCAAGCTATCTTTTGAAATAAGAACTTAAGTTCAAAACGTATTCAATATCAAAGTGGGACAAAGCAGCAGTTCTAACAAGTTATGTTAGGAGAATCGACCACAGGGCACAGGGCATGGCTGTAGCGTCATGGGGGGGGGGGGGGGGGGGGGGGGGGGGGGGTGGGGGGTGTAGTTCATGTGCCTCCTATTAGCAAGTGGAGTAATCGGGAGGCTCTGTTTACTGTCACAACCTCACCTGGACACAACCCCACACACTGTCACTGCCACGGAACCAGCACTCAAGGCTTTTGGTACATTTCCATACACTGTCCACACACCTGCATGGGCAGGTTTTCCATTTCAGAAGTGTGACGGAAGACGTGGCCGCGAGGCGCCTGTTCTTTTCCAGGTCCCCTCACACAGGGAGGGAGGCCGTCTGATGATATACACTGAGTTGAACCAGTTGGCTTTGTGAAGTAGGTCAAAGGGTTACAGCAACCTTCAACCCAATTAAATCAACAATAAACAATGTCTCGCCTATGATGTAGTGACAATTGCAGAGCGGTCCCCTGGAGAGGCACTGTCCAATCAGCATTGATCGGTTTATTGCTCTCAAGTGTTCTAAGGTATCTCAGCCACTTGGGGAGCCACATTCAGGGTCACCTACAGGACCACTAGACGTAAAAAAAAAACACATGATCGACAT